>NW_023270777.1:11072567-11173149 GCF_011800145.1 Mirounga leonina | reverse complement strand
GAAAGGAAGGGAAAGGAAGGAAGGAAGGGAAAGGAAGGAAAGGAAGGAAGGAAAGGAAGGGAGGAAAGGAAGGAAAGGAAAGGAAGGAAGGAAGGAAACAGAAGGGAAATAGTACCACCGATGTAGATGGTTAATAATCACTAAGACGCTTCGGAGCCTAGTAGTTAAGGGCAGGCCTCAGAAAGCCCAAGAGTGTGAGCCAGCTGCTCCTGGTCCTCTGGAAGATGCGGCTTCCACGGCGTCCACGGCATCCCCGGCGTCCTCCGCGCCCATGGCGGGCAGCGTGGGCAGTAAGGGGAACCCAAGTCGTCGGGTGGGTGGGGCCATCCTGGCCCCGCCCCCCGGCCCTGCTTGGACCGATGGGTCCTGGGGGTGCCGCCGGCACTGTGGCTGAGGGCTGTTTGTTCTCTGATCACCATCCCTGCAAATTCCTCCTTTAGAGCAGCCTCGGGCTCCACTCTGCTGGCAGCACAGCTCAGACAAGGCTTACGGGAGCCGGATGCTGAGGGACCAGGTGGGGTGACTGGTGCAGATGATGGGTAAGGGTCCTGGACCGTCTCCCGGGCCTTGCCGGCTACTGCCAAGAGCAGCAGAGAGCGGGCGTCCTTCCTGAAGGACAGCTCAGTTCCTCTCCTGCAGCTGCGCGCCAGGCTCCTTTCAGGGGCTGCGCGAGGACAGGCTGGTCCTCCGGGCCTGAGGTCACCTCCACACACACCTTCACCTGCTGTGCTCACAGCGTGTCAGCGGAGGTCAGGGTACCCGCTCAAGGTCACGCCTCCGCAAACGATGAAGCTGGGGGCTGTGCCATCACTGACAGCCCCACCGGGCTGCCCTGTGCCCGTCGCTGTCCTCCAGCACCTGGCAGGAGGGAAGCCCCCCCAGAGCACCGCAGAGACCCCCAGGAGAGACAGCCGAGCTCTCCTGGGCGTGACCGTGGCTATGACCAGAGGCGCGGGCAGCTGAAGTGTCAAGCTACTGTCGGATCTGCGGGCTTAGTCTCCCATGGGTGCCCGCTGGGCCGCCCTGGCCCCGGTGCCCTGGCCTCCGAGCCCGCGGGGGCTGCTCTGACTGGCCGCCTTCCTCCCTGGCAGCTGTGGCATGAAGCTGAACCTGGACTACTTGCTTGAGATGCTTTGGGAGTACCTGGCCTTGACCTGCATCTACACCAAGAAGAGAGGACGTGAGTTCGGTGGTGGGTGGCCCTGGGCCGAGTCACCGTTCCTGTGGGGCTGCCAGGCTCTGCCTGTGGCACCCAGAGGGCCCAGTGCCCCCGGCTCAGCGTGTCCCGTACAGACCGCAGCTCTTCTGCCATCTCAGAGCTGGCACTGCCCTCGGCCCCAGGCTGCTAGAGCCCTCGGCTGAGCCTTTACAGAATGCCGCTCTCTGGGGCCGTTGGCCTGGTCTTGGGGACGCCCCCCGGGGTGGGGGGGCAGCAGGCTAGAGGCCGGCCCGTGGTTCCCCACGGGCTACAGTGATCACCCCCCTCCCACGCCGCCTGGGTCAGCACTTGAGGCACGTGAATATAGAGGAGCCTTCACCATGCCCCCCCCATCCACCCCTTGGGGCAACGTCTCACACCCTGTGACCGTGCGGCTGGGTTCTGGCAGTTTGCGTGGCCTTGACCTTGTCGGCAAGGGAGAAGCTGCAGCTGCCCCGGACTGGTCACCAGCAGCTGTCGCGTCTTGACAGTGCTGTCCAGAGGCTCCGCGTGGCTGCACTTAGTTAGGGCTCTCGTGGCTGGTGGGGTTGCAGGCCGCCTGAGTCCTGGACGTGGATTTCTGTTGACTTCCTGTGTTAAGGTCAAGGTTGGAGAACACCGCACAAGGATCTGTAGGGAGGGTGTGCCAAGTGGTGAGGGGAAGGCTAAGCCAAGGCTGGGGGCTGGAAGGGCCTCTGTCCCCTGGTGGAAGGCAACCACAGGGCAGCTTGGGGCCATAACTGGTTGCCTCCCTGTCCCCCCACCTCCGATCTCTACCTTTGCAGAGAGGCCAGACTTCACAGATGCCATCATCCTCCGGAAAGGGGCCTCCGTGGAGCATGTGGTGAGTTGCCAAGATGTGTCCAGACAGCGGGTCAGGGAGCTCTCCGTGCCCGCCGCGGGGTTTGGCCGGAGGCTCTGCCAGCCTTTCGCTGATGTGGGTCACCTGCTGTGGTAGCAGAGTGGCTGTGGGCAGGCTCCGGAGTTAGACCTGGGGTCGCCTCCCAGCCGCCATTCCCAGCCGCATAGCGAGCCCCCAAGCCTCCCCCGGAGGCAGGGGTGTGCCGCCCACCCAGTGGTGGTGTCTCCCTCCTATCACACACTGCTGCCCTGGGGCATCTCTGTATTGTTAACTCCAAGTTGTGTTTCCCCAGTGCCGGCCTGTGGCTCAGAGTAGCTGCCTCCATGCCCTTGGCCCCTCCTGGCTTCCTGTCCCCCAGTCAGCCCCCCGCGGCCCTCCCTGCTCCCACATCCTGCCCCGCCCCCCCAGCCCCGGATGGCTCTGAATGCTTTTTGCACTCAACACACATTTACTGAGCACGTGGGTAAAGCACTGAGTAAACATCGCAGCCCCAGTTCCGGCCAGAATGGGGTCCTTCAGGGGCAACAGATGCCAAACACCCAATGGCAGAGCTAAGAGGTCACCCCTAAGGGGGAGTGCAACAAAGTAAGGCAATGGGGAGTGACCCTGGGTCTACACAGAGAGGCCACATGGTCTCAGGGGAGGGGAGCTGATTGGGCCTGTAGACCAAGGAGGACCTGACTGGGATGAGTTAGGGGTGGTGGAAGCCCTCCCAGGCAGGGGAGCGAGGTATGCAAAGGTCCTGAGGCAGAGGGGCGCTGGGCTAAGCCTGTGGGCTCAGGGAGAGGAGTGTGGGTTCCATATCTGGAGTTTGGTTGCAGGCCCAAAGGTCACCTGTCCCAGAATGTGACCCTGCACCACTTTTTACGAAGGCACATGGGCCCTGCAGGAGCAGGTGACAGCCCAAGAGCCTGGGACAGTGTACCAGGTCACACAGACAACTTAAGGCTTTGGTTTTGGCGGGTTTTGTTTTCCATCTAGCTCATTTCTTTTCAGGATCTGTCCGGTGGACGGGTGGTGGGCTGGCCTACAGGCTGTGCTCCCGCATTCATTCATTCAGCAAGCCCAGCCTGAGGCCCCTGCCAGCTAGAGGCCCCAATACAAACAGGTGGGGTTCGGCCTTGAAGGCCAGCATGGCTGGCAGAAGCCACATCCCTTAGATGACTCATAAGGAGCTCTGTGGGGGAGTCCCTGTCCCTGCAAGCCTGTTTCAAAACCTGTGGCAGAGGTGTGTCCTGGGGACTGAGCAGCTGTTGGTATGGGGGGCCCCATGTGCTAGTCCTCTGTGGGGTTCCCCTACTCCCCCTGTGGGTACTTTCCTCTACCCGCTCACGTCCTGGCAGCTTGCCCAAGAGGATGTAGGACTTCAGCCACTCCAGGAAGAAAAGCGGGAGATAGCAGGAGAATGGTTTTCTAGGCAGGGGGAATAGCAGGTGCAAAGGCCCAGAGGCAGGAGCGAATGTGGGGAATGCTCGCTGTTTGCCATCAGTTGCCCGGAGGGCCAGAGGCAGGAGGGGCTAGACCTAAGGGTGAGAAGTGCCCAGTGGGGTGGGGAGGGGTTTGGGGGGCCTGGTTCCAGAGCCTGGACTCTGTCCGCTAGAGCCTTGCTCTTCAGTGGTCACCTCCTCCCTGCTCGCTCTCTGCATGGGTGCCTCCCTCCTGGGACACCCAGCTGTCCCAGGTGCCACAGGGTATACGAGAAGGCCTGCCTGGATGCCGACAGCAGGGGCCCAAAGTAGAGGAACCACGCAGACACTGGAGCCAGGCAGACGCAGGGTCATAGCCTGGTTCCCCCATACTGTGTCAGCCTCCCTGTGCCTCAGTTTCCTCTTCTGGGCGTAACAGCCCCAGCCCCAGGGCCTCTGTAATGCACCCAGCCTCGGCCCTGGTATGCATTCAGTAAGAGCTGAGGAAGGCCTTGCCTCCAAAAGGGTCGTGGGCCATAAGCCCCCAAAGCAGCGAGGGCCTCGCAGGGCTGTCAGCAGTGAGAGGCACGGTGGGCACGGAGGAGCTGGAGTGTCCCCATCATCAAACAGTATGCTTTCTCCCCTCGTAGGAAAGATGGCCTGGGATGACCTTCCATTGTCCCCCACTGCTAGAGACAAGTGCAGAGAAAGGTAGAGGAGGCCCAGAGCAGGTGGGAAATGTTCTCTCAGGCTCAGCATCCGCACAGGAGTGGGGGCCGAGGCATCGGGGCTCTGGCCAGGACCCACAAGGCTTGCGGGCACCGGGGGGGGAGAGGCAGTACCACACGGCCTTCCCTCCAGCCCCCCTCCACTGCGCCTGCCCCCCGATCTCAGGGGGAAGAGCTGCCCACCCCGCAAGGCCCCCTCCTTCCAGCTTCCTTTAGAAGCCCTGGGGTTCCAGAGGTGGGGCTGGATGATGTCCTGGGCGGGCGGCTCCAGGTGCCAGCTGTGACGGTGACCAGGTGTGACTCCAGGCTGAGGTGCCGTGTCCGGAAAACCACCCCTACCCATCCGAAGGAGCATCTGTCAGGGGTGTCACTGAGGCAAGGCTGGCAGGAAGGCTGCTGACAGCCAGATCCAGACCTTCTTCTAAAGCCTTCGAGAACATTTTTTTTTTAAGGATTTTATTTACTTATTAGAGAGAGAGCACAAGCAGGGGGAGTGGCAGGCAGAGGGAGAAGCAGGCTCCCCGCGGAGCAGGGTGCCCAGTGCGGGGCTCGATCCCAGGACCCCGGGATCATGACCTGAGCTGAAGGCAGACGCTTCACCGACTGAGCCACCCAGCGCCCAGGGTTTCGAGAACATTTCTAATGGGCACCACAACCTTTGGGCCAGCCTGGAAGTGGGAGCATCAGAACAGCCTGCAGCCATGAACACGAGACTGGATCGAGCCTGTGGTGTTCACAGGCCACGGCTCTGAGCATCTGCCAGCGGAATTACTGCTTCTTGGCACCTGCCTGGGGCTTGGGTGTGTGGCCAAGCTCGGTGGGCTCGGGTAGAGACTCCTCTCACTGTCCCTCTCTCCCATCCTCCAGTGCCACCGCATCCACCGGTCACTCGCCAGCCAGTTCAAGTACGCGCTGGTGTGGGTGAGTCTCTGGGCCGGAGATGGGTGGGGGTCCTGCCCAGCATCGCCCCCGGGTTGGGCGGGGGCACGGCGTTCGTGCTGCTCTGTGCGGTGTCCCAGTTCAGGGGCGTGCGTGCTGACCCCTGCTGGCCTCTCCCACTTTGGGATCCGGGGATGGTCAGGCCCCTGGGGACATCTGCCAGTGCTGGGGTCCCCACTTCAGACTCTAGCGTTTACAGCCCCCCCAGCGTACCTACAGCCCCCCGCACCTTCCTCCTGTAATAGCTATACTAGGCGTGGCCCTGCTCAGGACAGAGGCTGATGTGGCCCCTTTGTCCCCTGCCTAGGGCACCAGCACCAAGTACAGCCCGCAGCGGGTGGGCCTGACCCACACCATGGAGCACGAGGACGTCATCCAGATTGTCAAGAAGTAGTGCCTCCTGCTGGGCCCCCTGCCTGCCCACCCTTTCTCCCCCGGGGAGTCGGACCTGGCCGGACACACCAAAGCCCAAACAGGAAATTCATACAAATACATACACCCCAGGAAGGGGTCTCTCAAGTCTCTGCTGTTTCTGGAAGTTTCTTCAGTAGGCAGATGATGAAGAGTGTATTGGGGCAGAGGGACATGGTTGGGGAACTTGGGCTGGGCTGGTGGCATTTGCCACGAGACTGGCCCCTTGGGTGGGGGTTCTGTGTTTGGAACACTGGGCCTGCGCCCTGCCCCTGGCCCCCGCTCAGGCACCAAGGGGGCAGGTTGCCCCCCCTACCCTGCAGCCAGGGCCTCATGCAGACGGCTTGCTCAGTGCTGGGGCTCAGAGCCGAGCCTGCCCGGGTCCCTGGGAGCTGTAGTTTCTGTTGGGGCGGGTCCCTGGGAGCTGTAGTTTCTGTTGGGGCACCTTGGGCCTTCAGCTCCTCCCAGCCTGCCTGACACTCGGGGAGGGGGCCTCCCAGGACAAGCCCTCTGCCCCGCCCCAGGGCTGCTCCATGGTGGCCTTAAGCCCCAGCTCATGCCCTCCTCAGCCCGAGGAGTCCTGATATACTACACTCCCAGGGCCACCCCTGCCTAGCACTGACCCCGCGACCCGGGGCCTGCACAGACGCCTGGAGTGGTGGCTTTGGTGTTGGGTTTCTGTACTTTCCCCCCAAGCCCCTGGTCTTGGCTCTCCTTTCTACAATAAAGAGTGGAAACAATCCCTGTTCAGACTGAGGACAGTTCTGTCAGTTTGCTGAACTCTGTTGCCAGGCTGGGTCAGTGCCAGCCACGAGCCTGGTGACCTGAGGATGGCTGGAGCCTGGGCTGTGGCAGAGCAGGCCCAAGTCTGGGGTGCAGAGGAGAGTGTGGGGGACCTCCAGGGTGCTCTCTGCCCTGGAGGGTTGGCTAGGGACCGTGGGCCCCAGATGCGGCACCTCCTGAGGCCAGGCCTGGCTGCCAAGGTGGGCAGAATTCTCAGAAGGCCCTTGTGGCTTTCGGGGTGGCAGGGAGGCTCCCCTGTGAGAGCAAGGTAGCCAGGTCTATCATCTGTCAGCTCAGCAGGCAGGGCTGGACGGGCCTTGGTATGGTGCCAAGGAGTGGCAGCAGGTGGTCAATGAGCCCCTGCATGCCAGGGTTGGTGTGGGGCCATCCTAGCAGCCTGTTCTCCAGGGGCAGCAACTTGCCCTGGGCTTCTACAGCTTGTAAGTGCAGAGCTGGGATTTGAACCCCAGCTGGGGCTTCTGAGCCACAGGGAGGCTTCCCGGAGGAGGTGGGCCTTTTGAGAGTGAATCATAACAGGTTTTGTGGGGCTCCCAGGCACTGGGCTGGCAGGAGGCGGCGAGGGCTTCCCCGGGGGTCTTCAGGTCCAGTTGGGCTGTGGAGCAGGCCCCCTGCCCCGCTTTCCAGGCTGTTCCTGGCTCCTCTGTCAGCTGCTCGGGCTCCTTTCCTGAGACAAAACAGGAATAATAGACATCATTAAATATACATGGGGCCCCAGGCGGTCGGCGTGGTGGGCTGGGCCTCCTTTCCCCGCAACACTGAGCGGCTCTGCTGGGCTGGCCATGCTCCTGGGGCCAGCCACAGGACCCCCATTAGGCGGCATGCAGGCAGGGAGCAGGCCACGGGACCCAGGTAAGAAGAGCCCGGCCCTGGGCCCTTGGGGTCTGCTACAAGTACCTCTCCCCGGGTTGCAGGGAGGGGAAGAAGGGAGAGGGCAGTGGGCCTTGCCCCTAACTCACAGTGAGGCGCTCCCTGGGCCTCGGTTTCTTCATCCATAAAATGGGCGTGATGCCCACACAGTTCCCCTCTCAGTGAAGGTCGGATGCCAAGACAGGTAAGTGCTCCGTGGCTTACCTCAGCCCTTCTCCCCACGGCCACCAGGCCCGGCCACGAGGTCCCACGTAAGGGTTTCCACCTGGGTGATGGTCACTGCTACTTCTTGCCTTGCGGGTAGGGAAGGGC
The DNA here is from genome assembly GCF_011800145.1 of Mirounga leonina. NCBI lineage: Eukaryota > Metazoa > Chordata > Mammalia > Carnivora > Phocidae > Mirounga > Mirounga leonina. The sequence continues at coordinate 11,165,622 of NW_023270777.1, read as the reverse complement.
CCCTTGTTCACAGAGCATCAGATCCAGGCCTATTCTGTGCACCAGGCCGGCTGGGAAAGGGTGGGAGATGAGGCCAGAGGTCCTCAGGCAGTATGGGCTTCGGGCAGGCATTGCCAAGGGTCTCCAGCCACTGGGCCACCGTGTTCCCCACCACGGACGGGCTGTTTCCTGGGCCAGGTCTGTGCGTCCATAGGTCCGGGCAATCTGCTTCTCTGTGTTGAATGTTTGGCTCTCTGGATGGGTGGCTGGCATGGTTATGCTGTCTGGACCCGCGTGAGAGCCGAAGGAACCACATACCGTGCACACCCAGGTCGGTGTGAACTGACAGCTTGCAGAGGGGTGTCCTTAGGGCTGAAGAAGCCCCTCAAGAGCCCCTGAGGTCCCTGCCCCCCCCCCACCAGGGTGAGTGCCAAGCGTTGGGCCCCGCCCTAGACGGCCACCCTGTTCCCACCGCTCACCCTCCCTGGGCCTTCTTCTGTGCGGGGAGGCTCCGGCCAGGCTGATCCGAAGCCCCTTCCTGCTCAGAAGATCGTGAAGGTCAATGATACCCACGCCCTCACTCAGGCCCGTCCACAGACCACAGGGCTGCATTCCCAGAGGGCCCAGCCTGCAGCTTGATATGACTGGGGGGGGGGGGGGGGCAAAGGAGCCCAGGGCATGAATATTCATCCACATCTGTGTGTTTCTGTCCGTGTCCCTCCTGTTCAGCTTAGATTCCATGCTTCCTCATTTCAGAAACCTCCTTTGCAAGAATCCCTCCCGCTAAAGCTCATCTGCCCTCAAGATCCCCTCTGGCCTGGCCCCAGGAGCGGGGCTGGGGCGTTTGTACCATCTGTTGCGGAGGGTCCCCCCACAGCAAGGCCTGCCTCAGGTGCTCCCTCGGCAGCTCTTCTAACCGCCTCTGCTCCCCTTGAACCCCAGCTGGGAAACTCCTCATCTTCTCCAAACGCTCCGGCTCATCCACACCTCCATGATGAAGAGGCCGAGTCCAGGCCACCTCCTCTGGGCCTTCACACCTTCACACTGCATGGATGACTCAGCCTCCCTCTGTTTGTCTCAATTTCTCTCTCTCTCTCCTGGGTCGGTCCCACTGATTTGCCAACTAATCTGTATTAGTTTGCTCGTGCCGCCATAATGAAATATCACAGACTGGCGGTCCTAGACAATAGAAATTGGTTTCTTGATCCCTGACAGCCCCCCGTACATGCTGCCGTTCTGGAGGCTGGAAGTCTGTGATCAAAATGGCAGGGTTGGTTTCTCCTGAGGCCTCTCTCCTTGACTCAGAGGCTCACAGCACCCTCATCCGGCCTTTTGTCTGTGCGCCTCGTCCACTGAAAAAATTATGAGCCCCTGGACATGTCATTCCCTGTGGCCACCTGCTTTTCGTGGCTTAGCTCCTCCAAGTACCCCTCCCCCATGTCAATCTCACCCACCAGCTCTCCCCAACATGCTGCCTAAACAGCTCCTGCCCCGGCCCGATGTCACTCGTTTCTAGACAGCGACCATTTCTAACCACATTTACCTGGCCCAGCAAGCTTGGCACAGTCAGTAAGGGCCGGAGTGGGAGACCCCCTACTTCTTGCTCTGTCCTCCTACACAGGCTCACCCCCACACTCTGCCTCTGTTTCATCTGACCTGTGGATCTAAATTTCCCTGACTCCTCATCTGGACATCCCATGGTGCCCCCAAGTCCTAGAACAAACCCCATCCTTCGCCACACGGTGGCCCAAAAGCTTTTCCCACACCACTTTCCAAGAAGCAATGTGAGGCAGTGGTTGAGAGCATGGACACTCAGGAGCCAGACTTTCCAAGCTCGAATCCCGTTTCAGGCTGTGTGGCCTCAGGCAACTCACTAGACTTCTCTGGGCCTGTCTCCCCACCTGTAAAGTGGGAAGAATAGTACCTACTTCCCGAACTCGCAGTGAGGGTTGAAGGAATGCTGTGTGGCCGGGTAGTTCTCACTTCCTCGCTGGGGGTTCTCTGCTGGGTGATGGAACCTCTCTAATCCGGAGCCCTTCATCTACAGGATGGGAAGAGCAGTTCCCACTTTACATACCATGTGAATCTAGTAAGATACTAGAGCAAAGCATTCCAGATCAACCCTGGCCCACAGTAAAACTTGCCAGTGTTGGTTTTGTTATTTTCAAAATGCATATGTGGTCTTGGCACTCCTGACAGCCTAAAACCCTTCCGAGGCTCCCCACTACTTTAGGGATAGAGACCAAAATCCCACCCCAGCCTCCAGGTCTCATGGGGCAGGTCCCTCCTGCCATCCTGGCCGCTTCTCACTCCACATGCTCTGCATCCCTTTGCCCCTCTCACCACTTGGCCTTTGCACATGCTGTTCCACCTGCCTGGAACACTCTTCCCTCTTTCATTTGATTCGCTCCCTCTCATCCTTCAGATCTTGTCTCAGGGTCACCTACTCAGGGGCACCTTCCTGGTCTTCCAATGCACTGTTCGCCCACCAGGGTTGTGGTGGGCCTGGCCTCCAGAGCCCTGCTCATGGCTAGCAGTGTCCCCCTTGGGGTGGCTCTTTGCTTCAAGTCTGTGTCCCTGTGACCCTGGGAGTTCCACGAACACAAGAGACTGTGGCTGGTTCCACTCAACTGTGGGAGCCCCTAGCACCCAACACAGTGGCTGGCACCGAGACCCACAACCAACATTGAGGAATGAATGGATGGGTGAGAACCTTGACCCCCGACAGCCCCCCCGTACATGCTGCCGAGGCCGGGACACTGAGAGGGAGATGGGACCCACACCCACCGGAGAAGGGGCAGCCCTGGCTGACTGGGGCCACTCTCCCCATAGCCTGGGGGCAAGCCTGGGCCCCAGAGACCAGAAAGGACCATGGGAGAAGGCCCTGCTGCCCACAGTAACCCAGACCACCTGCCCAGAGCAGACAGGATGCCATAATGATGGCAGTTTACCCCAGGCTAGGCTCTCGAATTCAGTGCTTGCATCAGCCCTGCACGGAGAAGGGGCCATCAGCGCCCACACTTACGGACGAGGAGACCTAGGCGCAGAGGCTGCATGACTTGCTGTGGTCAGATCCAGGACAGGAACGGGACCTGACCCAGGGCTCTGAGCCACCCCGCTCCACATCTGCCGGGCTCCCTGGAGCGCCGTGGGCCCTCCTGCAGCAGCACGGTTCACCTCCCTGAACATCAGTCTCTTCATCTGAACCGAGGACCCTCCACTTAGAGCAGACAAAGGATGTGGCTCTGGGACATGTCCTTGAGCCCGAACCTACCCCGCCCGCTCTCCCTAGCCTCAGTCTCCTCAAATGTCACATGGAGCCGGGGGACGGGGTTGTGTCTTGTGGTCTCAGGCCGACATTCTTCCAAGAGCCCCTCTAATGGGGTGTTTCCACTCTCTTTTTTCCATTAATGCACTCACATGGTTCAGAAATCTGAATGATACAGAAAGGTTTATAGCCGGATAACCATTTTCATCAATTTCTTGAATATCTTTCTCAGTATTTCTACATGTGAATAAAAGCAAATAGCAATCTATATTCCTTCCCCCACACTTGTTACAAGAAAGGAGGCCCGGGGGTGAACTGTAGTCAATACTGTTCTGCGCCGTGCTCTGGTCATTAGCAGATTCTGCGGATCGTCCCCTATCCACATACAGAGATTGTCTATGGTCTTTTTTACGGCTGTGTAATACTCCATCGTGGAACGCACCACGGTGTAGGTAGCAAGGGGCAGCTGAGAGTGCCAGTGTCATCTCCATCCTTCCCCTTGTGCAGGAAGGAAACCCCGGAGGTACTCATGACGTCCCTGTAAATCCTATTGGCTCCGCCTATAAAATGTACCAGCGTCCCACCATTGCCCCCTAGCTCTGCTGCTTCCGGCCCAGGCCAGGCCCCCGGGGTCGCTCAGCTGGACCACACACAGTGGCTTCCAGGCCAGTCTCCTGCTTCTGCCCTTGCCGCCTGCCCTCTGTCCTCCTGAAGCAGCCAGGGGGGTCCTGGGAAGACTGAGGCCAAATTCCACCCCTTCTCTGCCACAAGACTCTCACTGCGCCACCCTCACTTACTGTCAAGGCTGAGTCCTCACCCTGACCTCTGACCTCACCTCCCACCTTCGCCTCTCACTGCACTCTGGTCACCCCGGTCTCACTGCTTCTCCATCACATCAGGGCCCTCCTGCTCCACCCAGGGGTCCCTCCCTCACCTCCTGCAGCTCTTGGCCCCAGTGTCACTCCCCAGTGTCACCTTCCCCAGTCCCTAATCACTGTTGCACATACACCCCCTCCCTGCTTTATTTTAACCCACAGCGCTCATCACCATCTGACCAATTATAGCTCCTCCTTGTTTTCCTTGTTTGTTGACAATCCCCCCACCCCTGTATGTCAACTCCACAAGAGCAGGGTTTTTCTGTCTCCTTCTCAGCTGTATCCCCAGCGCTTTGATAGTGCCTGGCCCATGAATGAACAAACAGCGAATGCGTGCTGGCTACAGCACCCCAAGGACAGAGGCCAGGCTGGCTGTTATCCAGGTGGGAGCCCCAGACAGGGACACGGCCTGGGCCATCGCTACTGACATGTCAGAGCTAAGCACCGTGGAGACCTCGGTGCCTGATGGATGGAGGCCTGCCTGGGTCTCTGGCTTGCCCAGGGGTTGAAGCAGGACCTTCAGCCCCCAAAACTCCTGGAAGGCCCAGGCTCTGGGGTCAGCTCAATTAAGCCCCTGCCTTCACCTAACATTAATTGAAGATCTGTGTTCAGCCATTCTGAGCCCAGTATGTCCAGATCCTTGATCTTTGGGCAGGGAGGGGCGGGGAGAGAACCTGAGGCTTCAGGTCCCAGAGCTGCTGCCCCTGAGTTCACACCCCCCAACCCCCCCCCCCCCCCCCCACACCCACTAACGAGCAACAGCCACTACCACTTATGATGCAGATTCTCCAAAGTGGACTGGTCACTGGCCAGACAGTGGGTACCTGGCCTTGGGGTCAAATGTCCACACTGGAGCAATCAGCTGCACCCAGAGAAGGCAGGGGCCACAAGAACACTGCCTTCTCAGGAAGGGCAGAAACAGGGAGGAGAGGCCAGGGCTGGGGAGGCAACCCAGATATGAGCCATGTATGTGGCATCTCCAGCCACTTATGACACCCAGCAGCTCCATCCAGTCTTGCTTCCTCATGAAGGAGACAGGGCATGGCTTATCACTCCCATCCTACAGATGAGGAAACTGAGGCCCAGAGAGGACAAAGGGATTTCCCGAGGCCACACAGCCAGTCGCCAGCAGAGCTAAGAGTCAGAGCCAGGACTGACCCACCCTCTGTTTTTGCTACCCTAGCCCCCCGGCGTGGGGCTTCGCAAGGCCCTGCTGGAGTTCCACTAAGACACCCCCACTTTGTCCTGCCTTCTGAGCTGGCAGCCCGGTTCTCCCCAGTGCATTATTCATGTTCCCGAGAGCTGGCCAGGTCTGGTTACACTGACCACAGCCCTGGACACCTGCTCTGCCCACTCCCCTCCTCCCTTGCCCAGGACCTGCTGGGTCCAAAGTTCCCCTCCAAGGTAACTCAGCGGGCTTTGAACCTCCCACCCTGGCTCAGGAGAGGTGGCTCCCCTCTGGCCCCGGACGCATGTGCTAGGTGGATTCCCGCGGGTGGCTTCCCTGTTCTGGGACTCAGAGTCTCCCTCTGTGAAGCGGCAGTGACCCAAGCATTCACTTCGGTGGGCTGAGGCGGCTGAGGCACAGGGAGGGCTTGACCCGACAGCTCCGTTGTCCTCAGGGCGATTCTCAGGCCAAGATGGTCGCCCCCAGCACAGGCCTGGCCCAGGCCTCCCCTGCTCCCTGGTAAACAACACCCACACACTTTCCACCACTGTTGGGGTGAAACCCAAGGCGGCTCAGGAGGAGATGAATTATGGATCCGCCCTCCCGGAACCCGGTGGCAGCCAGAAGCAGCTTGGCTGTCCCTCCCCAGGCCACCCAGGCCAGTCCCGGCTGCTCCCAGCCCGAGGAGGCCGCGTGTCCAGCGGCGGGCAGGAGACGCAGCGTGTCCCTCTGTCTCCAAGCCCCAGAGCTCGTGACACGGGCCGAACCCCGGTGGGGAGCAGGCAGCCACCATGGCAAAGGAGGAAGAGGATGAGAAGAAAGCTAAGAAAGCGAAAAAGGGGAAGAAGGCTCCAGAGCCGGAGAAGCCCAAACGGAGCCTGAAGGGGACGTCGCGGCTGTTCATGGGCTTCCGCGACCGCACGCCCAAGATCTCCAAGAAGGGCCAGTTCCGGAGCGCGTCGGCCTTCTTCTGGGGCCTGCACACGGGCCCGCAGAAGACCAAACGCAAGAAGAAGGCGCGCACCGTGCTCAAGTCGACGTCCAAGCTCATGACGCAAATGCGCGTGGGCAAGAAGAAGCGGGCGATGAAGGGCAAGAAGCCGTCGTTCATGGTCATCCGCTTCCCGGGCCGGCGCGGCTACGGCCGCCTGCGGCCGCGCGCCCAGTCGCTCAGCAAGGCGTCCACGGCCATCAACTGGCTCACCAAGAAGTTCCTCATCAAGAAGGCCGAGGAGTCCGGCAGCGAGCAGGCCTCGCTGGACGCCTGGCTCAACCGCTCGGGCTCCCGCGTGGGCTCCCGCAAGCTGCCCTTCCCGTCGGGCGCCGACATCCTGCGGCAGGGAGGCCGCCTCCGGAGGTTCCCCCGCAGCCACAGCATCTACGCGTCCGGCGAGCCGGTGGGCTTCCTGCCCTTCGAGGACGAGGCCCCGTTCCGGCCCTCGGGCTCCCGCAAGTCGCTGTACGGGCTCGAGGGCTTCCAGGACCTGGGCGAGTATTACGACTACCACCGCGAGGGTGACGACCACTACGACCGGCAGTCGCTCTACCAGTACGAGGAGGAGGAGCCCTACCTGGGCTACAGCCCCTACGGCCCCTACGGCCCCTACGGCCCCTACGGCCCCTACGACCCCTACGACCCCGCCTGGCCGCCCTACGGAGACCACCCCCACGGGTACCCGCCCGAGGACCCCTACGACGACTACCACCCGGACTATTACGGCGGCCCCTACTACCCCACGTACCCCTACGGCTACGGCTACGACGATTACGAGCCCCCGTACGCGCCCCCGCCGGGGTACGCGTCCCCCTACAGCTACTACGATGCGTACCAAGGCGAGCCGTACCCGCACGGCTACGACCTGGACCCCTACGCACCTTATGAGGCGCCATACCCGCCCTACAACCGCCCGTACGACCTCCCGTACGACGTACCCTATTTGGATCCCTACGGGGTGCCCTATGGCGCCCCCTATGGCGTCCCCTACGCCGAAGACATCTACGGTGGCGGGGACCCGGCCATCTACCCTCCCGAAGCGCCCTATCTTTACCCAGAGGAGCCGGCCTTCGCGTACCCGTGGGTGCCGCCGCCCATCCTGTCGCCCCACAACCCGTACGCCCACGCCATGGATGACATCGCGGAGCTGGAGGAGCCGGAGGAGGCGGGCGGCGAGCGGCAGAGCACCTCGTTCCGCCTGCCCAGTGCGGCCTTCTTCGAGCAGCAAGGCATGGACAAGCCCGCCAGGTCCAAGCTGTCCCTCATCCGCAGGTTCCGCCTCTTCCCGCGGCCCCAGGTGAAGCTGTTCGGGAAGGAGAAGCTGGACGTGTCCCTGCCCCCGTCCCTGGACATCCCTCTGCCCTTGGGGGATGCGGACGACGACGAGGAGGAGGAGGAGACGCCCCCGCGGCCCCCGGGGCCCTACGCCCACCCCTTCTGGGGCTTCCTGCCGCCGCGCCAGCGCAACCTCCAGCGCGCCCTGTCCGCCTTCGGCGCCCGCCGCGGCCTGGGCCTCGGCACCGACTGGGGCCGCCGCCCGCCCCGCCCGGCCACCTCGCTGGCGAGGTTCCTCAAAAAGACGCTGGCGGAAAAGCAGCCCATCCCGCGGCTCAGGAGCAGCCAGAAGGCGCGGCTGCGAGGCCCGGCGGTCCGGGAGGCGGCCTACAAGCGCTTCGGCCACAAGCTGGCCGGCATGGACTCCGAGCGGCCCGGCACGCCCATCGTGCTGCGCAGGGTCGAGGCGCGGGCTCGCAACAACAACAACTCGCGCCGGCCGCCCGCGCCCGCGCCCGCGCCCCGGCCGCCCTCCCGCTGGAGCGCGCTCCTCCGCCCGCCCGCCGCCCCGCCGCTAGCCCCGGCCCTCTCCGGCCTGCCCCCGCCCGCGCCGCCCGACGGCTCCCTCCGCCGGCGCCCGCCGCCCTGGGCCGCCCCGGCTCACGTGCCCCTCACGCCCCCCGCCCGCTGGTGGGCCTTCGTGGAGCCCCCTCCCGCGAGCCCCGAGGCGCCCCCCGAGCTGCTGGCCGTCCCGGGCCCGCGGCCCTCCTGCAGGGGCTCCCGCCGGCGCCCCGCGGCCTTCGGCCTTCCCTGGACCCCGCTGCCCTCGCGCCAGCCTTCGCTGAGGAGCCTGCCCCGCCTGGGCTACCGCTCGCCCGCGGGGGGCCCGTCGCCTCAGCCGTCCCTCCGCGCCCCGCCTTTCCAGCCTCCCTGCTCGCCCCCGCCCCGCCGGCCCCGCTCGCTGCGGGAGCCCCCGACCCCGCGCCGCCTCTCTGGGCGCCTGGGCCCACCCCGCTCGCCCGTGCTGGGCTCCCCGCGGCCGCCCTCGCCGCCCCCTCTGTTGGGCCACAGCTCGCGGCGCCGCTCCTTCAACCTGCCTTCGCGCCTCCCGCACGCGTGGCGCCGCCACAGTGAGCCGCCCACCAGGGCCGTGAAGCCGCGGGTGCGCCAGCCCTTTCCCCCGCCTCCCGGCGCTGGCTCCTGGCCCGTGGCGGCAGCTGCCCCTGAGCCCCGGGAGAGCCGGCGCGAGTCTGGGGACTCAGACACACCCTGGACGGTGCCCCCACTGGCCCCCCGCTGGGACGTGGACATGCCGCGCCCGCCGCGCCCACCCTCACCCTGGCCAGGAGGTGCAGGCAGCCGCCGTGGCTTTTCCAGGCCACCCCCTGTGCCCGAAAACCCCTTCCTCCAGCACGTGGGCCCTGTGCCGTGCCCTGCCTCGCGGCCTGAGGAAGCAGCCTCGGACCTGACCAGTGTCTTCCTGGGTAGATACCACGACCCAGGGCCTGGACCATTGGTAAAATCAGCCAGCCTGATCCCTGAGAAGCCGGAAGAAGAGGCCACTCTGGGGGAGCTTCAGCCACCAGCAGAGCCTGAGCCCTGGACCTCGACACCCCCCAAGGATTCCCCGCCAGAGCGCAAGGCGCTAAGGCTCAGCCTCTCCTACCCACTGGCCACGTGTGATAAGATGAGAGCCACGTGGCCACCATGGCGCCGCTGGGGGACACTGCCCAGTGTCCCAGCCCCCTTGGCACCCACTGGGGCCCCAGGGCCCCTGCCCAAGGCGGGTGAGCGGCGCCAGGCGGGCCCTGGGCGATTTGCGGTGGTCATGCCACAGGTGCAAAAGCTCAGTGCTTTCCAGCGAGTTCGTCCTGCCGCCCTGCAGCCCCCTGTCCAGGTGACCCAGGACCCAGAGCCCTGCCCCAAGCCAAGAGCCTGGAGTTTGCTCTGGTCCTGTTTCTGGAGGCCGGCAGAGGCCCATCGACCCTGGCCACGAGTGCTCACCAGCCCCCAGTCCTGCCGCCTGGGCCCTGGAGCCAATTCCCTGCCCCATGGGGGCCCCTGGGACGAAGTTGGCCCCAAAAGCTGGTGGAACAAGGTATGAGGGCATAGGTCAGAGGGAGGGTTTGGGGGTTCGGTCCTGAGAGACAGGGCAGGAGACGGCCTTACGATCCTGGTGAGCCACCGCCTGCTTGGGCCTCAGTCTTCCCATCTGTAACCTGAGGAAAACAGCCTTTGGGCTCCCAGAGCCTCTGGGAGATTGAACAAGAGGATGCCCAGCACAGGTGGGCACAGTGCAGAGACTCCAGAAACTCCTCCCGGTCAGTTTAGGGAAGGGATCTTGTCCCAGCCTGCGCTCTGGGCCAGTCTGGTTGGCATGTCTGTCCCCAGCAGCCCCTCAGAGATTTTGTCTGAGTACAGAACTTCAGGACATGCCTGTCCACCCTGTCCCATTCTCACATCCACGTCCATACTGTTTCTCTTGCCACCTGCTGACCCTTCCCCGGGCTGGAGTCTTTCTCTTTTGACTTCCCGCTTAAGGGCAGTTCCCTGGGCTGCAGGATTCTGAACTGTCCGAGGGCGAGGGGCTCAGGAACCAAACTTCCAGTGTCCTCATGGAATGGGGAGGAAACTGAGGCCCAGAAGGTCACACGGCGGATCAGGGGCCGGCCCAGGAGTCTGTCTGGGCCCCCCTGTGCGGTGCAGGGCAGGTGGCTTGTCTGAAGGGTGCCAAGCTCGTGCCTGGCTACCATGCTCATGGCGGAACGCGAGCCCGATGCTGGGTGGCCCTCAGTGCAGGGGGGTGGTCACCGGAGACTCCCCCGGGACGCCTGGGGTGGGCGGGGCACGCCGGGGCGGCGGGTGTTTCTCAGTCTCTGCACACGGTGCCCCGGGGAGCGGGCGGCTGGCCGGCCCGGCAATGGCGACCGGGGCGGCCTGGCTGCTGGGGGGACCCTGGCCCCGGCGCCGGGTGCCCCGTGCCGTGTGGGCTGCAGCATTGTGGGAGCGGGGCGCGGGGCGCCCAGGGGTGAGGGGCAAGGATGCCTGGGCCCTCCTCACCCTGGAATACGTGAGTGGCTGAATTATTCAGGGTTTGTGGCCACCGGCGCACATGGCCAGACGGGTGGGCGGGAGGCCAGGGCCTCCAGGGTGATACTCGCTGTGCCCTACTTAGCGGCCTGGTGACAGGCATGCAGCATGCAGGCTGGCCTGCTCACAGAAGGGTGCGGGCTGGATCCGAGGGGCTGCAAAGGCGGGATGCACACAAACAGGCTTTTATGCCTGGGACACGTTCTTAGGCGTACTGTGGCCAAACAAGGAAAGTGGGCATGTGTACGGTGTGTGTGCCAGGGTCTGAGCAAATGTGGCATCCTTGGTGGCGCGAGTATGCACGTACATGGGCCCGGTGGAGATCCCGCAGCCCACGGGTGGGGGTTGAGACACCCCCTCCCCCCCGCCCAGCTGTGGTTGAGACCACCCCGGCCCTCCACACACTTGTGAATGGGTCAGCTGGACATTGAGAGCATGTGCCTACGCGTGTGAGTGTCTCTAGCCAGGCAGCCCAGGCCTGCACGCGTGTCCACGGGCATTTTGCAAGACCACGGGTGTGTGTGAGAGTTGCATGAGCTGCAAATGCCTTTGCTTGTGGGTCTGAGTGTAGGGGGTCTACGTGTTTGCCCTGGGATGGATGCAGGGGTAGGATGCTGAGTGGGACAGTCTCAGTGTCCGCCCTCCCCGAGGCCCCCTCCACCGGGACATGGGTATTCATTAGATTGTCACATAAGCAAAGATGTGGGGTCCACCCGGGGAAAGGGTGTCAGCACTGGGAGAGCATGAGGTTGGGAGGACTTCCAGGCAGGGAACTGTGTGTGTGTGTGTGTGCTCGCCCCCAGGTCAAGGATACTTGGGAACACACGGGAGCACCTGCCACAGGGAACACATGGGCAGAGGGCAGGCATGTGTCCCCATGAGTAAAGCTTGCATGCAGCCTCCACGGGCTACAGTATTCCACAGCAAGGAGGCCCCAGGACCCGGCCTGGCCTTGGCCTTGAGGTTCTCTCCTCCGCAACAGGAGCAAGTCCCAGGCATGTCCGGGCCAGGCGGCCAGGCATGGGCACCCTCCAACCAGGCCGACCACAGACTCTCTCTGACAGATGCACTCCATCCGCAACCTGCCCACCACACGCTTCCGCGAGCAGTGCCGGGAGGATGGTGTGGAGGACATGACGCAGCTGGAGTGAGTGGAGTGGGGCGGGGGGCGTCGGCAAGGGGTCACCACGGGGTTGCCCACTCCTGGCCAGAGCGCCTCCTCCTGCTCGGGGTGCCTCTCACCTCCTGGAATGTTTCCAGAGCCTCCAGGCTCTCATCTACGAAGTGGGGGGCATGCAGTGTTACAAAGTCTGTGTGTGTGTGTGTGTGTGTGTGTGTGTGTGTGTGAGAGAGAGAGAGAGAGAGAGAGAGAGAGAGAGAGAGCGCGCTGTGAGTCACACAGGCCTGAGTTCAAATCCCAGCCTCACCACTTCCTGGCTGGGAGACCTTGGGCAAATCACTTTGCCTCTCTGTGGGCCCAGATGTCCCCTCTTCATGCCCTCCCAGAGACCTCCAGGAGACCACCGTGCTGTCCAATCTCAAGACCAGATTTGAACGGAACCTCATCTATGTAAGTCCCGGGGCTCAGATCAGAAAGGTAGCTGCCTTGTGGGGCCACAGTGGGAAGCACAGATTTCTCTGCTGAGCCCCCATTTGTGGCCTCTGGTTTGAATTCTGAGGTTTCTGCCATTTGAGTATAACATGCTAGGGCCTGGGGTTCTAAAATCCTAAATCCTAACACAGAGAATTTTAGGATGGTGGGTGCCACCCACAAGGGCTCTGGACGCCTCAGAATGCCCTGGGCTCCCGACTCCCAGCCCACTCCGGGCAGTGGAGATTTGACCTCACTTCGAGGCAGAAGCTTCTAGAGCCTGGCCCTGACTATGCGTAAATGAAGTACATGACAGCTGACAAAGCCGCCTTTGCAGATTCTCGGCTGTAGGGTTTTGCTCACTTTAGCCTTCTCCGAGCCTCAGCCTGGTACAGTGCCTGAAATTCCCCAACCAGAGTAGATGACCTGTCGAGCTGTGAGAGGGCCCCAGGCGCAAACACGGAGGCTAGGCGGCCAGACACCCGGCCCCATGGAAACAGGCTCCCGGAAGCAGGGGAGGCGGGCCACGAGGAGGCATAAGCCCTGAGACCACTGTCTGCCCGGCAGACCTACATCGGCAGCATCCTGGTGTCGGTGAACCCGTATCGAATGTTCGGCATCTATGGCCCAGAGCAGGTGGAGCAGTACAGCGGGCGGGCCCTGGGCGAAAATCCCCCGTGAGTGTCTCTGGGGATGGGGAGGGGGCTGTCCTGGGCTCTCCCGGGTCCCTCTGCCTGACCTCAGCGAGTCCCCGCCTGCCCCTGAGCCAAGGGTAGGGCCACCTAGCGGTGAGCAGCCCACCTGTTCGGCCCAGTGGTCTCTCTCCGAGTCTGGCCACAGCCCTCCCTAGGTTGGAGGCCACTGTGGCTCCGACCAGACTGGGGCAGGGAGCATTTCCCCAGGGTGAAGGGTGGAGCAGACCTGGCTGCTTGGGTGGACAGAGATGCTCTCCTACCTGACCCCTGAGGGGTGTGAGAGGCAGGGTCCTGTCTCAGTGATACCTGTGGCCCGTCTCTGCAGGCACCTCTTTGCAGTTGCAAATCTTGCTTTCGCCAAAATGCTTGATGCCAAACAGAACCAGTGCATAATCATCAGGTGGGTCAGGCTGGGGATTTCCGTGTGCGTGGGGCAGGGTGGGGGTGGGGGAATGTATGGGAGGAATCTCAGATGACAGGTCTGCATCAGGCCAGACCCGCTGTGGGAGCTGGGAAAAATCACTCGGTGTCTCTGGGCCAGCCCACCCATGTCCTCTTGTGCCATAGGAGGTCAAAGAAGGGTAAGGGTAGAGGGGAGCCCAGAAGAGGCAGAGACCTGGTGGGTGCTCACTCTGCTCCTTTGCCCCGTCAGCGGAGAGAGTGGCTCTGGAAAAACTGAGTCTACCAAGTTGATCCTGCGCTACCTGGCCGCCATGAACCAGAAACGAGGCATCACGCAGCAGGTGAGTCTGTCCGTTGCGTGGCCTGCCTGACTCCCCGGGACTCCCGAGCTTAGTGCTCCCCTTAGTGCTCTCCTCGGCCCCACTCGGAGGATGGAGAGGCTGAGGCCAGGGTTGCACTGGGAGGGCTCCCAGGACCCCAGCTCTTTCTGCCACCACCCTCCCCACCCAGGGTATGGCTGCAGGGGAGTTCCCTCCTGCCTATGCTCCAGAGCAGCTCTGGTTCCCACCCTGCTGGGCCTGGCCAGAGCAGAAGCCCCATTTCTCCTGCCCAGCCTCACCTTCCTGGTAGAATAAGAGGCAGGATGGGCCTAGGCATGGGGGTGGGCTGCAGGAGATGCTGGGGCACTGAGGACATGGGACTGGGGGAAGTGCAGGGTTGGAGCATTGTGGAGAGCGCTAGGTCCTCCAAACCTGAGAATTTTAGACCCTCGGTAAAGCTTTCCTGGGGACATACTGTGTGTCAGGCCTGGGCTAGGTGATGAGGAAGTAGGCAGCAGCAATGCAGACAAATGCTCCCACCCTCACGGGAATTTCTTTACAGTAGAGGACACAGAAGGAAAGAAATACACAAGGAAATTATGTGTATGTGAAAGGGCGGGAAGTTGTGGACAAAAAAAAAAAAAGGCAGGGAGGAGGGTGGGGAGTTTGGAGGGTCATAATTCGAAGCACGGTGGTCAGTGAAGGCTCTACTGAGAAGGTGAGGGAGTGGGCCCTGAAGACATCTCACGGAAGAGCAGACGGGCAGAGGGAAGAGCAAGTGCAAAGGCCCTGGGGTGCAAGGAGGTCTGATGTGCCCGGGGATGGCAAAGTGGCATCGTGGAGTCCAGGTGAGGGTGGACAGTAGCTTTGGCCAGGGAGATAGTGACGGAGATGGTGAGCACAGCTAGACCCGGGTGCAGTTTATTTATTTATATATATTTTTAAGATTTTATTTATTTATTTGACAGAGAGATACACTGCGAGAGAGGGAACACAAGCAGGGGGAGTGGGAGAGGGGGAAGCAGGCTTCCCGCTGATCAGAGAGCCCGATGCGGGGCTTGATCCCAGGACCCTGGGACCGTGCTTAACCATCTGAGCCCCCCAGGTGCCCCCCAGGTGCAGTTTCAAGGGCAGCCAGTGACTTGCCGAGGGACCCGATTGGGGTGTGAGAGAGGGGATTGGTCCAAGGGCAACCCCAGGCATTTGGCCTGAGCCATAGGCCGCGTGGAGCTGCCATTGGCTATGTGGGCAGGGCTGTGGAGAAAAGGCAGTCTTTTCTCCTGAGGAATCTGCTGGGCGTCCTTACAGAGATGGTGGGAAATTGGTGGATACACCATGAGCCTGGAACTCAGGGAAGGTGAGGCTGGAGGCAAAGGCCCAGCAACTCAGACTCCAGAACCTCCCTTTGCTCCAGGTGGGGCTTTCAAAACCTCTAAGTGTAGACTTCCGGAAGGACTGGCTGGGTAGGCAGGGAAATGTGTGCTTTGAGCCCTCCTACGTCTGGTGCTTTAGATATGGGGTCATACTAGACCCACACACGGGCCCCGGGAGGCAGGTACATTTGTGTCCATTTATGGACTGGGAAACTGGGGTCTGGGAAGGGAGAGCACTTACCCCATGTCCGGAAGTGTGGGGGCGGAGGAGGTGGGATCTGAAGCTCAAGGCAGAGAGCGGTCTCGGCAGGGGTGAGGGAGGACGGTCAGAGTGGTGGGACGTGGCTGGGCCTGGGGGTTTCTGTGCCAGGCCTTCCGTAGGTGTGAGGACGGGCCTGCCAGATGCAATGCTGTGGGCTCATTTCCTAGCTGCCACTCTGCCCTGCTCACGTAATCTGACAGTCCTTACCTAGGGTCGGTTTTAGGTATGGCTGGATCCGGGGTCTTAAACGATGTCCCTTGTTTGGGCGCCATCCTCCCCATCTAGGGGCATCATTCTCAACCTCTCTCCCATCGATCAGCAAGATAGTGCCACAGTGTACCACCCACACTTCCCAATGTGCCCAGAAAAGTCTCAGGGTTTCCTCTTGTTGGACTGGTTTGGGCCACCCGTCCTCATTGGGCCCACTTGTGCCTCAATGGGCCGAGGCCCGGGCCACAGGCTCTGCCTCTGGGCTGGGAATGCGACAAGTGTTCCCCGGGGGTGGAAGGTGGCTGGATGCTGCCCAGCCCAAACCACAGGCCATCCCCCGACCTGCGGGTTGAGCTAGAGGGCCCCACAGGACCACATGTTCACCCGTCCAGCCCAGCAGTCCTCTCCCCAGCCCCCGGCTGGGCATTAGGGACAGAGGAGTGGCTCACTCCACACTCAGATGTCCGCACGGGGATATCAGACTAGGGGATAGCATAGGCCAAAGTCCAGGCAGACCCCAACTCACTGAACAACCAAAGGCCAGCTCCCACTCTCGCCTGGGCCGCAGTCTACTCCTTTGTATGATGGACATAGTATTTCCTGGGCTAAACGGGACCATGAGCATGAATAGATGGAGGGAACTGGCACCTTCCCCAAAGTAACATTTCTGCAGAGAGCGGGCCTTCCCTGCTTCTTTCCTGAGAATTTATCCCGAGGAAATGACTCAGCCCGAGAACGCTGTCTACACAGATACATGCATGCTTGGCGCGGTGTTGTGATCTCTCTCTTGGACTCTGGAGTCCCCGGGCACACTACCTCACCTTTCCAAGTCTGTTTCCTGATCTGTGCAATGGGTGCATCAGTACCTACCTTGCAGGGTGGTTAACAGCCATATGATTAGGGCAAAGGGTCTGGCACGTGGTGGTTGCCTAATACACGGGAGCTGGGACTGGCTCTGGCTTGGGCAGCTCTGCGGTCCGAAAATGCTGGTCCTTGTGTCATCCGTTCAGCAGATATTGTTTGAGGGCTTCCGATGCTCCTGGTCCGGTGTAGATGCTGGAGACCCAGAGATTGCACACAAAGATTCTTGCCTGTGGAGGCTTACATTTGGGAGGCGGGGGGGTGGTGTGGGTTGGGGGGGCGGGGAGACAGGATACAAGGAAGTGAGAGGATTTGCCAGCAGAGGGCTACAGAAGGAGAGAACTCTGGTCCAGAGGCCGGCGTGGGCCTGGGTGAGTCAGGTGGGCTGTGCAGGGCGAGGGAGGGAAGAAGGGGAGATGGGACCAACCAGGAGCTTGGCTGTGCAAGGGCTTGGCTTTGAGCCTGAGTGACGTGGAAGCCACGAGGGGAAACATGACCTAACACAGGTTTTCAAAGGACCCCCCGAGGGAGCAAGGCCAGGATCCAGGAAGGCGGCTCCTCCGGGAGCCCAGGTGATTGACCAGCAGTGGTGGCCACGGGGATGGGGTAAAGAGGACATCCCCAGAACCTTTTGGCAGGTAGACCCAGCAGACTCCCACACCCTGGGGTCACACTGCAGTCTCCAGGCCCAGACAGCTGGGGTCTCGAAGGTTCATGGGTTTGCTCTCACCTGGCAAAGCCCCTGCCCACCCCAGCAGCCCAGAGGTGTTGGTGGTCCCTCCATGGTCTAAGGCCCCTGGCATCCTGGAGGGAGAGGGTTCAGTGCTACAGGTGACCTGCTTCTGTTCTTGCTCTTCTCTCCTCCTCCTCTGTCCTGGGTGCTCCTGAAGATAAAGGTACTTGGGAGTGTGCGTGTGTGTGTGTGTGTGATGGCAGGATGGGCAGGAAGGGGCATCCAGCGGCCTGTCCTGGCTGGGGGCTGCTGTGGGAGGGGCTGGGGGCTGGGAGAGGGTAGCTGTGGCCTGATGTGGGGGTTGACAGCATGAGGGGTGTTGGGGGGCACTGGGGAGACCCAAGGATTCTACAAGGAGCCCACCTGCAGTTGCCCCTCACACAGGGGGCCCTAGGGGAGGTCCGTGTCTGCGAAAACCTAGGGGTGGCCCTAGCTATGCTCCCTACTCCAGGCCCCCAGAACAATTCCCACATCTTCTGGGGTCCAGATCCTGGAGGCAACACCCCTCTTGGAGTCCTTTGGTAACGCCAAAACCGTCAGGAACGACAACTCCAGCCGCTTCGGGAAGTTCGTGGAGGTCTTTCTGGAAGGGTGAGTGGGGCGGTGGAGGGAGGGGCCCCGCAAGGCCTTGCGGTGCACCCCATGTCCTGGTGCAGCCCCTCAGTGCCCACGCCAGCCACCCCACCCACCCCCCCTACCCTGCACAAGCTGACTGTGCTCCCCCTCCCCAGGGGCGTGATTTCTGGTGCCATAACCTCCCAGTACCTGCTCGAGAAATCCAGGATTGTGTTTCAGGTGGGACAGGCCCCCCCGGGCCCTCGTGTGCTGAGACGGGCTGGGGCTAGGCAGATACTCAGAGCCTGGCACCTGGTGGGGCTGGGGCAATGCTGAATTAATGAACAGGGATGTGTGTCTGTGTGAGCATGTGATCTCCCCTCTCTCACCCCCTCCAGCCACACTGGCCCTTTCTTGTCCCTGAAACACCAGCCATGATCCTGCCTCAGAACCTTTGTACCTACGATTTCTTCCCTCTGAGCACCCCTCCCCCTAGACACCCACGTGACCCAACCCCTCATCTCCTCCAAGTCTTCCCTGAAATGGCACCTGCTCAGGGAAGCTACCCCATTTAAGATGAAGCCCCTCTCCACCCCACCAGAACCCCCCAGCCCCTTCCCTGCGTTATTTCTCCCCAGAGCACTCTGTTCTGTCGGACATGTCTTATTGTCCCCAGCGGCTTGCTGGGTGGGTGTCTATCTCCGGAGCTAGCAGCTGGGCTCCAGGAGGTCGAGGGCTTCTGTGTCCCTTGTTCCCCGCTGGATCTCAAGGGCCTACAACAGGGCCTGGGGTGCAGTCGGCGCTCAGCCACCCTGGCTGAGTAAACCAGCAGGAGGCCCCGTGTGTGCACATCTGGGCCACGGACAGAGCACGTGGAGGTGTGCAGGCCCGGTTTGCACAAGAGAAGAAAGGCTGCCTTTCTCTTAGTCCTCCAAACAAAATTAAATCCTGACCAGCGTTCCAGCACTTCTCCGCCCCCGGCCCCGGCCCCAGTCAGAGCCAGGCTGGGGGCTCACTCGTCCCAGGTGCCCGGTCTCACCTGTATCCGCATGGGCAGGCACACCTGGCCTTGTATGTGTGTCAGGGGCTCATCTAGGTGGGTGGCTCCCTTCTCTGCACCCACCCACCCACCCTGCAGGCCAAAAACGAAAGGAACTACCACATCTTCTATGAGCTGCTAGCCGGGTTGCCCGCCCAGCTGCGGCAGGCCTTCAGTCTGCAGGAGGCTGAGACCTACTACTACCTGAACCAGGTGAGCACTGGCAGGCATCCAGGGGCCCCCAGGCCTGGCACCCCTGCCCCATCACCCTGGGCGGGCTGAGAGAACCAACTCATGGTGTCCTAACAGCCTGTGAAGGTGATGGGGAGGGGGGGGCACGACTTTGGATTTAAAGTGTCTCATCACGACAAGGGTGACAGGCATTTTTAGGGTCCAAAGTGGGGGAAGAGGAGACCTCCCTGACTTCATTTCTCTATAACCTAGAACAAAGCTAAGCAGCCTGGAGTTACGGCACTTCCCCTTTTGTGCCTCAGTTTCCTCATCTGTGAAATGGGGACAGCATAAGACCACTTTTTAGGGATGTAGTGGCGACTAGATGAGCGAACATATATAAAGCGCTTGATCAGGGCCTGCCTCCTGGCCCGTGGGGGTGGAACAGAGCTGGAGTGCCTGCCCAGGGTCCCTGACACCCGGCCCCTGCCCTGGGCCAGGGCGGGAACTGTGAGATCTCAGGGAAGAGTGACTCCAATGACTTCCGCCGGCTGCTGGCCGCTATGGAGGTGCTGGGCTTCAGTGGTGAGGACCAGGACAGCATCTTCCGCATCCTGGCCTCCATCCTGCACCTGGGCAACGTCTACTTCGAGAAATATGAGGTGAGAGAGCCCACAGCCTGCCGTGGGGTCCTGGCACCCTCAGGACACAGGTCATCTCCTCAGAGGCTTGGGGGACACGGATATTTGCCTTTCCGGGGTACGCCATGCGCATTTCATTTGTTCTCTCTCCCACCCCCACCCCCACCATTGGGGTCACTCCTCTTTTTTTCTTATTGATGTATGAGAGCTTTTTACATATGAGAAGGAAACCAACCTTTTGTCCTTGATGGGAATTGCCAGTATGTTTTCTGGCTTGTCATTTGTATTTTGATTTGTATCCAGGTGTTTTTTTGTTTTTGTTTTTTATTGGTGTTTTGCTTGGTGGTTGGTTTGTTCTGTTTTGGTTTGGTTTTTTGCCATGTAGATTTTTCAGGTATTTTATTTATGAATCTTTTCTTAAATAAAATTTAGATTTTGTATCATTTTTAGAGAGACACTTATCTCTCTAAAATTGTAACAGCTTTCTCCCATCATTTTTTTCAAAACTTTTTATGGTGTGTTTGTGTGTGTTCACATTTAATCTTTGGTTTGTCAGGAATTTATCCCCATAAGGTGTGAGGTAGGAACGCAATTCCTTTTTTTTTTTTTCTCCGTACAATTATTCAGTTACCCTAATCCTGTAATTGAAGAAATAAATATTTATCATGTACTAAATTCTCACGTACATTTATGCCTAATTCTTGATTTCCTCTTGTGCTTCATTAAACTGTGTTGTGTGTCTATCTCCACACTGTTTTGTTTGTTTAAGATTTTATTTATTTATTTGAGAGAGAGAGAGAGCACGAGCAGGGGGAGGGGTAGAGGGAGAGGGAGAAGCAGGTTCCCTGCTGAGCAGGGAGCCCAACCCTGGGCTCCGTCCCAGGACCCTGAGGTCATGACCCAAGCTGAGGGCAGACGCTTAACCGACTGAGCCACCCAGACGCCCCTAAAGTTCTCTACAGTGTTTTAATTATTGTAACTTTATAACGTGTTTGACTATCTTGTAGGGTCCCCTTCACTCTCCTTCTATCTCAGAATTTTCCTGGTTTTTCTAGCTTGTTTATGTTTTTTATATGAACTTTAAATTGAGTTATCTACTTTAAAACACATGCTGTTGGTATTTGGCATAGACGGATGCGCAGGAGACGGCCTCGGTGGTGAGTGCCCGGGAGATCCAGGCCGTGGCCGAGCTGCTGCAGATCTCCCCCGAGGGCCTGCAGAAGGCCATCACCTTCAAAGTGACCGTGAGTCCCCGGGCCCCGGAGCTGTCAGAGCCTCCTGCCTGCACTTGGACAACGTAGGCTGCTCCCTCCACCTCGAATGCTCTTCCCTTTCCTACACGTACTCATCCTTCAAGACCTGATGCAGACATCCCCCCATCCAGGGAGCCGCCCCGACCCATATCTGGGTCATTACCTCCCCTGGGCTCTCACAGCCCCCGGCCCTTTGTCCCTTCCCAAGGCTGATCTAGCTGGGTCTGTCTGCTTATGCCTCTGTCTCCCCCATTAGACCAGCGGCCCTGCCCCTGCCAGCAGCATAGCCAGGAGGAAGGGGGATGAGTGTGTGTTCTGCCCCTGGCCGGCTGTGTGCTTGAGACCAGTCACACCATCATTCTGGCTCTCTTCCCCATGCCCCCCCTGATCCTCCGGGGGCTTCCTGGAGGTGGCGGCCAGCCCGCTGTCATTCAGAGGCCTCATCCCTCCCCAGGAGACAATGCGAGAGAAGATCTTCACCCCGCTGACTGTGGAGAGTGCCGTGGATGCCAGGTGAGGCCTTGCTCCTCCCCGCCCGACCCCCAGATCCCTGCCCCCCCCACCCCCGCACTGTGCCCACCTGGCCCAGCACCATCTCTGCTCCAGAGACGCCATCGCCAAGGTGTTGTACGCGCTGCTCTTCGGCTGGCTCATCGCCCGGGTCAACGCACTGGTGTCCCCCCAGCAGGACACGCTGTCCATCGCCATCCTGGATATCTATGGCTTCGAGGTAGGGCTGCACGGGTGGGTGAGGGGCAGGGGACATAAAGCCTCATCTCCCTCCCTTCGCTGTCGACAGCATACACCGTCATCTGCCCCTGATCTCCTCTCCTTCACTCACGCACAAGCACTCCCCGAGGCCACGGAAGGCGGCGGGGGGGGGGGGGGGGGCACTGGGCGGCCGGGGCCGGGGAGCGGGGCCCTGGGTGGGGACACGTGAGCTACTGGCCAAGGAGGGAGCAGCCCAGCCTCACCGCCCACCTGGCAGGACCTGAGCTTCAACAGCTTCGAGCAGCTGTGCATCAACTATGCAAACGAGAACCTTCAGTACCTTTTCAACAAGATCATCTTCCAGGAGGAGCAGGTGTGCGGAGCCTCCCTTAGCAGTCCTGTCCCCTCCCGGCTGGCCAGTGGGCCTCCTTGGAGCCAGACAGGATAATGCTGGCTCTTTAAGGGCAAACCGGGGGTGATCAGGCGGAGCGCCGGGAAAGGCATTCTAAGCCAAGGAACAGCACCTGTGAAGGCCTGTGCTCTGGACGGGGAAGATGCTGGGTGCTGAGCCGACAAAAGCCCTCTTGTGGTGGTGGTGGGGGTCCTCCCCTGCTTCAGGGCTGTCCCAGGCGGAGGGTGGAACAGGGCTCAGAGATGGTTCGTGTTGCCGTCCTAGGGAGTGAGCTTCCTGTGCAGGCAGAGGTGCCCCTGGCCAGGCCCCTTCAGATGGGAGGCAGGGTGGATGGGGCCTGGGCAGGGTGAGGAGGCTGAGCGCCTGACGCCCGCAGGAGGAGTACATCCGGGAACAGATCGACTGGCGGGAGATCACCTTTGCCGACAATCAGCCGTGCATCAACCTCATCTCACTAAAGCCCTATGGTATCCTGCGCATCCTCGATGACCAGTGTTGCTTTCCCCAGGTGAGCCACGGGCGCTGTGTGAGCCTGGTCAGGTCGCTCAGCGTCTCTGAGCCTCACGTCCCCATCAGGCCTAGGTCCTGCCTTCTCTGCTCTGGCCTGGGGGACAGGAGCTCGGGACACCCAACCTGCCATTCACGACCTGGGTGATGGAGGCTGGATAGGGGGCTGTGGGTGTCCAGAGGAGGGTACCAGCCTGGGAAGTCACAGAAGGCTTCCCGGAGGAGGTGACCTTGAGGTTGGGCCTCAAACTCTGATTGGAAGACACAAGTGCGGGGGGGGGGGTCTACTTAAGCCTCCCCACCCAGGACAGTGGGCAGCTGGAGGCGGCTGTGATTTGCTCCTTCCCAGCGCTTGCGGGAAGCAGTCCAGCCTGGAGGGTCTGCCACTAGCCCTGGAACAGGGTGCCCAGGTCCCCTGCCCACCATCTGACCCCCGCCTGCCCACAGGCCACAGACCACACGTTTCTGCAGAAGTGCCATTACCACCACGGCGCGAACCCGCTCTACTCCAAGCCCAAGATGCCGCTGCCCGAGTTCACCATCAAGCACTACGCAGGCAAAGTCACCTATCAGGTGAGACCCAGGACAGCCTGCACGGCCTCTGGTGCCTCTGGCCCCCTGCTGATCCTCAGCTGTGTGACCTCAGGCAAATTGCCTAACCTCTCTGGGCTTATCTCTAGGACATCTGGAAAATGGGGATAATGATAGTGCCGGTCTCAGGTGGCGAGTGTGGAAGTCTAGGGCTGCGGTGGGTGATAAAGAGTAGCTGTTATCAGGGCGCCTGGGTGGCTCAGTCGTTAAGCGTCTACCTTCGGCTCAGGTCATGATCCCAGGGTCCTGGGATCGAGCCCCGCATCGGGCTCCCTGCTCTGCGGGAAGCCTGCTTCTCCCTCTCCCGTTCCCCCTGCTTGTGTTCCTGCTGTCACTATCTCTCTCTCTCTGTCAAATAAATAAATAAAATCTTTAAAAAAAAATAAAGAGTAGCTGTTATCAGTCATGATGCAGTCGCTCTGTTATCTCAGACACATTCCTGCCCTGGAGGTGTCTCAGGCCAGGATTCCAAGCTTCTGTCTCCACTTAGGCCTTGTTTTCCTCATCTGTAGGACAGACACAGGACAGTGTCCCCCACTGAGGATGGGGGCCAAGACCCAGACTGGTTATGTGCCCCACTCCCCAGAGGATGGGAAGGGTAGTGGGGGCAGAGGGGAGGGGACCACAGCAGGGAGAAGGGTCCAGTACCTCCTAGGACAGATTGGGAGATAGAGGCCTAGTAGGGGCAGGGCCAGGGTCCCCCAGGGGCTGGGAGCCCCTGACCCGCTATAGGGAGGAAGGGAGGTAGGAAGGGAGCAGACAGGCTGATGCACACTGGGGCATGTTATCCCCCTGCCCTGTCCCCCAGGCTGCGTGGGCTCCAACCCAAGCTGCCCCCTTGTTCCCCCTTTGCAGGTGCACAAGTTCCTAGACAAGAACCATGACCAGGTGCGCCAGGATGTGCTGGATCTCTTTGTGCGGAGCCGGACACGGGTAAGCAAGCCTCGTCTCCTGCTACTCTGCACTCCCCCTCCCCGAGCACCCAGACCACCATCAGGCCCCTCTCACAGTCCAGGAAATGGGGAGGTCCCCTAGGTACCCAGGTGCTGGTCCTGCCTCTGGTGCACCCTAGCTCCAGCCAGGCTCTGACCCTGATCTCAACCCTAACCCAGAGTCTTGCCTTGCTCTGTACTTTCTCCCATTTCTGGTCCTGCCCCTTGAAGGGTCATGCCCCTGGCCAGCCCCATTGGATCGCCCTGCCTGTCCCCTGGCCCATCCTGGCCTTGCCCACCCAGCCGTGCCCTGCCCTATCCCCTCACTGAGCAGTTCTCCCAAATAGCCCTGTTGTTCTCAGTCACTCACCCCATTCTCTGGGCCTCCGCTTTCTTCTCTGTCAAATGGGCACCCTCCTGAGGTCATTGCCAGAGTTCATGACCATGTGTGCAGGAGGCCACCTTGGGGCCAGGTGCACAGTCAGACTGAAGAAAAAAAGTCAGCCCGACCATGAGACAGGTCCCTTGGAAGGTGCTGTGCACCCTGACTTGAGAGGTGTGTAATCCAAGAGGACAGCGGCCTTGCAGAGAGAGGGCAGGGGCCCAGGGAGGTAGTTTTCTTATTTTTCTGGTTTGGAGATTTGACTCTTTTTGTTTTTAATGCCTTTTGTCCCTACCCCACCCCCACCCCCACCCACCAACCTCTGTTTCCTCGTTTCTGTCTCTCGGCCCCCTGCCCCCTCTGTCTTCCTGTCTTTTGGCGCCTCGACCACTGACCCGGCCTCAGGTGGTGGCACACCTCTTCTCCAGCCACACCCCACAGGCTGCCCCTCAGCGCCTGGGCAAGAACAGCTCCATCACCCGGCTCCACAAGGCACACACAGTGGCCGCTAAGTTCCAACAGTCACTCCTGGATCTGGTGGAAAAGATGGAGAGGTGAGCACGCAGGTGGGTGGGCACCCAGCCTCACCTCTGACCCACCCCACAACCTGCAGGGGTAAGCACGTCCCTTCTCTGGGGCCTCACACCGCCCTCCTCCCGCCCCTGTGCAGGTGTAACCCCTTGTTCGTACGTTGCCTGAAGCCCAACCACAAGAAGGTATGTGATGGCTGAGGTCCCCCGGAGAGTCAAATCCTCTCCCCCGTGCTGTGTGACCTGGAGCAAGTGGCTGTGCCTCTCTGGGCCTCCATCTGCCCAGCCCACTGTGGGGACTGTTTGTCATTGCTAGTGCCCGTGGCACACGGGTGGGCCAGTGTGCAAACTCCCTATCTGGGCCCTCCTTACAGGAGCCAGGCCTCTTTGAGCCAGATGTGGTAATGGCGCAGTTACGCTATTCAGGGGTGCTGGAGACTGTGCGAATCCGCAAGGAGGGCTTTCCAGTGCGCCTGCCCTTCCAGGTGTTCATCGACAGGTACCGCAGTCAGCGTGGTTCCTGAGCTCCACAGATCCTTACCCAGCTCCCCCATGGCCCCAGGAATACAGAACCCGGGCAGGACAGAGCTTGCCATGCACAGTTGCTCAGGTTGTGTACTACACAAGATCATTATGTGCTGGCTGTCACAGAGCAGATATATTTTTTGTTCCGCATTTTTTCGTACTTTTATTGTGTGTGTGTGTGTGTGTGTGTAGAGATTCCAGAGGAGTAACTTTAAGCTGTTATGACAAGTTTCCAGCAGATGGCAGTAAAGTGTCTTATTCAACTGAAACCACAGGTACCGCTGTCTAGTGGCCCTCAAACACGATCTGCCAGCCAGTGGGGACATGTGCGTGTCGCTGCTGAGCCGCCTGTGCATGGTCATGCCAAATATGTACCGCGTCGGTGTCAGCAAGGTGAGTCCCAGCCCACCTGCGGCCCCTGGAAGCCTCAAGTTCAGGGGCTTCAGAACTCGAGCCGGGGCAATGAGAAATGCCCCGACTTGGGCGCCTGGGTGGCTCAGTTGGTTAAGCGACTGCCTTCGGCTCAGGTCATGATCCTGGAGTCCCAGGATCGAGTCCCGCATCGGGCTCCCTGCTCGGCAGGGAGTCTGCTTCTCCCTCTCATGCTGTCTCTCATTCTCTCTGTCTCAAATAAATAAATAAAATCTTAAAAAAAAAAAGAAAGAAAAGAAATGCCCCGACTAAAGACTACCGGCCCAGAGGCAGTGCAGTGGAGCTTGGCCAGTGGGAGGCTAGTCCTGTCTCCGGCCCTTTGCTCGGCCGCTCCCACTGCCTAGTTCCCCGTCGCTGCTCCTCCCACCTCTGGGCGCTCAGCCCGTCCGTGCCTCACCGCCCGCCTCCCCTCCTCAGCTGTTCCTCAAGGAGCACCTGCACCAGCTGCTGGAGAGCATGCGAGAGCGCGTCCTGCACCTGGCAGCCCTCACGCTTCAGCGCTGCTTCCGAGGCTTCCTCATCCGACGGCGGTTCCGCTCACTGCGCCGCAAGATCATCCTGCTGCAGAGCCAGGCCCGGGGCTACCTGGCCAGGTGCGGGGCCCACGTGGGGCAGGACTCGCAGGCCAGGCCTGAGCTGGGGTACTAAGCTCCCCATCCGGAGGCGTGCAAGCTGAGAGTGGGGCCTCTGCGGGAAGGATGTTCGGACTCTCTCTGTCTCTGCGTTCGGCTGTCCTTCCCACCTAAGCCCCTGGCCCTTGTGATCTTTCCAGCCAAGAGGGGCCGCAGCCAGCATCCTAGGAGCCCTGGGACGACAACCCGATGGGATGCACATGCTCCAGGCCCTGCCACTTAATTTGCTGTGTGGCCTTGGCCAAGTCACTGCCCCTCTCTGAGCTCCACAGGGCTCCCACAGTGAACCCTGGGTGCTGATACCCAGGCCAGGCTGGCGTGGGCATCTCTGCACCTTGGCCACCCTGTGACCCCAACCCCTGCCCTCCCCACCCGCCCCCCCAGACACTTCTTTCCACCCCACCCTTAGGCAGCGGTATCAGCAGATGAGGAGAAATCTGGTGAAGTTCCGGTCCCTGGTGCACACGTACATGAACCACCGGCATTACCTCAAGGTGCAGGCCTACCCCTCGCCCTGCTCCTGGGAGCCAGGCGGCAGGGGGAGGGGGGAGGCACTTAGCATCCAGGAGGGGCCTCTTGGCCTCCCACCGTCTTGGGTTCCAGTCCCCACTCTGCCACTCACTAGCTGTGACCTTGGCCTTCCCTATCCTCACTTTCCCCGCCTACCCCCTGGGGTTGTGGAGGGGATTCTGCGAGAGGTTGCATGTGAAGGATTTGGCCTGTGCTGGGTTCACGGCCGGGCCTTCGGTAGTCGGGTATGATGGAATTTGTCGACCTGAGTAGCACTAGATCTATGGTTTTGCTCTTACCATAATGCCCATCTTGGTCTGTTGTCATATAAACCAACCACCAGAAAGACAAATGTAGTCCCCAAAGCCTTGAAGAAACCCCTGGCTTCTACTGAAGGCTTTGTGGAGCCACAGAGGAGGGGACTCCGTCACACTGCCCAGAAATCCCCCTGTATTTCCCTTTCCCCGAAGTATTACTCCCTCTGCCTCGTGCCTCTGTCTCTTTCTCGATCTTTCTCCCTCCCCTTCCTGTTTATCTGGCCATATCTTTGCCTCCTCTCTGCCGCCTGGGAGGCCTTGTGCAAGCCGGCTCGAGCTGTCTGCCCCCACCCCCGGGCCTGGGGCCTGCCGTCACCTCTGCCCACCATTCCCCCGCCTTGACCATCTGCTCTCCTGCAGCTGAGGGCAGAGCGGAGGCTCCGGGCGGAGGAGGCGCGGCTCCGGGAGCTGGAGGTGGGTGCAGGTGCTGGGCGGCAGCAAGGGCAAGAAGGGAGGCTGGCAGACGGGACTTGGGGCAGGCCTGCCCCTCACTCAGCGCTGTCCCTCCAGGAGCTGAGCAAGCGGGAGGTAGTGGCCGTGGGGCACCTGGAGGTACCCGCTGAGCTGGCGGGACTCTTGCAAGCTGTGGCAGGTCCGTGAGTGCTGGACGCTGTGGTGGGGGTGGGGCGTGGGCAGGAGTGGGAGTCTGGCCCTCACGCCCCCCCGCCTCCCCACAGGCCTCAGACCGGCCCGGGTGCCCCGGGTGGCCCCTGTGCGGACCCCCCGGCTCCAGGCCGAGCCCCGTGTCACACTGCCCCTGGACATCAACAACTACCCCATGGCCAAGTTTGTCCGATGCCACTTTAAGGTAAAGGCCGGCGTGGACCCACGCGGCCCTGGCCAGTGGGCACTGACCGATGAGAACTGATACTGCTGTCAGCCTGGGCCAGGCTCCTGGCCATGCCCTGTGCTGTGGGGTATGAGCCCCTGAGGTGCTGGATCATGAGGAGCCTGGGGGCTCCAGGGGAGGGCTGGACGGAAGTGGGGGGCCCTCGGGGGCTTAGGAAGTGGCCGTTTGCCCACCAGTTGGAACCATTTCAGAAATTTACCAACCGGTCGAGCCACAGGACATCATCCCGGCTCTCATTCTGGGCTATCCAGGGGGCTCAGATGGTCTCCACCCCCAGCCTGCTGACGGCCAGTGTCTGCCCCCCTTCAGGCCTCAGTATCCCCATCTAGCCGCTGGGGAAAGGAACCCTTACCTCTCTGGCTCTGCCCCTTCCTGGCACAGAGCAGTGGATCCAGATGTGCCCACGAGCCCCGGCTCTGGCCCCACGCCCCTGCCCTGTGCCCGCAGGAACCTGCCTTGGGGATGCTGACCGTGCCCCTGAGGACACCCCTCATGCAGCTGCCGGCAGAGTGCCATGCGGAAGCCGTGAGCGTCTTCAAGTTGGTAAGGGTCTGCCAGGCCATCTTGGAAGTCTTAGGCCGTGAGGCTCCTTGTCTTGCCCTCCTGGGTCGTCCACTAGCCCAGGCCATTTAGCCCAGCCCTCCTCTTTGGAGGAAAGACTTCTGGTGAGGGTGGGGGTGGGGGGATGGAATCTGGGCCCCTCTCTGGGCTAGGGCTAATCCCACTTTGAGGATTGGAAGCCTTTCTTCTCCCAGCCTTCTTCCTGGCAAAGAGGCTGCCCCAGAGCCTCTGTGGAGCTTCCCAGCGACACCAAGAATAGATCCAGGTCCTCTGCTCGAGGACTTCCTAGTCCGAAGGGGGAGGCAGAGCAGACCTGACCAGTGACGACTAGTGTGGACAGAGGTTAGGCACGGAGGCCAGGAAGTCTAACTGGACCCCTAATCCAGCTCTGGACAGAATCAGAGAGGGCTTCCTGGTGGGAGGGTAGACATTTGGGCTAGACTGGAAGGAGTCAGAATCTGCTAATCAAGACAGATGGAAAAGGCACAGAGAGAAGAAAAAGTTGATGGAGTCAGAACACATCAATTGATGAAAGTCAGAAGGGCAGAAGCAAGAGGGGGTCCCAAGGCCCTGTCTGCCAGATCCAGAACTTGGATTTCATTCCATGGGCCCTGGGGAGCCAAGGAAGGTGCTTCTGAGGGAGGGGTGTGATCAGACATGTTAAAAAGCACTCTCTGGGGCCTGGATGGAGCAGGAGGTGAGGGGCTGGCTCGAGGCCAGGGATGCAGGGAGGGGCTGGGGCTGTATGGGGAGCACTCGTGGAAGCTTCGTGAGCAGGAGAGAAAAGTCAGTATGCACTTTGGATCTTGACTTTTCTCATAGTTGGCACAACCCACCTGGTCATTTGGCACAGGGCATGGCAGTTTTACTGTAACCTGGGGGGCTGTTATATGACCTTTCCTGGGACACGTGGGAAGGACGTGAGAGGGGTGCATGTTGGGGGTGGTGGGGCCCTGGCAGGAACCACCTTCCAAGAGGCCCAGGAGAGTCTGTTTGTGGCCCAGATCCTGCGTTTCATGGGCGACCCCCACCTGTACGGTGCCCAGGAAAACATCTTCGGGAACTACATTGTGCAGAAGGGGCTGGCGGTGCCCGAACTGCGGGATGAGATCCTGGCGCAGCTGGTCAACCAGGTGTGGCGCAACCCCAGTGCCCACAATGCCGAGCGCGGCTGGCTCTTGCTGGCTACCTGCCTCAGCGGCTTTGCACCTTCCTCGCACCTCAGCAAGTACCTGCTCAAGTGAGTGCAACCGGCCAGGGCCAGGGCCTGAGGATGGTGACACTGGCGTGAGGCCACCCCCCCACCCCGGGCGGGATGTCAGAGGTCGGGCCAGGAGTGAGGTCTCTGTGCTTGCAAGCTCGGGCACCGGGGCTGGTCAGGGGCTGGTCTCTCTGTCTCCCCCGGGCTCAGAGCAAGAAATAAGCGGGCAGGTCTTCACTCTGGAGGGTAGGGCTCAGGAAAAAACTTGGTAAAGGACTTGCAGAGCTC
Organism: Mirounga leonina; assembly: GCF_011800145.1. Classification (NCBI taxonomy): domain Eukaryota; kingdom Metazoa; phylum Chordata; class Mammalia; order Carnivora; family Phocidae; genus Mirounga; species Mirounga leonina. The sequence goes on along the minus strand of NW_023270777.1, from coordinate 11,135,486 downwards.
AGAGGATGGCCCACACCAGGGTCTGGGGAATTTGGGAAAAAGGCGCTGATCTCTCACGTCATGGGAGTAGAGCCAGGTGGTTAGGAGTATAGACTCTGGACGTGAGACGGTCTGGGTTCAAATCCCAGCTCAACCTCTAAAATGCCGGAAGTGCTATGCGAGTCTAGCTGTTGTCAGCATCTTGATGATATGGATGATGACGATGATGATGTCCCCATGCTGGGTGAGAAGGGTGATCTGCAAAAGAAAGGGCTCAGGCAGGCCCTGGGTGCAAAGCCCAGCTCTGATACTTCCCCGCTGTGTGACCTGGGGCAAGTCACTGCCCTTCTCTGAGTCTCTTTCCTCACCTGTAAATTAGGATCGGTAACAGGACCCACCTTACAGCGGGGCTGTGAGCCTCAGAGTATCCAGAACGTCATCTGGGCCCTGTGCAGTAGGTGGGCAGCTCAGTGGGTCAGTCTTGTGAATCTGGGGCAGCAGGTTAGGACCACTGCCTTCCTGTCTGGGGCTTCCTGTGGGGACAGCTCTGGGTTCCCTCTTGCGGCCACTGGCCACCATGGGCCTGCTCCACTGTTGCTCCAGCAGGAGGGAGTGAGCCAGGGAGCCCGGTATGTGGAGTACCTGCCCCTGGCGGGCATCAGTCTTGTTGCTCTTGGGCCAAGTTGAACCCTCACGTCCATCTCTTGTATAGATGAGAAAGTGGAGGCAGGCTCAGAGGGGGCAAATGACCCCCTGGGAGGCTTGGTGAAGGGATGGAAAGCAGAGTCTTCCAGAGTCCAAGTTCTTGCCCATACCCTGCTGCAGCCCCCACCTTGTCAATGACATTTTGCTCCAACAAGCTTTGGTGGGCCTTCCTGGAACCTCTTTGGCTTCTCCTTGGACCTCTGTGGTGGCTTGAGATACTTCTCGCTAGCCTGGGACCCTTTCAGCTTAGTCCTGGGACTCTGGGATAGCCTGAGCTCTTTTGTTTTAGTCTAGCCTCAGAACTCTGGGGCTCACCTGAGGCCCTTTCAGCCTAGTCCCGGACCTCTGGGCTCTCCCGGGACCCCTTCAGTATCATCCCAGAGCTCTGGACTATAGCCTGGGACCCTCCCGAGCTAACCTCAGAGCTAGGGCCTTCTCAGCTTGACCTTAGAGCTCTGGGCTAGCCTGGGCCTCCCTCAGACTAGACTTAGAATCCCCCTCTATCGAGGGCTAGCCACAGATCCCTCTTCATCCTGGCTCCAACTCCCGCCTGTCAGGTTTGTGTCTGATTACGGGCAGAATGGCTTCCAGGCTGTGTGTCAGCACCGTCTCATGCAGGCCATGGGCCGGGCCCAACAGCAGGGCTCCAGGGCTGCCCGCACCTTCCCCCCGACCCAGCTCGAGTGGAGAGCAACCCAGGAGAAGGCCAGCATGGCGCTGGATGTGGGCTGCTTCAGTGGTGAGCTGTCCTCTCTCCACCGCGTGCTGCCTTCCCTCCTCCCTCTGTCCCTCACGGAGGGGCAGCTGGAGTCGGCAGGCCCCAGTATGCCCGGGGGGGTCAGGAGAAGCTGGGGAGGGGCCCTCTGGGTGTGGCTCAGGAAAGAGGTCAGCATGTGCGGGTGGGGGCTGGACCTGGAATGGGGGAAGGGAGCTGGGGCAGGGAGGGTGCAGATCCAGGGTCCAGGACAAGAGTGGCGGAGCCTGAGAACGCGGTGCAGGCAGGGGAGTAGCAGGCCTAGGGCCGCAGATGCATCCTGGCTGAGCCCAGCACCTGCTACTGTCCCAGGCGACCAGTTCTCCTGCCCGGTGCATTCCTGGAGTACGGGGGAAGAGGTGGCCGGAGACATTCTGAGGCACAGGTTGGCTCCAGGCAGGCCCCACCCAGCACACCCTTGTGTACCAGGGAAGGAGGGAAGGGGAGGGGCGGGAGACCAGCCCCCTGCACCCACCATGGGGTCCACTCTGGTCATGCTTGGGGTCTGGCTCGTGTTCCACGGTTTCTCCGGGCAGTACCTGTTGGCTCCATCTCTCATTTCTGCCGCTCCATGTGCTGTCACCAGGGGCCTGGCAGATGGCTGGCGGGGCTGGACAGTGGCCATGAAGAATGGAGTCCAGTGGGCAGAGCTAGCAGGCCACGACTACGTGCTGGACCTGGTGTCCGACCTCGAGCTGCTCAGGGACTTCCCGAGACAGAAGTCCTACTTCATCGTGGGTGCAGAAGGGCCCATGGTCGGCAGGGGAGGCCCCAGAGCGTAGGTGGCTACCCGGGCCCTTCACGCAGATGGCCTCTCCTAGCACACGGCTTTTCTCCCAGCTGCTGGTTCGGAGCTGAGTTCTAAACCTAAGTTTTAAGTAACCTCTACACCCACCGTGGGGCTCGTACTCACAACCCCAAGATCAAGAGTCAGATGCTCCACTGTCCCCCAGGGCCCCACCTTTAAAGGGAGAGAGTCACCCATTTCCAGAGCCCAGAGGAGAACGTGGTGGTGGTGGGGGGTGATTCTGGGAGGGCCATGATCTCGCAGGAGGTCGGCTGCTCCATAAGCTCCTGCCCTTCAGGTTGTTTGGGAACAGCTGGGACTCCGATGAGGACACGCCCACCAGGCCCCAGTCCCAGGGACACGCGCCCAAAGTGGCTGACTCCGATGGGTACCGCAGCCACAATGAGGATGGTACAAATGGGGAGACTGGGGCCCAGAGAGGGACAGCGACCCACCAAGGTCAACCAGCAGTGGCCACTGTCTCTGGTAGGGAGGGATCCTGGGGGCTGTGTGGGGTGATCAGCAGGAGAAAAGAGCTTGGCTTTTGTGTCCCCCACCCCCCCAAACAGACTCAGACAGCCTGGGAGAACCATCTGTGCCCCACAAAGGACTGGATGGCTACCTGGACAGCCTCTTCGACCCTGTGCTGTCTTATGGGGACGCGGTAGGGATGTGGGCGGGTGTTTGCAGACCCCTGGGACCACGTGTGCACACCAAGTCACATCCCCACAGGGTGGTGCAGGAGCCTCTCACAGCCAGGGTCGGTGGCGGGGCGGGGGGGCATGTCTCGTCTGGGTCTCTGCTGGGGGCCCGGCAAAGGATGAGGATGTCCTCATGGCTAGAGATGCTCCTGGCTGACCCCAGAAGGACCCACAGCTAAAGGTCCAGGGCCCCCCCTCCCCCTCCGGTGGGAGCCAGCCCCCTCAGGCACCCTTGCTCATTCCGGGAACTCCCAGGAGCCCCTCCGTGGCATGATGTGGGCCCTGAGAGGACACAGCGCCTCTGAATCTGTTTACTCTCCTGTGGGAGGGGGGATGGGTTTGCAGAGCTTGCAGGGCTGTGGGAATACTGACTATGAGGCCGCGTGAGCAGAGGCTGGGCATGGAGCAGACACTAGGCTGGCGGGAGGCCCCGGGGACAGAGGAGGTGGCCAGTGTCAGGTGCCCGTTGCCATGGAACCTCGGGAGTATGGCGGTGAGAGGCAGACACTTGAGCCACCTGCTGCCCCCAGGACCTGGAAAAGCCAACAGCCATTGCCTACCGCATGAAAGGGGGAGGCCAGCCTGGTGGCAGCGGCAGAAGCAGCCCTGAAGACCCCCCCAGGAGACCTCCAGAGCCAAAACCAAAGCCAAAGCCAAGTCAGTGCCTGCCCCCAGGGTGGTTCCAGGGTTGGGCGAGGTGAGGGGGGCTCCTTCACCTGCTAGGATGGAGGCAGCCATGGGCCGCCTGGTGGGGGTGAGACAGCAGCAGGGTGGGGGTTAGCTAGGGAATTCCCACTTGCCGCCATCTCCCACCCCTTGAGATCCACGCCCTCTGACTTGCCTCCCCCCGCCCCCCCCGCCCCCCCCCGCCCCCCCGCCTCCCAGTCCCAGGCCTGGATGCCTCCACGCTGGCTCTGCAGCAAGCCTTCATCCACAAACAGGCCGTCCTCCTGGTGAGTGCCGGATGGGCTGTGGGAGGTGCCCTGAGCACGGGGCCTGCCCGGTCACCACCACCACCTCTCCCCAGGCCCGGGAGATGACCCTGCAGGCCATGGCGCTCCAGCAGCAGCCTCTGAGTCCCACCCCAAGGCCCTTGCCCCCGGAGGTGAGCCTGGCCTGCCCAGGTGAGCTCTGTGCTGCTCTGGGGCAGTAGGCCCGCAGCCTATCGTGGGCAAACACGGGGTCCCTGAGAACAGGCTGGTGTGTCCCAGAAAGCGCACCCTACGCCCTGTTCTCTGCAGAAACCCCTAGCACCAGAGGCACGGCCGAAGTTTGTGGGCACTGGACCCCCAGCCAAGCCTGTACTCCCGCGCTCCACTCCAAAGCCTTTGGCCCCAGCCCCTCTGGCCAAGACCCCGAGACCCCCCACCAAGCCCGTGGCCGCCCCCATTCTAGCTCAGGACCTGCTTTGTCCGGAAACCAGTGAGTGTCCTATGCCAGCGGGGGGGGGGCGGGTGGTTCCCAGGACAGGACTGGGACTGTAGCTGTGTCCCCTGTAGCCTTACCCTGTCCCCCACCCGCACCCCTTGCCCACAGCTTCTCCCTGCCCGGATCTGGTCCGGTATTCAACGCTCAACTCTGAGCACTTCCCACAGCCCACACAACAGATCAAGAACATCGTCAGGCAGTACCAGCAGCCGCCGCGGGGAGGCCGGCCTGAGGCCCTCAGGTCAGCTCAGCCCCCGTCCCCGCCCTCCGGGCCTCTGGAAGAGTGGCCTCCTCACCGCGTGGCCATCAGCCGGGTGGCCGTTCACCCGGGGGGCAGCCCGCTGCCCAGCCCCCTTCAGGGAGTGAGTTTGCTCACGCAGATGGTCCAGACGAGCCCTTCAGCCAGAGGAGGGCCTAGATTGCTGCTCTCTAGGTAGTGCTGTGTGACCTCAGGCCAGTCTCTGATCCTCTCTGGGTGCTCACGTATAACGGTGGGGGTGGGGGGTGGAGGAAGAAGTTCCCTATTACAGGAATTTGTGACTGGGAAGAAGAAACTCCTGTCCGATCCCAGCAGGAAGGATGGCGGAAAGGTGTTTGTGAAGCGGCCAGACCCCCACGAGGAGGCACTGATGATCCTCAAGGGGCAGATGAGCCACCCAGCGGCAGCATCTGGCAGCCAGGTGGGCGGCACTTCCGGGCTGGGCCCCAACAGGACAGAAGACAAAGCGGGGCATTAGAAATTCAGAAACCTGCTGCCCCTGCCACTGCCCCCTTCCTGGGTGCCCCGTCTTGCCCCCTGAGCACTCTCTTTGTGGTGGGGACAGGTGCCCAGAGAGGCCGTGGCCTTGGTCAAGCCAGTGACCAGCACCCCAAGGCCATCCATGGGACCCACACCAGGTGAGAGGCCAGGAGGGAGGGAGAGAGGGAGGGAGGGAGGGACATGAGGGTCCAGGTATATGAGGGAGCCTGTGTGCGCACAGGGGAGTCCTGGTCTACGTGTCCGTGGCATGTGTGTGTGTCTGTGTCCCTGAGCCCACGTGGACCTATTGTGTGCACATTTGTGTAAGTATATCGGCACTTAAATAACACTGATTTCAGGCCAGATCCACTCTGGCCTCACTAAATCCTCACTAAAATCCTTCAAGGAAGTACTGTTTTTGTCTATACTTTACAGATGAGAAAACAGACACAGAGGGGTGAAGTGACTTGCCCAAGATCACAGTTCAAAAGTGTCAGACCAGGGATCTAAACCCAACCCTCCTAGCCTCACAGTTGGAATCCTAATCTCTATGTCCTCTGCCTCATGGCAACCACAGTGAGTCTTTAAACACATAAATCAAAAAAATACATACATACATACATACATACATACATACATACATACATAAATCAGCTCACCTCATGTCCCTGCCAAAAGCTCTCCCATGACTCCTAGGATGAACTCCAGACTTCTCACTATGGTCTGTGAAACCCTGCACGATCTGCCCACCTCCCCAACCTCATCCCTTCCCACTCTCCCTTTGGCACACTCTGTTCCTGGAACACAGCAAGCCCACTCCTACCCCAGGGCCTTTGCACTTGCTGTAGGTAGAATGCTCTTCCCCAGAAGATCTTTGCATGCCTGGCCCTTGTATCATTCAGGTCTTGGTTCAGTGTCATCTCAGAGAGGTATGCCAGATCACGGAGACCGAAGGACCCTCAGAGGCCAGCCCCTAGACTCTTTACTAAGTAGCCCAGATTTATTTCCATCCCAGCTCCTAGAACTGAGAGCTTTATTATGCCTTGTCTGTTCTATCTACACTTACCACAAGACTCAACACAAGGGCAGGCGCTTTGTCTGTACCGTTCACCCCCAGCCTGTAGCACAGACCTGCTGCATATACTAGGTGATCTATATATGTGTCAAATGAAGGATTGAGCCAGGGTGGAGCTGTATGACTGTGCGTGTGGCCTCATGATTGGTGTGTCTACAGCCAGGGGTGTGGGAAACCACTTAGCCCCGGCCCCTTCCCCGACAAGAGGTCGCCCCCAATCCCCTTCCTCATCAGCACTGCCTCTCTCACTCATGCCTCTCCGACTCACTGTGCTCCCCAGGGCCGCCCTCGCGGTCGCTGGAGCCCCCCGAGGAGCCCCTGCAGACGCGGCTGCACCGCCTGGTGAACCCCAACTTCTACGGCTACCAGGACGCCCCCTGGCGGATCTTCTTGCGCAAAGAGGTACCTGGCCCGGCTGAAGCCAAGGGAGGGGCTGCAGGGGGGCGAAGCCCTCTCCCCTGCAAGGGGCAGGGAGGAGGGGCAGGGCTGGGGTGGGGCACGAGGTGGGGCCTGGGCTAGAGGAAGGAGTCAGGGCCAGGGGTCCTGGTGGTTTGGAGCCCGCTGTATCTAGGGGGTGGGTCCGGGTGTGAAGCAGAGTGAGGGGACTGTCCCAAGGGCCTCACTGGAGCCCCGATCCCACAGGTGTTTTACCCCAAGGACAGCTACAGCCACCCTGTGCAGCTAGACCTCTTGTTCCGGCAGGTGAGGTCTTCTTTTCCCTTTCTGCCTCAGTGTACTCATCAGGGCAATGGGTACATAGACTAGCTGTCTGCAGATTTTGCTTCTGTACTCTTGGATTTGGGGTCCTTGACCACAGTGAGGATGGGAAGCTGTTCTACTGAATTTCCCACCCTCATGGACAAGGTCAGTAAGCCCACAATTTGATTTAACCAGACACACCATTTTTCTGAGCTAGGTGGGACTCAGAAGTCAGATCCCAGCCCCAGCAAGCAGAGGAGAAAGCTAGGGCCCAGGAAGGGCGGCATGGGTTGTAGAAGAGAGGAGGAAGGAGGGGCGCCTGGGTGGCTCAGATGGTAAAGCGTCTGCCTTCGGCTCAGGTCATGATCCCAGGGTCCTGGGATCGAGCCCCACATCGGGCTCCTGGCTCGGCGGGGAGCCTGCTTCTCCCTCTCCCTCTGCCTCTCTCCCTGCTCATGCTCTCTCTCTATCTCTCTCAAATGAATAAATAAAAAATCTTAAAAAAAAAAAAAAAAGAGAGAAGGAAGGAGGGGGGCCTTTGTAAATGGGATCTGATTCACACAGATGACCCCACTGCTGCAGAAATAGGACCCTCCGCGTTCCCACTCCCACTAGACCAGTCCAGCCTGGGCTCCCAGCGCGGGGAGTCTCACCAGCCACCCGCATTGTGGCCCATTCCCACAGATCCTCCATGACACACTCTCCAAGGCCTGCCTGCGCATCTCTGAGGACGAGAGGCTGAAGATGAAGGCCCTGTTTGGTACCGAGGGGGGCGGGAAAGGACACGGATGGGGCAGCCAGCTAGAGTCAGGCCAGTGCTTTCCCAGAGGGAGATCGGGGCTGACAAACCCAGCCCCGTTTGCCTCCCGGACAGCCCTCCTGGCTCTGCTTCTGGCCTCTTCCATGGCTAGGTGCCAGGCTGAGTTCAGTTTTGCCTGACACACAGTGTGGCCCTAGCCATCCTTTCTGTCTGTGTAGACACTGAGAACACGCTGTTCCAGTACCTTCTTGCCGGGTGTCAGCCTCCCTCCCTGCAATGTGGGCTGGCAGGGGAGGAGGAGGGAGGGTTCTGACCTGACCCGGCATCCCTTAGCCCAGAACCAGCTGGACACACAGCGGCCCCTGGCAACGGAGAGCGTGAAGCGGGCCGTGGTCAGCACCGCACGCGACAGCTGGGAGGTCTACTTCTCCCGCCTCTTCCCCGCCACGGTGCGAGCCCCCTGCCGGCCCCCACTCACCCAGGGGCTTCAGGGAGGAGGCTAGAAGACGCTCACGTGTCCCTTATCCCCACCCCAGGGCAGCGTGGGCACCGGTGTGCAGATCCTAGCTGTGTCCCACACAGGCATCAAGCTCCTGCGGATGGTCAAGGGCAGCCGGGAGGCTGGCGGGCAGCTGCAGGTCCTGCGCACATACAGGTGACCGGCGGGCGAGACTGTGGCTGGCTGGAGACGGCCGTGGACCGGCAGAGTAGCGTCTCCTCCCCGACCCTTTCCCCAGCCGACTGCCGAGTGCCTGTGATGTGCCAGGCTCTGTGCCAAGCCCTTTTGAGCAAGTCCATTTTACAGACGGGGAAACTGAGGTTCAGTGAGAGAAGTGGCTTGTCTCAGGTCACACAGCCAGGAAGCGGATGAGCTAGAAGCCCACTACCCTGTCCCGCCTCTTAGACTGTACCCCAGCCCTGCCCTCCCCACTGCACAGTGGGGGCGTCTGTGTTGTGAACAGCCGAGTTTTGTTGCAGCGGGAAGGGCAAGGGTGCTCTGGCATAAGACCTCGCTGAGTCCTTGGACCCCTCCCCTACCAGCAGCCCCTTTTGTCGTCTGTCACACAAGGACAGGGATAGAACCTCGCTCTTTGGTTGCGTGAAAGCCTCTTGCTTTGAGAGATGCAGAGAATTTGGTCAGTGGGTGAAAGATACATTTGTGTGGGCGAGATCTGGGAGGTTGGATTAAAAAACAAACAAAATGGAGCAAGGCAAAGGGTAGTGAGGGCTGGAGTGTGAGTTCACAGGGTGCTAGGAAATGAGCGGGAGCCACAAGCAGGATGGGGAGGGGACGCTGCGCAAGCTCCCCGGGTCCCGTGGTGGCAGGTGGCAGGGGGCTTGGGTGGAGCTGGGCTTTGGGAACGGTACAGGGCAGGAGCAGGAGGAGCAAGAAGGGTAGGGAGGAAGGCGCCCTCTGGCCAAGGAGCCCTGCCTTCAAGCCACTTTCCCGTTCTCCAGCTTTGCGGATATCCTGTTTGTGACCATCCCCTCCCAGAACATGCTGGAGTTCAACCTGGCCAGCGAGAAGGTCATCCTCTTCTCAGCCCGAGCTCCCCAGGTCAAGGCCCTGGTGGACGACTTCATCCTGGAGCTGAAGAAGGTCAGGGTCCTCCTACGGATGCCCCCTCCTCAAGGGGCAGGGGGCGGAGAACAGGGCTCTCGTGCACCTGGACACACCAGCCGCACCTGCCTGGGCAGCATGGATGCCATTGTGGGTGTGCGTGTGCATGTGCGTGTCCAGAGACTTTGGTCATCTTTCAGGCCTTTCCATAGGCCGTGCTGCCTTCCACCTGGGACACCTGTTCCCACTTCTGCCGGCTCCTTCGGAAGCCTTTCCTGATGCCCTCATCATGGGTGTCACAGCACCCCCCACCCCCGAGCTCCAGGGCGAGTGCCCCCTTCGGCCTCCCACAGCCTCCCTTCCTCCCGACTGGGCAGCCTCAGGCCCAGCGGCTGGCCTCAGTGGGGCAGCTTTGGTGAGGGACAGGATGGCTAAGGCCTATGCATGTGCCCTGATGGCCGCCTGTGTTCATCGGACCCCTGACTCCAGCCCATTACAAGGCCACCCCTTCAACTTGCGTAGCGTCCTTCCCTCTCACACCCACGGAATGGTCCCTCCCCCAGGAGTCAGGGAGGAATGGCTATGGATGAGAGGAGCCGGGGTGTGCCCCAGGCTTCTGGGAGGAGGGGGATGGGACCGCAGCCCCTCACCCTGCCCCTGGGCGACCCAGGACTCGGACTACGTGGTCGCAGTGAGGAACTTCCTGCCCGAAGACCCCGCGCTGCTGGCCTTCCACAAGGGCGACATCATCCACCTGCAGCCCCTGGAGCCTCCTCGAATGGGTCAGGGCCGTGGGACACAGTGGGTACGGGAGGGGGAGCTGGGCCAGGGGGCCTCCCTGGCAGGTGCTCACATCAGCTTGACCCCCAGGCTACAGTGCCGGCTGCGTTGTCCGCAAGAAGGTCGTGTACCTGGAGGAACTGCAGCGCAGAGGCCCCGACTTTGGTGGAGACCCCCGGATCCCCTCCCAGCCTCCAGTGCTCCCAAACCTGGAAACCCTAAACAGTTCCTCCTGGCTTCATGCACTCACACTGCACATGCTCGGTGGGGCTTTCTTGGTGCCCCGGAGGGGTCTGGCCTGGCCAGGCCTCCTCAGGCACCTGCTGCGGCCCAGTCAGTTCCTTCTGGTGGCCCCTAGCCCAGCCCTCTGCATATCGGGCTGAGGGGTCTCTGTGTTAGTGTCCCCATGTGTGTGGCCTGGGTCTCTCTCTTTCTGAGAGTCTACAAGCACCGTTTTCTACTCTACCTCCCACTGAGGGAATGCCTTCCCTTTCCCTGTGTCCTTGTCTGCAAATAGGCTCCATGGCATGCCTCCCTCACAGACCCTGGGCAGGGGCAGGAAGGTGCTCGAATATCCCTAGAGGGGCCCCTTAATCCCAAGACGAGACCCTTCTCTCTTAGTCTCAGACCCCTTACCTGCGCCCTAGGCTGGAGATTCGGGACCATCCACGGGCGCGTGGGCCGCTTCCCTTCGGAGCTGGTGCAGCCTGCCGCCGCCCCCGATTTCCTACAGTTGCCAGCCGAGCCAGGCCGGGGCCGGGCCGCCGCCGTGGCCGCTGCCGTGGCCTCCACAGCGGCTGCATGGGAGGTGGGCCGCAGGAGGGAGGTGAGACCGGCAGGGCCGGCCATGGGGCTGAGACCGCGGTGCAGGCAGACAGGAGCAAGGTCAGCCACGGGCGTGGCCAGTCCCAGGATAGGGCGAACCTGGTAGGGCTAGCCAGATGTGTGACCCACAGGATGTGACCAGAGATGGTTGGAGGTGTGGCCAAATGCGGTCGGGATGGTGGGGGTCAGCAGAAGGATTGTGTTGAGACCCATGGGGCAGGGACCAGCCTGGGGGCCAGTAGGGGTGGGGCCAGGCAAATGGGGCGGGGTCAGGCATGTGGAATGGAGCTAGCGAGGGAGGGGTGGGGTGAGGTAAAACTAAGGAGTGAGGGAGGATCAGCCACAACCAAGCAGCTGGGGAGGCCAACCCTAGGCTGAGATGGGGGGCGTGGCCAGGTGCCGCCGGGGGTGGGGTCAGCTGGGCCCGTGGGAGGTGTGACCAGGCGGACGGTGCCAGGACTACCGAGGGGGAGTGGGTCTAGGTGGGTGGGGGTTAGGGGCAGCCTGAGAGGGTCTGGGCAAAGTCAGCCTGTGGTTGGGTGTGGCAGCTATGAACGTGACCAGGTGTGGCAGGACAGGACCTCTTAGCTCTGGCCCTTCTGCAGGGTCCCCTGGTCAGGGCTGGCCCCCCTGACCGAGCAGAGGACAGCCTGACTCTCCCCCCGTACTCGATGCTTGAGTTTGCCCAGAAGTATTTCCGAGATCCACAGAGGAGACCCCAGTGAGTGGTGGCCCCACCCCTGGTCCCCACTCTGAGGAAGGTCCTTCTGGGGCTTCTTGCAGTCATCCAAGTGGGGACACCCCACTTCTGATGGGGGGGATGAGAAACCACCCAGATGTGAAGTCCACCTGCAGCCTCCGCTTCTGGGAGCCTTCCTGCCTGGTTGACTGACATTGGGTCAAGAACACTCTGGGTGGAGGGGCGCCTGGGTGGCTCAGTTGGTTAAACGACTGCCTTCGGCTCAGGTCATGATCCTGGAGTCCCTGGATCGAGTCCCACATCGGGCTCCCTGCTCGGCGGGGAGTCTGCTTCTCCCTCTGACCCTCCTCCCTCTCATGCTCTATCTCATTCTCTCTGTCTCAAATAAATAAATAAAATCTTTAAAAAAAAGAACATTCTAGGTGGAAAGGGGATGTAGCTGGAGGCTCAGAGGCAAGACTAGTTAGTAGTGCCTGTCTCCTGTTGCAGGGATGGCCTCAGGCTAAAATCCAAGGAGGGTCGGGAGTCCAGAACCTTGGAAGACATGCTTTGCTTCACCAAGGTGTCCAGCCCCAGGCCTGTTTCCCCACCTGTAAAATGGTGATGCAAGAGCCCCCGCTCCCAGGCCCCTCAGGCGAACAGCCTTGTCCTCAGTGGGACCCCTCCCAGCTCTCAGCACCCCAAGGGCCTGATTCCTCCCAGCGGCAGCATCTGTCCCCATTGCCAGGCAAGCCTGGCCACCTTTTCTGTGATGTGGACTCTCCTGTCATAAGACGGGAGGCACCACCTGGCCCTCCTTCTGACTTGTCCTTCCGCCATCATGACACAACCCCCCCTCCTCCCCTCACAGACCCCACTCCAGGAATCTCTCATCGAGCTCAGCGACAGCAGCCTCAACAAGATGGCCACCGACATGTTCCTAGGTGTGGGGGTGGGATGGGACCGCGGCCAGGGCCCGGGGGCCGGGTGGGATCCAGCACTGCGTGACCCTGCTCATTCCCCCCACCGCCCCGGTCCTAAGAGTCTTCCCCTCCCCGCAACTCAGACCTGGGGCCCCATTAAAGGAAGAGGAGCCCCCAGCTGCCTCGGTTGTACCCTCCCAGGGATGGACCCAACCTTGGGGTACCCTGGGGTGAGTGGGCAGTTGGGGTGTCTGGTGGCCTGAGTGGGACAAGTCGTTCCTATAGCTGTGATGAGGTTCATGGGTGATGCTCCGCTGAAGGGCCAGAGTGAACTGGATGTGCTTTACACCCTCCTGAAGGTCAGTTCAGCAGACTTTGCCGGATGTTCCCTTTCCTGCTTGTGTGGCTCAGTTTCCCCATCTGTCAACCAAAGTTGCAGGACATTGCAGGGCGAGGAGGGGGGAAGCCCAAAAAGGAGTGCATCCTGCAGGTGGGGAAGGGGCTGGGGAAGGGACACCAGGCCTTTCTCCAAGTGCACACCCTGTTCTTCTCTGCCTCGTGTGTGGCATGGGCCCTGGCTTGCCCTCCTCCAGCTGTGTGCGGACCATGAAGTCATGCGGGATGAGTGTTACTGCCAAGTTGTGAAGCAGATCACGGACAACACCAGTACCAAGCTGTGAGTGAGCTGGGCCTTTACCTCTGCTCCCTAGTCCCCATGCTGTGTCCCTGCTTCAGGAGGGGCCAGTTCAGCCTCTCACCCCCCACCCAGGTCTTCCCTCCTGATTCTCTCCCCCCTCATCCTTTTCCTCACCCAGTAGACAGACCACATGTGCTTGGGATTGCTTGGTCTGGGACAAGCCACTGCTGCTCTCTGAGCCTCGCTTTCCTCATCTGTAAAATGGCAATGATAATGTGTTAAGTCCAGGATCTTGGTTTCAAGTGACAGAAGCCGCATCCAAGCTGATTTAAGCAAAAGAGGGTTCAGGTGACTGAAAGGCCTAAATATAGCTTCAGGCATGGCTGGATCCAGGTGTCATTGGGAACAGGCTTTCTCTATGTTCTAGTCCTGCTTCTCTCTGTATTGATAGCATTCTTTTTTTTTTTTTTTTAAAGATTTTATTTATTTATTTGACAGAGAGAGACACAGCGAGAGAGGGAACACAAGCAGGGGGAGTGGGAGAGGGAGAAGCAGGCTCTCTGGAGCAGGCAGCCCGATGCGGGACTCGATCCCAGGACCCTGGGATCATGACCTGAGCTGAAGGCAGTCGCTTAACCAACTGAGCCACCCAGGCACCCTATTGATAGTATTCTTAAGTAATATCTCCCATCCACTGGCAAGATGCCAGCTCTGGGGAGACATTTTCCAGCTCAGTAATCTTAGGGAAAGCAAGATGGACCTGATATTGTAGCAAAAATTCCCAAATCCAGTCTTTTTGGCTTGAATTAGTCCCGTGCCCATCCCTGAACCAACCCCCATGGCTGGAGGATACGGAGTTTGACTGGCTAGAACTGGGTCAAATTTTCATCCCTCAACCCATCACCAGATCCAAAGGAAGGCTGAACTCTAATTGGCCAGACCTGGATCAACTAACCATCCCTAAACCAATCACTGTGGCCAGGGGGCTACAGTGTTCTAGTTGGCCAGACCTGGCTCCCATGCCTGGCGCCAAACCACGGTGACCTAGGGAGGAGTGGGTGCTTTCTTAAAGGAAGCCCGAGTGCTGTCCCCAGACCCCAGCAGTCCCCACGAATGAAACCTCACCTGTGGGGCAGGGTGAAGGTGAATGACTGTGTCTTGCCCAGGACTGACACACAGCCAGTGGCCAGCATGGGATGCTCTTGTTACCTACTAGGTCCACCCTCCCGTCCCCATCTAGTCTACCTCCCCCACTCGCTCTCCATCCCCCCGAGGAGTTTTAGAAGCACTTGGCATATCCTCCGGCCCCTTCCCACCCCCTGGCCCTCCCTGCCACTACCTGTGCCCAGCCCCACTGGGTTCCTCTTGCCCTCCTTTGAGGACTTCCTCCCAGGAGCCTCCCCAGAGAGATTCTACCCAGAGAATAACTCGAGTTTTTGCGCATGTCCGGCCTGTCCTGTCAGGGACCTCATCTCCTCCTCTCCCTGTCGCCCACCCTGGCATCCCAAGCAGAATGTACCTCCTGCATGGCTGTGGCCCACCCCCCCTTGGCCGGGGAGCACCCTCAGCAAACAGGAGCTGCCTGAGAGCCGGAGACGTCCAGCCGCGTCCCAGGAGACTCCTGGCGCGGCACTCCAGGGCTGCGGGCACCTGTGACGTGGCCCTGTGTGCGTGTGCCCTCAGGGACAGCTGCCTGCGAGGCTGGAGGCTGTTGTACATCATGGCTGCCTACCACAGTTGCTCCGAGGTCCTCCAGCCACACCTCGTTCGCTTCCTCCAGGACGCGAGCCGGACTCCAGGCCTGCCCTTCCAAGGTGAGGGTGAGTGGTGACTCCGAGTAGTGAGCACGTGGAAGGGACTTCTAGGTGGGCCCAGTGGCAGGAGCAAAGTCCTGGAGGTGGGACTGTGTGGCATGTGGGAGAAGGAAGGAGGCAGCAAGGGCCTGGTGTGCTGGGTGAGGCCTTGCTTCTCTCTCGGCCATTGCGAATCCACGAGGGTCTTGAGTGGGTCTGGGCAGGGGTGAGACCCAGCTGGTGGCAGGGTCTCAGCCTTTCCCCGCTTGGAGTCTGGAGGAAAGGGGCCAGGCCTCAGCCTTACCCCGACCCTTGTTTCCAGAGCAACCCCTGGGTTCCGCCTAAGAAAAAGGTCATCATGGCAGTCATGAAGGAGATAGGGCACCTCACTTTGCCTGCCCCCGAGTCCTCCTCTTTGATTCAGTTAACATTCCCAGACTGTGAGATGAATAGACCCAGCTCCCCCGCAGGGAAGGGCTCCCAGATCCGTGGAGGCAGCGGGATGTGCCCAGAAGTCTTGCCTCCATCTCCTCCCCAGAGCAGGGTGAGGGCACTCTTTAACCCTGAGAAACAGACGGTGCAGTCTTCTGCACTGGACTCTGGGTGAGGGAGGGTGGTTGGCAAGGGGGTTCCAGCTGGCGGGGGGACATACCCCCCGGTCAGCAGCTGGAGGTGACAGCTATTTTCCAAGGCTCAAAGGTAGCCAAGGGGACCGTGGGCTAGACAAAAGGCTTTAACCACATGGGATGTGGGTTCGAATGCAGTTCTTATACAGCAGCCCTCAGCCTTGGGCAAATCCCTGCCCCTCTCGGGGCTGTTTCCTCAGCGACCACGTGGGAGAGGAAATGCCCCATAGATTGTGGAGAGAAACCAGTGGGCTCGTGGCTGGTGGCCGGAAGAGCCTCTTTCTCGCACTGCCTACCCTGGGCAAGGCCTTGACTCCCCGTCTCTGCAGGTATTGCCAAGGCCTGCGAACAGAATCTGCAGAAAACCTTGCGCTTCGGTGGCCGCGTGGAGCTCCCCAGCAGCATGGAGCTTCGGGCCATGTTGGTGAGCGTGGGGTGGGGTCAGGAGGAGCGTGAAAGAGGAGCCCTGCCCAGAGACCCTGTGGGCACTCAGCGTTCACAAGTGTTCCTGCCCACGCCGGTCCAGAGCCCCTTGGCTTGGGGGACTTCCATGGCCGGGGACAATTGCTGGCCCAGATCCCAGGACCTGGCCTTTCTCATGTCCTCCCCTCTCTCTGTCCCAGGCGGGCCGCAGTTCCAAGAGGCAGCTCTTTCTTCTCCCTGGAGGCCTTGAACGCCATCTCAAAATCAAAACGTGCACTGTACGTGAGGGACTGTTCCTGGCAGGCAGGTGCTGGAGGGAGACTGGTGGGCCCCCAAGGGTGCTGAGCCAGGCAGGGCAGGACTTATGTCTCAGGGAAGCAGACCAAGTCTCAGAGAGGTGAGGGGTCATACTGCCAAGGAAGAATCTGAACCCTGAGTCTCTCAGACTCCAAGAGCTGTGCTCCTTCCCTGCATGAGGCCGATTCTCAGAGGATTGTTCGTGTACCTGCAGGGGGCCTGAGGAACTCTGTGCTTGGCTTCCCGGGGCCTGGGCCGACTGTGAGGACGGAGATCGGCTCAGTTGGCCCAGCCTCACCCTTCCCTCCCTCCAGGTGGCCCTGGACATGGTGGAAGAAATCTGTGCCGAGATGGCTCTGACACGCCCCGAGGCCTTCAGCGAGTATGTCATTTTTGTCGTCACCAACCGAGGTGAGCGGCCAGGACTAGGGACGCTGGGCCCAGCCTGTAAGGCCCAGGTCAGATGCCACTTCCTTCAGGGAGCCCCGGGCTGCCATGCCTAAGAACTTTCCTGTGCGCCAAGCAGCCCCAGCTCTGGACGTTGGTCTTGCCTACCAGACTGGAAGTTCATGGAGGACAGCGGCTTGCTCAGCGGGAGCCCATGGGCCCTGCCCTCAAGCAGCTCACGTCCTGGGAAGTTTCCTTGAGTAGGCCCTGGCTTCTGGGGCCCGCCTGTCTCTCAGGCTGTAACAGTGGTCCCGCCTGGCCCTTCTCACGCGGCCCAAGGCCCCTTCCATCTGCGGCCCACTCTAGACCGTGGTCTTGCCTCCTGCCCCCGTGGTCGGCCCCAGCCACCTGCACCCAGCCCTTGTCGCTGCTGCCTGGGCTCTGAACTGTGTGTCCTCAGTCCTGACTGCCCGGGTCCAGCTAAGACAGGGCGGGGCAGTGGTAACAAAATGGTCCTCATAACTGACATTTATGGACCAGATACGGTGTCCCAGGCACAGTTCCAAGCATTTTAATTGTAAAACTCCTTTAAGCCCGGCAGCAACCTTACGAAGTAGACGGTGATCAGCCCCATTGACAGGGAAACTGAGGGCCAGGGAGGTTGAATAAGTTTCCTGTGGCTGCTATAACAAATTACCGCGTATTTAGTGGCTTAAAACAACACAAATGTATTATCTTACGGTTCTGAAGGTCACAAGTCCTGAAATGTCAGCAAGCCTGGCTCCTTCTGGAGGCTCTAGGGGAGTATCCCTTTTCTTGCCTTCTCCAGCTTCTAGAGGCCGCCCACACCCCTTGGCTCCTGGCCCCTTCCTCCATCTTCAAAGGCAAGAGTGTAGAATCTTCAAACCTTTCTCTCTCTCTCTCTCTCACCTTCCTAACTCTCCTTCTGAGGACCATTGAGATGACATCGGGTCCACTTCGATAATCCTGGATAATCTCCCCTTCTCCAAATCCTTAATTTAAGTACATTTGCCAAGTCCCTTTGCCATGAAGGCAAACATATTCACAGGTTCTGGGGAGTAGGACATGGACCTCTCTGGGGAGGGGGTCCATTATTCAGTGGAGGTTAAGGGATTTCCCTAAGGTCACACCGTGGGGATTTGAACCCGGGCAGTCTAGCCTCAAGAGTCTGGACTTTGTCATCATGCCACACCCCCTCTTTGGTAAAATGTTACTGAAGATGTGGGATGGGGAGCAGGAAGGTCAATGCAAGAAAGAAAAACTTAAACCTCCCTCACAGACTCAGACCCCCTCATTGCCAGGCCCCAGTCCTCCCCACCCCCAACCCATTCCAGGAGCTGGGCAAGGGGTCTCTCCTGAGGGAGTTCTGTAGAAAAGCACCCATGGGTCTCATGATCTGCGGCCTGTGGTGCTTCTCCCTGTCCCCAGCCTCCTCTGGAAAGGGGCTGGGCTTCCTCGGAGCATAACCCAGGACACTTTCTGAGACCTAGATAGGCTGTAGCTTGGACTGGAATTATTCCCAGCTCTGCTCATCAGCATTCTGCAGACATAGGGCACCCTGTTCCATACACATGCTCCCCTTTAGGAAGGACTCCACATGCTGGAGCGGGAAGGGCCTCGCCCAGGCTCTGCACGTACGCTCTGCAGTCACCCCCGGCTCTCCACAGGCCAGCACGTGTGCCCGCTCAGCCGCTGTGCCTACATCCTGGACGTGGCCTTGGAGATGGAGCAGGTGGATGGTGGCTGCATGCTCTGGTTCCGGCGTGTGCTCTGGGATCAGCCACTCAAGTTCGAGAATGAGCTCTACGTGACCATGCACTACAACCAGGTCAGCACATGTGGTCCACTCTGGGGTTCTGGAACCTTCCACACTCCCCTGTGCGAAGTCAGACTGCACAGCCTTGGCATCTGAGGCCTTCCCAGCTATAGCAACTCTGGGTGCATGCTCAGTTTTCAGAATCCCCGGCCCACTGGCCATTCCTGAGTGCTGCAATGCAGATGTCCATGACACTCTTCCTTGGCCACTGTGGGGACTCCCATGTGGCCTTCAGGGCCACGGCCCTCCCCGCTCACCCTCACATGCCTCTCAGTGTTCCCCAAAGCCCAGGAGGGTGGCCGGCCACCCCAGCCCAGAAACGGGCGGGAGTGGAACTATTAAAATCGCGTGTGTTCACGTCTTCCTCAGAGGAAAGCGTGAGTGCAGGCCTGCCTGCAGCCCCTCATCGGAATTGTCCCCCGCAGGTCCTGCCCGACTACCTGAAGGGCCTGTTCAGCAGCGTGCCAGCCGGTCAGCCCAGCGAGCAACAGCTGCAGCACATGTCCAAGCTGGCCTCCCTGCAGCATCGGGCCAAGGACCACTCCTACCTGCCCAGTGTGTGAGCACACCCCTCACCCCGCCCCGCCGAGGGCCCTTCCAGGCCCCAGCACTCCGCTCCTGCACCCGCATCTGCCAAGCTGGCTGGGAAGGTGGGGGGCGGGGGCTGGTCCTGGCCCTGGGGCCGAAATCTTCCACCACCCACCGTGAGCTGGGACTCAGCCTCCTTCCGCAACACTGCGTCTGGTGGGTCTTCACAGCTCAGAGAAAATGGAACGATAAAAAAGCTTTGGAGATGCACAAAAAAACAGGTTTCTGTGGCCACGCAGAAAGATTCGGCCACAGAAACGTTCACCGCGGTACCACAACCTCAATCCCCAACAATAGGAGATTCCTTAAATAAATCCTGGGTGTCAGGCAGCGTTTCAACCTATGTCCCCAAAGAGGTGATACATCAGTCATCCTAAGGCTTTTGGTCTCAGAACATTTTTGCTCTTAAACATAGGACCCCAAAGAGCTTTCGTTATGTGGGTCGTACTTACAGTATTGAAAATTGGAACTGAGAAACGACTTCAAATATTTGTTTGAAAAATAAGGATAATGTATTAAACAGTATAAATAACTGTATAATAATTGTAGTTCTAAAAACACGTGAGAAGCAGTTATAACTCAAGCAATGTAAATTATGTGCCGATACAAACAACTTCTAAAAAACTGTATTTTCCTAAAAAATCGGAGAGTGGCACGAGTTTACGTTTTGCCCATCTCTTTACCAACTGGCCTAACAGAAGACAGCTGGTCAGATGTGCTTCTGCGGTCGGTGAGCTGGGATCTCACAGGTCATGTGGCCTCTGGCAAATTCCACTTGTGCGAGAACAGGAGGGGAAAAGGCCAAGTAACATCTTAGCTCTTAATGTTATCAGGGAAATGGCTTTGACCTCCCAGGCCCTTGGCCACACCCTGAGAAGCCCTGGTATGAATAATAGTGAGATAACGTAGGTAGGTACGCTGTCTCCGTAAAACTCTTTTTATGTTCCAATTTTAGGCAAAAGGCGAAGGAAGCACGTACAGCTATAATCCCAATCCTGGAAAAAAAAAAAAAATCACTGAGTTTTACTTTTTGGAAGGCATTTTGCGTGCATCATCGCAGCTAATCTTTATTTTCCGCCTTACAGACAAGGAAATTGAGGCCCACAGAGGTTACAGGGCTTACTGAAGCTTACCCAACTAATAGGTGGGGAAACTAGGATCCAAACAGAAGGGACTGGAGTAGGGGCTCTGTTGGCCCAACGGGTCCAGCCTGGAGCCCCACGCTGCTCTGCTCCATGCTCTGACCCGCTGCTGCTGGTGGTCACTTTGCCCCCCACCCCCACCAGCATATTCCCCCTGCCCCAGTGCGTCTCACCCCTATGGCCTGGGCTTCCCCTTGGGGATTGGGGCTACAAAGGACTAACCCACCTTGGGTTCAAGCCTCGGCCCCCTAGTTCACTCAGTCACCGTGTGACCCGGGGCCAGTCAGGGAACTTTTCGGAGCCTCAATCCCCTCATCTCACACAGGGAGCTTAGTGGTAGGGGCCACGGTCATGGATAGGGGCCACGGTCATGGAGCCCCTGCCATGGACCAAGGCGCCGAGTGAGCCCACTTGACAGGCAGCATTTAGTCGTCCGGGGAGGTGCAAAGATCATGTCGGTTTGGCCTAACACCTGCCCCGTGGTGAGGATGACTGAGACCGCGTGCAGGGCACGTGTGACCGTGGGCACTCAGGCCCGCTATCCCTCCACACGCAGGCGAGAGGTGCAGGACTACATCCCGGCCCAGCTGTACCGCACCCTGGCCGGCTCGGCCTGGCTCAACCTGCTGGGCCAGCACCAGCAGCAGTCACAGGCGCTCAGCCCCCACCAGGCCCGTGCCCAGTTTCTGGGTAAGCGCCTGCGGCTGGGGCAGATAAGCGAGGGGTGCTCCTGGAGGGTGGGGAGGGAGGCACTTTTTTCTTTGCACAAAGGCATTTTCGATGCTAGCCCAGCCAAGCACCTGCCTGGAGAGAACATCTTTCTAAAATGTTCACCAAGGCACCACCGAGGCTCTGGGCGGCCCTGGGCAGATGGGGGTGGCGGGTGCTGGAGAGGCGGGAGGAGCCCTGGGGTGAGGACACGTATGCTGGACGCAGGACGCAGCCTCCGAGGGAAGACGCAGGCTGCAGCCTGACCGACCGCCCCTCTTCTCCCCACCCCAGGCCTCATCAGCGCCCTACCCATGTTCGGCTCCTCCTTCTTCTTCGTCCAGAGCTGCAGCAACGCCTCGGTGCCAGCCCCCTGCATCCTTGCCGTCAACCAGAATGGCCTCAACTTCCTCAGCGCCGAGACCCACGTGAGTGGCCGGAGCCTGGCCCCGCCCCGGCCCCGCCCGGCCCCGCCCGGCCCCGCCCGGCCCCGCCCGGCCCCGCCCCCTGCCGCACCACCTCCGGGGGCTGAGCTGGGCCCCCTGCACGCAGCAGGCTCCGGCTCCGCCCCGCTCTGAGCCTCACGGGCCCGTCCGGAACATGGGTGCAACAGCAGAACCCACCCCATTGGGCTGTGGTGAAGGTCAGCCGCGGTGGGCGCTCACGTAAATAGCGCACGGGTCCAGACACTGATTCTTCCCCCGTCTGGAGGCCCGAAGCCGGAGAGCAGTTGGTTTCCACCCCCAACCCCGCCCGAGGCCTCTTTCTTGGCGTGTGGATGGCCGCCTTCTCCTTCCTCACTGGCCTTTTCTCGGCATACACATCCTTGGGGTCTTCGTCGTGTCCAAGTTCCCTCTTCTCCTTAAGAACACGGGTCGGATTTGAATTGCGCCCACCCTGGTGGTCTCATTTCAACTTCGTTTCCTCTTTCAAGGCCTTGTCTCCAAATACACTCACACTCTGAGGGACGGGGCGTTAGGACTTTATTGCAGGTGATTCTAGGAGACACTGGAGTGAGGAAGTGAGACCAGGAAGGGACGTCTCACACAACTTGGGAACACACTTTCTGGAAGGGTGTGTGAGCAGCAAGCTCCCGCTGTGGGAACTGGCGCTGGAGACAGCCTGGAACACGCCCCTCGAAGGATGCCCTCTGTTCTGGGGGCGAGGGAGCCGGGGTGTCTACCCACCTTGTCGCTCTCTATCACTAACTCCCATTGCTTTGGATTTCTGTGCACGGGCTTGGGCTTTGCTCCTGGGGGCAGAAAGCAAGCTCCAGACAAAGAGGGGCAGATGTTGAGAAGTAGCTTTGAAGGGAAGGTCAGGGCACCACTGGCACCTACTGCACCCCTAGCTCCCAAGGCTTCAGAACAGCGCCCGGCACACTGTCGATGGGTGCGTCTGTATTTGTGGAATCAGTTTCACAGGTGAGGAAACTGAAGTCCAGAGAGGTGAAGCGACTTGCCCCAGGTCACACAGCAAGTCCTAGGGAACTGGTGCTCCAGCCCAGAAGTTCTGCCTCCTATGGATCTGATCTGCAGGGGAGAGGTAAGGGTGGGTGAGGCTGTCCCACCCACAAGCCTATCTCCTCCCCTCTCCCTGTAGGAGCTGATGGTGAAGATCCCCCTGAAGGAGATCCAGTCAACTCGAACCCAGCGACCCACGGCCAACTCCAGCTACCCATATGTGGAGATTGCACTGGGGGATGTGGCGGCCCAGCGCACCATGCAGCTGCAGCTGGAGCAGGTGGGTCCAGCCCCGGCACCCAGGCCTTGTCACCCAGCCCCTCCCTCCTTCATTCCACCCACCAGGCTCTCTGCTGGGCCTGGCTCCAAGGTAGGTCCAAGGTGCCCCAGGGAGCATCCATCCAGCCCAGTGCTGGGGACAGAGCTAACCCAACTGAGCAAAAACTGTAGGTCATTCGGGTGGTCTCCCAATGAAGCATCTTAGTGGTAGGCTCATGGGAAAGGGCCCAGGTTATTTGCAGAATATTGAGGAGTTTGTTGGGGAACTGGGGAGACACAGCCAGGGCAGGGAAGGTCTGAAAAGCCTTTAAATGTCAACCTAAGAATCCGGGGCATTCTCCTGAGGGCACTAGGGAGCCACAGAAGGTTGGTAAGAGGGCAGGGACACAGGAAGTTTGAGGAAGCTCACCTGGACTGAGGCTTGGAAGATGGATGGTGAGGCCTGG
Source organism: Mirounga leonina (assembly GCF_011800145.1). Classification (NCBI taxonomy): domain Eukaryota; kingdom Metazoa; phylum Chordata; class Mammalia; order Carnivora; family Phocidae; genus Mirounga; species Mirounga leonina. The sequence goes on along the minus strand of NW_023270777.1, from coordinate 11,112,465 downwards.
GATTGAGGGTAGAGGGTGGGGTCCTCATGTGACAGACAGAGAAACTGAGGTCCACCTGCCCTGTATCTTCCCATATTTTTAGCAACTGTGGCTGCTTCTTAAAAGGCATGGCTGACGTCTAGACTCCTGTCCAAGTCTCACACCCCTGGGGTGAGAGTTCTCATCCCACTGGGGAGAGAAGATTGAGGCCCAGGGAAGGTGTGGGACCAGGACTAGGGCCTACACATGTCTGCCCTTGCCAGCCTTCCACATCCCCTCAAGATCTGGGCCTAGGACTGGCCCCCACACCAGGGCCTGCCTTGGAGGGGCCGACCTCCCAGGGCAAGAGGGAGGGACTCCCACCACCCTAGCCCTGCCTCTGAGGGACACAAAAGAGCCCTTTCGGCTCCATGTACCTCTTGGAGAGCTGCAACTCAGGACCAAGCCAGACCAAGTCTGCTTCCCACCACACCCCAATTCCGCTCCTGCCAAGCTCACCCCCAGTCTTGGCCTTACTTCTGGCCTGGCCTGCTTCCCAGAACCTTCCTCTCTGAGCTCACACCACAGTGAACCTACCTTATGCTCCTTCTTGGGCTCCTTTTCTGCTGCCCCCTCCCCTGGATGATGTCTGAATGTTGCCAAGTCTCAGCCCCTCGCCCCGCACTCTTTCTGGCCCTGAGGCAACCGTCTCTGCTGTGACAGCCCCCATATTTCTGTCTCCTGCCCTGACCTCTCATCATCTCCCCTGGAGACCAACAGGCCTTACTTGAGAACCCTCCCAGGCACTCTCGGGCCCTAACCCAGGGGCCCTTTTCCTCCCCGTCGCCTCCTCTCTTTACCTCTCTGGCCTCTGCTCTCACCACCCCCCCACCCTCTGCTCGCAACCCTGGCCTCTTCCAGCTCCCTGATGCCAAGCTTGCCCTCACCTCTCTGCCCCAGACCCTTTGCACTCCTTGTCCCCTCTTCCCTGGTTCGATCCAGGGCTCTCCCCGTCCTTCCATTTATCTGGGTGCAGCACAAGCATCACCTCTTTCCAGAAGCTTTCCCTGATCTTCTCCCTTATATATTACTATCTTCACCTTGGTAGAACTCCTTAGGGCTTGCAGATCAGTTACTTGTTTACATATTGTCTGTTTCCCCCACCAAAATGCCAGCCCCAAGAGGCCAGCTCTGTGTCTGTTTTGTCTCCATTGTGTCCAAAGCACCGCACCTGGCATGTAGTAGATACTCAGAAAGTGGTTGGTAGGATGGATGGTTGGATGGGTCCTTTTTGGCTTTTCCACTTCTTTGCAGACCCCAACCCCTTTGATGCAGCTGCCTCTGCCTCTGGCATGTTTGGGGCGGGGGGGGGGGGGGTGCATTCATTCATTGATTCAACATGTGACCACTGAACATCTCTACGTAGCAGGCTGTGCACTGGTTACAGGGAAACTGAGGTCACTGTGACCCTCTCAGCCCTGGCCCTCACCGAGCCCCAAGTCAAAGAATCTCTCCAGTAGCCCACGATCCGTGCTGAGAAGGATGTAGCTGAGCTTCCTGGGATGTAGTCAGTGAGGGCTTCCAAGAGGAGGTGATGCTGAGTATTGCGGCAGCGCAGCCGACAGACCTAGGTCCCCGTCTCGCGCACCTCTGACAGGCTGCATGAGGGGGATGTCAAGGCGCCCCACTTCTTACTGAGCTTCAGTTTCCACACTTGTCAGGTGGGGCCACGGCTCCAGGGAGGCCTCGCATTTTGCACGTGGGTGGGAGGGTTGGCTGGAGCATTGGCTGGAGTGGACGATGCCCATCATGCATGCCCTGATTTCATCCCCCGAGGGGGCCCCCCAAGCGTGGGGCAGGCACCGCTGACGTCAGCACAGATTGCTTCGGAGTGGGGCCTTGGGCCTCTTACCCCCTGGGTTCAAGTCCCCACCACCTGCCTACCAGCTTCGAGGTCTGGGGCAAGTGTTTTCAGAGTTCTGGCCTCAGTTTCCTCGCCGGTGGAATGGGGTGTAAAAGTGTCTGCCTCATAGGGATACGGTGTGGACGAGAAGGGGTAAGCTGCAGGAACTTTCGGGACGGTGCATGGCACACAGTCACGGCTCAGTCCCTGTCCTTTCTCTTTACCTCTGTCAGGGCAGCTCCCGTGGCCCCTTGCAGATCCCTGCAGGGATGCCCCCGCCGCCTGTGGTCTGAGAACCACTCTCAGGTGGATTTTCCACAATTCTCTGCCGCCTCTTCCTCCCCTCGCCATCTGGGAGCCCTGAGGCTGGCCCATGGCTTATTCTCTGCCCTGGGTGCCCCGTGGTAACCATGGCAACACATCACTAGACACTTACCACTTATCGACTAGACTCATTTTTTCCATTTAAAGGGTTTCCATGTAATAAAATCTCACAGAATCCTCCCTGCAGCCTTGTGAGGCAGGCCCTGGGAAACCGAGACCCTACTGATGAGGCCGCTGAGGCTCTGAGAGCTGAAGTCACCAGCCCTAGGTCACGCCGGTCACACGCAGCAAAGGTGGCCGATGCGCCTGGTCTCCTGCTTACTGACCCTTTCCAGCCGGGAGGCAGAGACAAGGGTGGGACCCGCCAGTCCTCTCCCAACTACATCTCACCCCAAGGGGAGAGCTGGGGGAGTGTCTCTGGCCGCGTGGACTCTCACCATCTCTCCTGCAGGGCCTGGAGCTGTGTCGGGTGGTGGCCGTGCACGTGGAGAGCCTGCTCAGTGCCCGTGAGAAGCGGCTCACGCTGCCCCCCAGTGAGATTACGCTGCTGTGACCCAGCCCCCGGCCCTCCAGCTGCCCTCTCCCAGAAGGCTTGCTGTGTGGCCCCAGGGAGGTACTGGGTCTCTCTGGGCCAGTGACCCCTGGAAGGGACCAGACGCTTGGTAGGGAGACTAAGAGGTGGTAGGACGAATGACCTAAGTTCCCGGGCGTCACATACGCAGTATGGGCCCGGCCCCAACTCGCCCCTGTGGCAGAGAAGCCCCACACCGATGGTCTAGTCAAACTGGACTCTGCATTTGCTTTACTGCGGGTCTGATGTTCAAATCTGCTGCAGCCCCTCACGTGCCCTCGAGTGCTCCCCGCACCGCTGCTCAGCTTGGATTTCTGGCCCTTGGTCTTGTCTGTGCACATAAAGGGTGTGCCTGGCAGCCATTCCTCCCTCCACACAGTTGCTGAGTAGCTGGAAAAGCAGCCTAAGGGAGGAGGCAGGAATTGGGAGGCCCAGCTGAGCCCCTGACTCACTGCCCGTGAACAGAGCGTCCAGCAGAGACCTGTCCTTATCTCTCCCTGCAGACCCGTCCCCCCAACTCCACACTCCTTAGGTAGCCCCAACCCCAGGCCCCTATCACTGGATGGCTCACACAAGGTTTGAGAGGGGTATAGTGCAGGGAGAGAGGTTTCACGTCAGAGTCTGGGGAGGAAGCAATCTGGCGAAGGCTTCCCAGAGAATGGGACACAGGGGTTGGGTTTTGAAGGATGGGTTTCGGCATTTGCTAGGAATAGATGGAGGGGAGGGGAATGAACATTCCAGAGAAAACAGTGTTCATTCCATATTGTATCCCCCAGAGCCTAGGACAATGCCTATCACAGAGTAGGCACTTGCACAACGCTTGTTACATGGATGAAAGGATAAATAAATAAATGTTGATGGAAAGTGCTGGTGCTTTAGGGAACTTGGGGAGGAGGGAGGCACTGGGCTTGGGAGAAGGCTGGATAGGTATCTGAGGGCATAAGTAGCTGGAGCCGTGGTGCCTGAGGACAGATGTATTTACTCATTCAACGGCTATTAAGCACCTACTGTGTACGAGGCAAATGCCAAGCCCTGGGACTTGGCTCACAGTGAAAGGACTATAAACCATGACAAGATCTGTGAGTGGAGTTAGCTAGGTGATGAGGGGAGGGAACAGCATGTGGGCTTTACTCGTGGAGGACTTGAGACTGAAGAGGCCAGCAGGGATGGATGGAGTCAGGCTTGCAGGCTACCCTAGGGATTTAGGATTTCATCCCAAGAGTCATGAGGAGCCTTCAAAGGTTGTTCGGTGGGAGAAGGGTTGTAATCTCTCAGATCAGACTTTGAAGAGGTCATTTCGACCACAAAGCAGAGTGAACGTAGGGGACGGGGAGGCCAAAGCGGGGGCTGCTGTCGTGTCAGCCGGGAAACTGTGGTGCGGAGGCTGCTAGTAGTGACAGGCGGGGAGAAGTTGGCATCTCTAGGGGATCAATCAGGCTGTCCTGAGACAGGGAAGGTCAAGGAAGAGCCCTTCACACATAGGCCACGGGGCTGTCCCACTTTCAAACACTGTCGGGGTGGCTTCCCCCAAAGCAGCCCCACTGAGAGAAATCCAGTGCATGTAGCTGATTTGGGAAGTGAGGGAAGTAGAAAAGGAGCCAGAAAGAGTGCGTTTTCCATCAGGCTACCCCTGCTGCAGTCACTCTGTCCCCCCAACTCCACACTCCTTAGGTAGCCCCAACCCCAGGTCCCCATCACTGGATGGCTCACACAAGGTTTGAGAGGGGTATAGTGGAGGGAGAAAGTTTCACAGGTGAGGGGCGAGAGGCCTTCTGGGTTTCAGAATCCAGGTGGGCCTTGTGAGTACGGCCCCTTGGAAGTGGCTCCTCGAGGTTGAGCTGCCCTACTGATGTGCATGGAACTGAGAGGAGCCTTCCAGCCCATCCTTGGCAAGGCTGCAGATCTATGAGCTGGAAAGGGGACTGAAGCCTAAGTTTTGGGGGTGGTTTGCTACATAGCATCAGACAACCCAAACACCAGAGCTTTGGGATTTCAGGACCTAGTAATTCAAGCCCTTGTAAAAGGAGGTCACAATCCCCAGAAGGCAGAGTGGAGAGTCAGGTGTGACAGGAGAGTCAGACCCTGCTGTGTCCCTCGGGCACCGTAGCGATACCACACTAGGCCCCTCTACCTGGGCCAGGACCTAGAAAGACAGGAACTCCAGGTAAGTGTGCGGAGATCCAGAGTAGAAGGGACCAAGCCTCGGGGTTCCCAGCCGAGCGTGTGGTGAGAACAATACAGGAGAAAGATCTAGGTCGCCTGGGAGCCGGAGACAGTCAACTGGTAAAGGCTTGAGGTCCCAGATGGGTGTGGCAGGATGCACCATATTTGGGCACTGAAAAGTAACCAGAAGGACTTCATTGCATCCCCTATGTGGGACAAGTGGCTAGACTTGGTCAGGTTCTGGGGTCCACATACTCCCCTTGCTGGTTCCCCCTGCCTCGGGGTGCTGCCTGTTGCCCAGAGCCCACAAGCCTTTTAAGAGAATCTTCGCTTGGTAGTTGAAGGCTGTGGAGCTAGCTGATTAGCTGTGTGGCCTCTGGCAAGCCCCTTGCCCTCTCTGAGCCTCTGCTTCCTTCTTTGTAAACCGGAAGCACTGACAGAAGTCTTACAGCTAATACTTCCTAAGGGGTCATCATTATGTCCAGCATAGGATACAAATGGATGTCTGGGGTGGGGGAAGACTTTTTTTCCTTTAAAAAGCTAATTCTCACCAAGTTTTTACTCTGTACCAGGCATTGTACATACACTGACTCATTTAACCCTCAAAGTACCCCCAGTGAGGTGGGGACTGTTATCACCATTTTATATACGGGAAAACTGAGGCCCACAGAGATGAAGCAGGTAACCACTAAGTGACCTAGCCAAGATTCGAACATAGGCAGGCTGGCTCCACAGTCAGTGTTGTCTCTCAGTGAGGCTCAGAGAGGGGAGGGCTCTGGCTCCAGAAGAATCAAGAAGGAGCGCACCGAAACTTTGGATGGGGGGTGTGGGATGGGAGGGGTTGTTGAGACCTAGAGAAGAGGTGAGCCTCATTTTTGTCTGGGTGAGGGGAGCTGGGCGCTGCACAGGAGTCTCTGGATTTTCTCACGACTGTGATATGACCTCCCTGTCAAGCAGGTGGTGGGCAGAATCTAGTGCCCCCCCATGTTAGAGGGCAGTTTCGAGGTAGGTGGGAGCTGGGCTTCTGGAGGGCCTGAGCCCTCACAGGCCAATTGCTCATTATGCAGGCGAGGGGTCCCTGCCCAGGCCTTCACACAGCATGGCCGAGGCGGGGCTGAAGCAGGAGCCCAGGCCGCCTGACCACAGCCTTGCCCATCCCACAGGCCCTGCTGGCCTAGCCTTGCCCAGCAACGACACAACCCACACCTCCCAACAGGGACCGGCAGGCCCTTCGGTTTGGAAACGGAGACCCTGACTAGAGGTGTGCAATCCCCTCTGCTTAACATACATGACCTCGTTTCGTTCTCACAGCTACCAAATGTGGGGGTACTAAGGTTATTCATTTTACAGAGCACAAGACTGAGGTTCAGAGAGGGTAAGCCCCTTGCCCAGGGACTTCAAACCCATGTCTGTCAGTCTGGTGTTTGGCAAGTTGGGGGGCGGGGGCGGCAGTGGAGAGGATGCAGAGACACACGGGCGGGGAGCAAAATGGCCAGGGAGGTGAGGCTGAAGGCAGAGGCCAAGGCCAAATCACGAAACCAAAGATGCATTGCATTTCAGTGAGTATCTGGGAAGGCTGCTAGGGAGGTGAGCTGAGCCTCAAAAAATCAAAATGAAGGAGATGGGTGGAAGGAACTGGCATTTCAAGAGGAAGACAGAGCTTGGGCGAAGGCCAGGAGGTGTGACGGAGTATGTCTGAGCGAGGCTGGCGCTCAGAGTTCGCGGGGAGGGGAGAGGAGGCGAGGCCCGAAGGGTCTCAAACAAAGGCTTTGAACGCCAAGCAAAACAGATGAACTCGATCCCGAGAGCCCCGGGAGGTTCTCGAGAAGAAACCCGTAGCTGGGGACGCGCCCCTGCGCGGAACCGCCACGCCTCTGCCCGCGCCACCACCCTGTCCACCCGCACTGCTTCAAACTTTGGAATTGTCCCTAGTGATTAGCTATAGTTTTGCCTTCGCCGTGCGCCTACTCGTCCCCCTGAGTTTCCTTCCGTCGTTCCGAAGAGGAGCCCCTATACCCATCTTTAACCCGAAGGAAAACCGACGCCAAATCCCCGCGCGACCCGCGGCTGCGCACGCGCCCGCCGCCACCGGGACGTGACTCGTGGAACGTCCACTCCGGGCGGCGGGGAGGCGGCGGGGGTTGGGGGCAGGGAGGTGCCCCCTCAACGAGTCCCGCTTCTGCGGCCGTCGCCGTCTGGACTTAGAGCTGAGACCCGGTGCTTTCGGCCCCGCAGTGTGAGAAGTTTCTGCTGGTTTGAGAAGTTTCCTAAACAGTCTGAGGGCTTTTCTCCGTTGGCGTCCACATTCGGGCACTTCCATAGCCACCCATTCACCCTTCAGGGGTCCTCGACGCCCTCCACGCAGTTAATTAAGTGACGGACGCAGTAACCAAGGCGACCGCTTGATTGACAGGCATGAATGCGAACCAACTTCCGGAAGCTCCCGTCTGGGCCCGCCCGGCGCGTGGCCGGTGACCCAATGAGAGAACTGGAAACGCCAAAGGGGGCGGCGACGGGGCAGCCTAGGTTGTGGCGGTTCCCCGGTGGTTGCGCGTTGAGGGCTGAGGCGTTTTCGAGCATTTGGACGATGCCGTGACGCAGCACCGCGATAGCGTTGACAGCGTGAGCGCACCCCTGTGGAGGGAGGCTTTCGGTCGCGGAGGTGGCGCGTCAAGGAGACAGGTTGCTATTTGAGGGTGCTCCCTCGGAGCCCTTCATTGAGTGGGGGAGGGGCGGCGGACGCCGAGCGGTCCCCGTCTGCGCTTGCGCGGGCGCCTCCGCTGACCCGGCCTACACGCACGCGCATGCCCGCTGCGCGCAGAGCCGCGGTGGCCGGCGGCATTGCGCGTGCGCGCTGAGGAGCCCGCTGAGGAGCGGCGCTGGCGGACGTCGGGCGAACGGCCCGTGACGTCGTGAGGAGCGCTTTAAAGTGCGGGCTGGGCCGGGCGTCTGAGGGTCTGGCTGGGAGTCGGGTCGGTCTTCTGTAGCGGCCCTTCGCGGCATGAGGCGCTGCCGGCGCCCTTGCTCCGTGGGACGTGGAGAAGGTGGAGGAGGAGAAATCCCTGTTGCCGCCGCCGCTGCATGACCCGCCGCCCCTGAGGCCCGACCCCGCGCCCGTTCCCTCGACGCCCCCCCCCGCCGTGTCCCCCGGTCTCGCATGGGGGCCTGGCGCTGAGGAACCCCATTTCTCCGGGGGCGCCGGGGCGCGTCCTCCGAGAGCCATGCCCGGCCGCCCCTCCCGCCCCGGAGGACCCTAGAGCAGCGTCGTGGGGGCCATGGCGGCCGCCAGCGGTTACACGGACCTGCGTGAGAAGCTCAAGTCCATGACGTCCCGGGATAACTATAAGGCGGGCAGCCGAGAGGCAGCGGCCGCCGCCGCCGCCGCCGTAGCCGCCGCCGCCGCTGCCGCCGCCGCCGCCGAGCCTTACCCGGTGTCGGGGGCTAAGCGCAAGTACCAGGAGGACTCGGACCCCGAGCGCAGCGACTACGAGGAGCAGCAGCTGCAGAAGGAGGAGGAGGCGCGCAAGGTGAAGAGCGGCATTCGCCAGATGCGTCTCTTCAGCCAGGACGAGTGCGCCAAGATCGAGGCCCGCATCGACGAGGTGGTGTCTCGCGCCGAGAAGGGCCTGTACAACGAGCACACGGTGGACCGGGCCCCGCTGCGCAACAAGTACTTCTTCGGCGAGGGCTACACGTACGGCGCCCAGCTGCAGAAGCGCGGGCCTGGCCAGGAGCGCCTCTACCCGCCGGGCGACGTGGACGAGATCCCCGAGTGGGTGCACCAGCTGGTGATCCAGAAGCTGGTGGAGCACCGCGTCATCCCCGAGGGCTTCGTCAACAGCGCCGTCATCAACGACTATCAGCCCGGCGGCTGCATCGTGTCTCACGTGGACCCCATCCACATCTTCGAGCGCCCCATCGTGTCCGTGTCCTTCTTCAGCGACTCCGCGCTCTGCTTCGGCTGCAAGTTCCAGTTCAAGCCTATCCGGGTGTCGGAACCTGTGCTTTCTCTGCCGGTGCGCCGGGGAAGCGTGACTGTGCTCAGGTAACCCACCTGGGAGGAGGGGGCGCCCCTGCTTCCTGCTGCCTTAGCTGCCCGCCCTCACCCAGGAGGCGGCAGCAAGTAGGAGCTCGCGCTGGGCAGTTCTGACCCATGATTCTGGTCTCGGTGGGGGGAGGGGGAAAGGGGTCTGTGTTTAAAACGCGTGTAGAAAGAAAGTAGGGAGGGGTCAGGGAACCAATCTAGAATTTTGTGTCCCGAGGGCAGGTTTGGCGTGATCACACACGCTTGACTAAGAATTGATACAAAGGCATCTTTCTAGAAGGCTGAGATTTTAGGAGTCTGTTTTCTGTGTGTGATTTTAGCAAGTCACTTTTCCGTTTCTGGGTCTCTGTTTCCAGATCTGTGTTTTTAAAAAAGTAAGTTGAACTCTTTATCTGAGAGTCTTTCCAACTCAGCCATTTTCGTGTTTTTGTTTGTTATTTTAAACGGAAGACGTGTAAGGATTTCTTAACTGAGAAAATATGGAGGAAGGTCCCTGAGAGTATTTAATAGATACGCATTCTCTCTTCCCGACACTTCCCAGGGAGTGACTTCCCTGGAATTGAACAGATTAGTGGTTGAGGCAGAAATAGAGTGTAGCGGACTCTGAAAATTCAGCCCCTGTTGGCTACAGAAGAGCCTGTTGGCCCTTCGTAAAAATGTGTTACCTGTTACCAGGACCGTATGAAACCAAATAAAGCAGATCTTTTTACCTGGTATTTGACTTTGTAGTTGCGTCAGCCGCAGAATTTAGGTTCTTGGCCTGTTTGGGTCCCAGATCCTGCTGAGAACTCGCTCAGTACCCTGGCCCCCAAGAAGATTTTCTGCTGAAACACCTTTGTTTATATGAAGTAGAAAACTTACTAGGAGGCTGCCTCCTTCCAGCCCTAGAACAAGTAACCTAGCACTGTACTTCAGTAATCTCCAAAACCTCTTAGGAGCTCTAGAATGCAGCTGCACAGAGCGGCTTGCTTGACCACCGAGTTCTAGTATAGGATCAGAACATGCTGAGTTTTTGTGAACAGCTTAACCTCTGAAGTCCATGCCATGGGCCCTGGTCCTGGGGAGAAGCGGGGTCCTTAATATGAACTCTCTTCATATGAGGCAGGTCATCGATCTCATTTGAGTTTAACAGCTAAGGCTGCTTCTGTATCTGGGAGTGGCAGCAGAGCCTTGTGATACCCCAAGGTCTTGGGAAGTCAGTGGTAGCCGAAACAGTACTTTGGCTTCCTTATGCATCCGAAACTTAGACGGCCACTTATCTGTCAGGTGCCCCTTTGTCATTTGGGCTTCCAAGCTTACCCTCGGATCTAAGTGGTGCTCCCAGATTGAGGTCGTAGTAGAGTCCTTTAAGATGGGATTTCCAGGGCAGACCCTCACAAGTGGCTTGCTGTGTAAGGCAGTTTGGTGTCTGACTTCGTTGAAGGGCTCTTGATCCTAAAAGGATCTCACACAAAGGCCGTTTAGTCTCTTAAAGGGAATATTAATTTTCCACATAGTCACAGGTCTATAAGGTTGTCATGAGGAGGTCTAGCAGTGGTTGGGTGTGTAATGGGTGATCATAAGAGGCAGTTTGTGACTTTGAGGCTTTCCCTCCCACCAGCGCGCACCCCCCCCACCTCCCCCATCCCCCACCTCGCCGTGTTGAAGAGCAGAAGTTTCAAGTTCATAAAATGCAGGTCTGTTAGTGATCAACAGGATTGCATCATCAGGAAAATTCTCTTCATCTTTTCCTTGGAATAGTACAGTCCTAAAGCTTTCCCAGTTCTTTCCAACTCCTGGATTCTGACTTGGCTGTGGAGTTAATGTGGGAGGCTCAGCCGTGTCCTGAAAAAGTGCTGCCCTAGGCTTTGACTCTAGCTTGGCTGTCATTTGCTTTGGGACCTTGTGGGCATTCTCTGAGCTCGCTTTCCCATCTGTAAAGTGGGGGTGATGCCAACTTCCAAAACCTATTAGAACTAATGGTGGTGATTTGGTGTTTTATACAGAGCCTGGCACGGGGTCGGCGCTTAAATGGGTATTTGTTTTCATACACAACCCATTTAATGATCCCTTGATCTCTTGTTGGGGAAGGGGCTAGGGATTTGATGGAGCGTGCATGGTGGCTCTTCCCTTCATAGAGTTCACAGCCTACTGGAAGCCACAGACGGTTACAGCCCAGGAAAATAACTGCAGGAATACTTTGAAGGTGGGGGGACCCTTTTTGGAGTGTTAGACATTTTTAGGAGGAAATAAGGTAGAACTTGAAGGGTGACTAGAAGTTAGCCAGGCAACGAAGTTAGCAGTGAGAACACAGAAGCTTTGGTGGCAGTAGCAGTGAGTAGCCATGGGTGGGGGGTGGCAGGTAGATGCTGACTTGAGACTGATGGAATTCGTTTTTAGTTCTCAGATTCAACCAGGACCTGAAGTAGAGATTCTGGCGAGGCATGCCGTGGAAAAGCACTAGATCAGATCTTACCCGTAGTAGTACTATTGACATTTTGGGCTGGCTGATTCTTTGTTTTGTAAGGGCTGTTCTGTGCATCGTAGAATGTTTAGCAGCATCCCTGGTCTTTGTCCACTAAATAGCAGTTTCACCTTTATGGTGACCAAAAATGTGTCCAAATATTGCCAGATATCCCAGGGTGGGGCTGCAAAAATCATTCCAGTGGAGAGCCACTGCTCTAGGGTTCTGGATGCCCCCACTAATTTTAATCTTCTAGCCCCTGCTCACTTAGTACCCTCAGTTTACTTCATATGCAGGTGGGTGAACACCTGCCTGTTAGTAGTGCCTCTCTTTAAGTGCTGCTTGGACTCTTCCCCAAGCTGGTCAGAGGGGATGCTTTCTTTCACTTACCGGTATGTATCCCAGCCCAGAAGTGATGAGCTGTAAATTTGCAGATTGGAAGACCAGGGCTGGTGAAAATAGTGGTTCTCTGAAGGTGGGGAGGGTTTTCAGTAATTCTCATGTGACTCAGACATCAGTTGTTAGCAGTGGAGTCTATACCCGTTCCAAGGCTAGATGGCAGGAATACTGTTTTATATTTAATAGTTGTTAGTGTAGACATTAGTATGTGGCAAACATTGACTCAGCAGTATCCAAATGTGGGCATTTAGAGCAGTGCCTCACAGACCCTTCTGGAAGTGCTTTAAAGGTCTTTCCAAATCCAGTGTTTTTTCTTGTTGTTGTGTGTGTAACCTTCCCATGTTGAGCCCAGTTGGTCCCCTCTTAATGCTGTAGTCCAGGGAAATAAGTATCTTTTTACCTTCACTTCATATTCCTTCTTTCCACATTCCTTCTGTTCTCTGTAGGGTGACTGGGCAGATTAAAACACATTTTAGTTGGATTAATTAGAATAATTACCTCAAGAGTAATTGCTTACTTGCTGCTCCTTTTAATCACTGCTACGTGGTCTGTGGTTGTGGTGGCCACATGCCCAGAGACCCAGGCCTTAGCCACCTGTCTGGAAATGACTGTTACTACCCAGCCATGGGACACGCAGAGGTGAGCGCAGCCTGTAACTTCTAGGTAATAACTGATACTGGGTGGAGTGGGCATCTCTGTCCGTTCTGGGTTAAGGGCTGATCTTGTTCAGCTGTTTGAAAGCAAAATTTAGCTTTCTGGCTTAAAATAGTTGGGAAAGTAGGGCAGATAGGTCCTGGGCCACATCTCTTGTGTGCAGTCTTCTGATTCCATGGGAGGGGGAGGAACCTCAGGATGAAGTCAGGGCTGTGCGTTCTCGGGAGGAGCTCTGGGCCAAGGGGATTGGCTGGACTGGGGTTCTGCCAGGCCTAACAAGAAGGCAGAAGCAGCAAAGGAAAGGAAGCTAGCAGGTGAACCATGGTCTTAATCATAACGCTCAGAGCAAGCAGAAAGTAAATAGGCCATACAAATTTCAGGGCTGGCTGGCCATTTTTGCCTGGGCAGTTGGTGTGCAGCCATCACTGAGATACGGTGCTAGCCCTCTGGGGGCACGGGCTCATCTTTGCAGACTTCTTCCTTGGGGGTGGTGGGTATTGAATGTCCTTTCCTCAGGCTAGCGAGGTGCTCAGGATAGATTGGACCTTGTCACCAAAAAATACAGATGGGCTTTTCTCTCTACTCATTACCTATCCCCTCTCCCAACGAAAAAAACAAAAACCAGTATAACATAGATACTGAAATCAAGAGTTTGATAAGAGGGGTGCCGGGGTGGCTCAGTTGGTTAAGTGACTGCCTTTGGCTCAGGTCATGATCCCAGGGTGCTGGGATCGAGTCCCACATCTGGCTTCTTGCTCAGCGGGGATCCTGCTTCTCCCTCTCCCCGCTACCTGCTACTCCTGCTTGTGCTCTCTCTGTCAAATAAATAAATAAAAATTCTTAAAAAAAAAAAAAAGTTTGATTAGGGTTCCAGTGTCACCACTTTAGATGTTTGGCCTTGGGTAAGTAACTTAATCTCTCTGGGCCTTAGTTTTCCTCCGCAAAATGGGCTATTGATGGCATAGAGTTGTTATCGAAGATGGAATTTCTTTCACACTGTTGAATGCTTGAAGTTTAGGTAAAAGAGGTCTCTGGAGATGAGCTGCTTTCTGTGCTTAGCTACTCTCTAATTATACCTTGATGTGTAGAGAATTGGGACTTGGAGCAGGTTGACCTTCCTTCTGTATTCATAAAGTCCCAGGATTTCTCATAAAGTTAGGCCATGTGTCATCTTGGAAGGTTGGGTCTAATGAGTGTGAGCTCACAGTCCCACCCCGTGCCCAGGTGGCTGGCCTGCTATTCCCCAAAGCCTAAGTTTCTTAGTCCTCTAGGCCCATTAGAGGCATGAGGCAGGCTCATGGGGGCTGCCCAGAGCAGGTAGCTGTAGCTGAAGGGAGGCTGTTAGGCAGTCTTGGTGATCTTGGCCGGTCCCTCCACCTCTGGTTCTGTTCTGTCCTGGGCAGGGCACAGAGTGGATGGGGAATGGTGGCTGTCTTGGAAATGTGCCTTAACACGGTCTCCAAGACTATCCCCTAGAGGAGAGATGTACAGTCCTGCACAGTCCCTTAGAGTTTTTCAGACTCTTCATTTAACCTGCACCTAATCCTCTGAGGAAGGATTTGCTTTGAGATCTGTTTTGTAGATGTAGAAACAGAACAGTGAAGCTCAACACACATTTCATTTAGTGTCCACTGAATGCAGAGATGAATAGTCTTTGCAGCACTTTGTCTTGCAGGGAAAACACAATTTCCACAAGGCCAAACATAGTAGTAGAGGGGGGTGGGTGGGTGGGTGGTGTGGGGGAAACCCAGCCTGGGGGATTTGAGGAAAGCTTCCCTGGGGAGAAGAAAGACTCTTAAGAGTCACTGAAAGCCGGCGCCTGGGTGGCTCAGTTGGTTAAGCGACTGCCTTCGGCTCAGGTCATGATCCTGGAGTCCCGGGATCGAGTCCCGCATCGGGCTCCCTGCTCAGTGGAGAGCCTGCTTCTGCCTCTCTCTCTGCCTGCCTCTCTGCCTACTTGTGCTTTCTCTCTGTGTGTCAAATAAATAAAAAAATCTTAAAAAAAAAAAAGAGTCACTGAAAGCCATAGTGCTAGTGGGTGACAGAGCCAGGTCCTGTCACTCTTGATGTTTGTGGCGTGCTGGTCACTGCTACGTGGGGTGGGGGGGACTTGAAAGGACTCAGCCCAGGCAGGGAGCAGGAGGCTGACCAGCATGAAGTATTTCCTCTTCTCCCTTCCCTGTGAAAACAAAGAGCAGGAGGCACTGGAACTTTTCTTCATGCCAAGGGTAGGGCTGGACCCAGGGCATATTAAGTTTCAAGCTGGCAGACTGTGACTTTCAGACAGTTTCTCTTGTAGTAAGTAGGTTTCTTAGCAGTAAATAATCCTCTGTGGTCTCTGCTGGAGATTTTCTGTTGAAGTTTAGCCAGAAGAGCTTCCCTTGGCCAGGACTTAGAGCCTCCTGCTCCCAGAGAAGCCTGAGATACTGAGGAGGGGTCAGTGGGCTATGTCACAGCTGCCAGGAAGTTCTAGAAGACCAGTACTGATGAGCTGTTCAAGTGTGTTCAGTGCCACGGCCATTTCTGGGGGTCCATGTGGTCTTACCTCCACACTAGTTCTTCTGAGGCCTGGGCTCTGGCAGAATTCTGGAGCCCTTTGGGAGGTGGGGGCAGTTAAGGTTTGACAGACGTCTGGGTTTATTCTTTCTTCTTTTTTTTTCCTTAAGATTTTATTTATTCATTTGACAGAGATAGACACAGCGAGAGAGGGAACACAAGCAGGGGGAGTGGGAGAGGGAGAAGCAGGCTTCCCGCCGAGCAGAGAGCCCGATGCGGAGCTCGATCCCAGGACCCTGGGATCATGACCTGAGCCGAAGGCACATGCTTAACGACTGAGCCACCCAGGCGCCCCTGGGTTTATTCTTTCTGCATTAAGGGAAGTGGTTCCTTGTTGAAGATGGGAGGTGAGGGCGGAGGTGCCTATAGCCATGTCAAACCGATTAATACTTGTAACAGTAGGAAAGGTTGCCTGGGGCTAGTACTACAGGTTCGGGCCTTAGAAACATGCCTTGGGGGGCACCTGGGTGGCTCAGTCGTTGGGCGTCTGCCTTCGGCTCAGGTCTGGATCCCAGGGTCTTGGGATCGAGCCCTGCATCTGGCTCCCTGCTCTGCGGAAAGCCTGCTTCTCCCTCCCCCACTCCCCCTGCTTTGTTCCCTCTCTCGCTGTGTCTGTCCCTGTCAAATAAATAAAATCTTTAAAAAAAAAAAAAGTGCCTTGGATTACCTTTGGGAATTGGACTTAGCTCTTTGGGGGAAGTCCTGTGTTTATACAGGACTGTCTTGCACCCCACACCTGCATTCTCCCATTGTGGAGTGACAAGAGCCTAGAACGAGCTCTGGAATTGGCCCTGGGAATGGGGCCCATGAGGCCTCTTCTGCTGGCAGATGCCTGCAAGAGGAACCCAGATCACATTTCCTTGGCAGGTACTGAACCCAAATCTGTAGCTTGACCCGCGGTGGTCCAGGGCCCTCTGGCTTCTGTCCTGTGCTTAGTAAATGGGAATGCTCTGTCAGGCACACTGTATTATTATCTAACTTAATTCTCACAAAAGCCCTACAGGTTCCAGGGGTGCTAACCATGTAGTCATAGAACTCTAATTCTCCTACAAGGGAAGAGACAGTGTCCCCCTTTTTAAAATCTTATCATTGGTGCACCTGGGTGGCTCAGTAGGTTAAGTGTCTGACTCTTGGTATCAGCTCAGGTTATGATCTCAGGGTTGTGAGATCGAGCTCTGTGTTGGACTCTGCTCAGTGCAGTCTGCTTGGGATTCTCTCTATCTGCTGCCCCCCCCCCCTTGTGCATCCGTGTGCGTGGTGTCTGTCTCTCTCAAATAAATACAAAACCTTATTGTTAGTGGTCATAAAGGAATACGTAAGTTGTGAAGCATAACAAAGTGAACACTCCAAACCTACTACTGTCCTTATTACAGATGAAGAAACAGGTTTAGGCCCCCAGCAAATGACTTCCCTAAGGTCGCGACGCTAGTAGGCGACAAAACTCAGGTTCTCACTCAGGTCTCTTCCAACTCAGAGCTCTTATCTCTGTGTGACATTTCTCACTGTAGGTCTACAGATACGAATACGTGTTATTTGAGAAAAGTTTCTTTGGTCAGTGCTCCATTAAAGAAAAAGATTCTTTTGCTGTAGTAATTCTCAGATCCCTTAATATAGTCATGCTTTTTAAAAGTCTTCAATATTTTCCACATTGATTTGGTTGTGGACATTTGTCCATAGTCTCTTCTAGGACTGATGTTCCCAGAGAAAACTGAAAACCTCTGGTCTAGGAGCAGCTCAGAGAGGAAATCTTTAAAATAAAGGTTCTGGGGTTGCCTGGGTGGATCAGTTGGCTAAGGGTCTGCCTTCGGCTCAGGTCATGATCCCAGAGTCCTGGGATTGAGTCCCACATCAGGCTCCTTGCTCGGCAGGGAGCCTGCTTCTCCCTTTGCCTGCCGCTCCCTCTGCTTGCCACTCACCCTGCTTGTGTGTGCGCGCATGCTCGCCTGAGTGGTGTGTGTGTCTCTCAGAAATAAAAATCTTTTAAAAATGGTAATAAAATAAAGGTTCTGTCTCTCCCAGCATGGCCTCAAATCAGAGGGGTTTCTCTCTTGGACTTCCTATTTTTTATTTGTCTTGCTTCTAGTTCTTGCCCACATTGGGGCAGCCTGGCCATTTTGAGGCGTTCCTCCCAGGCCTGCAGTGTTTCTAACGGTCACATGGGTGTCTTTGTAGCTGTCCTTGAGAAGGGAGCTGATGAGCAGCTGTGGAGAGGAAGATTTGTGGTCCAGGGGTGGCCAGGGAAAAGCTGAGCAAGACAAGGCTGAGGTGTTCGCCTCCCACTGCGCCTGTGGCTGAGCCTGTGTCTGGCTGTGTAGAGCCCTGCCTTGGCTCAGTGGAGGAACTTGGGGTGCGAGTACCTCTTGGGTGCCATGCTCCTGGTGAGGGCATGTGAGGAGGCTCAGGATGCTGAGTTTGCTTCCAGAGTTTCAGATCGGAAAGATGTTAGCTGTGAAGAGGACAGTCATCTACCCACATTCATTGGTCTAAGCAGTTTTTTAAATTGTGTAACTTGATCAAAATAAATAGATATTTGAGTGTGATGGGAATTCTTAAAATAGCCCAAACACAGCTGTCTTCAAGATTTTTGGATCCCCCCAAATGGAGGTTTTTGAAGGCTTGTTTTCAAGTAGACAAATTGAACGTTGCAGCCTTAGTTCTCTCTGGTGACTCAGGGCTGTCAGTGTCTGCCTTGGCTTTCTCTTCGTGCTGAAGGGGGGCGGGGGCAGGGAAGGAAGAAGAGGAGGAGATGCAGTTCTTGTCTTCTTAGCAAGGTCTGGCCTCAGTCACTCTGGCTGCCTGCAGAGTGACTAAAGGTGTACCTTTTTCGGGGCCCTGTAAAAGAAGGGCTCTTGGCTTGTGTGGAGAGATTGCTGCTGTGGTTTCTGCCTTCAAGCCTGCCTTTGCCTCATCCCAGGTTTTTTCCTTGAGTGGAGCATCCTAGAGCTTCACAGGTGATTTCCCTTTCCATGTAGATCCTTGAACCTCTCAAAATAACAGGGCAGAGGTGGCCTTAAGACCTGGACCATATTTCTCTCTCTTTACCCTGTAGGAACTTTGGTTGTCTGTTCACTTTCCAAGCTCATATGCTCTGTGTTTATTTTCAGTGGATATGCTGCTGATGAAATCACTCACTGCATACGGCCTCAGGACATCAAGGAGCGCAGAGCGGTCATCATCCTCAGGAAGTAAGTGCCCCGGTGTCTGGCACCTGCAGGACTGTCTGGAGATGTAGGTCTGGATTCCCTTAGAACTTGGCTCCTCTGTATCAATAGCATAGCAGCATGAAGCCTGGGAGAGGAAAAGCCTATCAGGTCTCATACTTTTTGATTTTAATTCTTTGAGGAAAAAGCTGTTTTGTTTTTTCTTCATTGGAAAATTAAGTTCTGTGTCTGTTTAGGGAGTTGGGGGCTGAGCCAAAGCACATGCTCCCAGTGTTCATGGACACAGTCTTGAGACAAGGTTTGGGGACCCCTCTTCCAGACCTTCCCTCCCCCTCTCTTTCCCCATCTCTTTGGTTCTGATTTGTCACATGTGATCTTGCTGATTATTTTTAGACGGCGCCTTAGCAGCCTGCTTTAAAAACGCCTGGGTTTTCACTTCTGGGAGGAGCAGGGAGTGAGAAGAGGAAACGAAGGTGGGAGGTTAGGCTGCAGTGTTCAGCAGTGGCATAGCTTGTGGCCGTCTCTCCTCACTGGCCAGGGAGTCAGGGATGTACTGACCGACATCACCAGACCTGGCCTCTTCGGCACTTCTGGTTTTCTGCTCATGGAGTGAATGGACTGAGCCAAACAGATGCTGGGTCAAGACAAGCTTGTCTTTAACCATCTGAGCCACCCAGGTGCCCAAGACAAGCTTGTCTTTAGAGTGGAGTCCCAAGAGGCTAGATGATTGTCCAGGGTCGTATAGATGTCGGGAGAGCAGAACCAGTGCCTGGACCCCTCCCCCCCACCCCTAGGCTGGAACACAATGTCCTATAGCTTGCCCTCTTTTCTTTTTCTTTTTTCTTTTTTTTTATTTAAATAAACATTATTTTTAGAATAGCTTTAGATTTACAGAAAATTGTAAAGATAGTACAGTTTCCATGTACTGGGCATACCACTTCCCCGATCTTAATGTCTTAATATTAATAAGATATGTTTGTTACAGTTAAGAAAGCAATATTGATACATTATTATTAACTTAAGTCAGTATTTATGCACTTTTCCTTAGTCTCTTCTAACATACTTACTCTGTTCCAGGACCCCACATTAAGTGTAGTTGTGACCGTTTTTCAGACTTGCCTTATTCATGATAACACTTAAGTGGTCAGGTATTTTGTAGAGTATCTCTCCATTGGAATTTGACATTTTTCTCATGGTTCTACTGGGGTTTGGGGTTTGCGGGAAGAAGACCACAGAGGTAAAGCCCCCTTCTCTTCAGTCCTATCCAGGGCACAGGATTTCTCACTGTTGATGTTGACCATGAACACCTGGCTGAGCTTGTGTGTGTTGGTTACCTTCTGCACTCTAAAGTTACTATTTCCCCTGCCTTAGGAAGGAAGTAGCTGTGTTTGTGGGTTACCTTCTGCAGGCTAAAGTTACTCTTCCCTGCCTTAGGAGGGAAGTTGCTATGTGCAGCCCACGCATAAGGAGTGGGGAGTCACCACCCAAGTTATTTGGAATTCTTCTACAAAGACATTTTGTTTCTTCTTCATTTGTGTATTTTTCTTTAGTTGTTTACTTAACATCAGTATGGATTTATGGGGTATTTGTTTTATGCTCCAGTTATTCCAGCTTTGGCCATTAGGAGTTCTCTCTTCTTTTTTTAAGTACATCCTTATTTTTGGCTTGCCATCTTTTTAACTTCAGTCTGTAACTTGAGCATCTTGGCCTTTTGGGTCCAGAACTCCAAAATTATGTGGTGGATGAAATCTCTTTGGCATGGCTCTGCCACTTTGTCAAGTCAAAACTTGGAGTGTCTGTTGTACCTGCATAGAATGGAAATGCTAGAAACCTGAAGGACAGTCCTGGTGTGCAGGCTGAGCACCAGGCACATGTGGGAGCTGAGACAGGGGTCCATTTAGGAGCTGGCAGCGTCTCACCTCTAGCCTAAGAATATTCCCAGAATTCATCAGAAGAAGGGTTTTTATCTGCCTTTCTACTTTCTTTTCCTGTGGTTCCCAGCACAGGCCAAAACCCAAAACACGGAAGTGATACAGCCCAGAGTGTAGCTCCCTTCTGGCCTCTTCTCCCCAGTCCTTTCTTCCTGGGCTATACTGGCACTTCCAACTTAACCAAGGCCAAGTGGCCCACCTAGGCCAGGAGCTTGGAGAGGAGCTCCTAGAGGGATATAAAACCAGAGCAGCAGCTTCCCAGGTGCCCGGCAAGCCTCTCAAAATAGCTTATCCCAGGGAAATCTTGACTGGAGGCACAAATGAAGTGGCCAAAGCTGGAGGAGTGTCAGGTCATTCTTCCAGCTATTTCCTTCCTCTTCAATGGTGGCTCCCTTACTTGACTTCCCAGGCTGGCTGGGTCGGATGCTTCTCAGTGGAGCTAGGAGCCTACACTGTTACCCAGGTCCCCCTAGAAGCTCTTTGGCCAGCCAGGCTCTGACCTTGGAGAATGACTGTTGGTAGGTAACTGATGCTCTTTGACCTTTTGACTTGAATGGGCCCAGGAGCCAACCATAGACTGGGCTAGAGAACAGAAGCACAGAGCTTTGGTATGAGGGGGCTGGAGAGGCCCTCAGCCAGTAGTGCCCAGCTGTAGGGAGACAACTCAGGTTACCAGATGAGAGGCCCAGGATAAAAGCCCTTGTTGGGCTTTGCCTGTCCATCCAGCCTAGCCTTTTGGCGTTTTCCTTGTTGTCTTGTACTCCACACTTACATTAAAGTACTTGCAGCTCCGAGTGTGATCCATGGACTTGCATCCTTGCAGCAGTGTAGCCTCTGTTGGGAATGTTTTCCCATCTAACATGTTCATCTTATCCTCCACATCCTACCCTGCAAATGACCCACATACGTACAGTGAAAGTTGGTTGACTTAGTTATCCGTCAAGGCTCAGGTGTTGACCGTTTTGACTCGCGAAAAGCATCACACACATACTTGTAGCCTTCTCAGTATACTCCCTCCCCCTTTAGATTGTTATATATAGTGTATATTTGCCATTGTGAATTTCCAAATCTGCATTCTGTGGGGGCGGGGACCCTGTTCAGTCAGGCCCAGGCCCAGCATTGAGGCCTGGCCCAGAGGAGGTATCAGAGGAGGACAACACAGGTGAATGAGGAGCAGCTCCAGAGTAGCTGTATGGACTTGTCTTGGAAAAGGACAAGCTGGTGACAGGATGAAAAAGGGAGCATCCTGGCCCAGGCACTGCCCAGACATCAAGGATGTGGCCTTGACAGGTACCTGGCTGACTTGCTTGCTGGTGAGGCTGCATCTGGACGGGTGGAATCTAGGCATTGAGCCTGGCCCTGCTCCTCATAGGCAGAGGGGATGGAGCCAGTCCTGCCTTCTCTTAAGTTTGGATAAAAATTGTACAGGCTGGGCGCCTGGGTGGCTCAGTTGGTTAAGCGACTGCCTTCGGCTCAGGTCATGATCCTGGAGTCCCGGGATCGAGTCCCGCATCGGGCTCCCTGCTCGGCAGGGAGCCTGCTTCTCCCTCTGACCCTCCCCCCTCTCATGTGCTCTCTGTCTCTCTCATTCTCTCTGTCTCAAATAAATAAAATCTTAAAAAAAAAAAAAAATTGTACAGGCTGTTGTGGGAGGGCTTGGGTGGCTCTGTCACGAGCTCTGGTCAGTCAGAGCTAGGACTGTCCTTCCAAGCGCCTCATGGGGGGAAATGGGTGGGTGGCCACCAAGTGCTTTTTGATTCAACAGAATGTGGCACCTTTGAATGTGGTTGGTGCTGAGTCTTCATGTGTGTGGCACCATTGTGTCTTACAGGGAGGACTGGGAGGCTGGGAGTGACCACCTAAGAGTTTCCCCATGAGTGGAATCCTTGGGCTGCAGCTTAGTGTTATAATCTGTTTGGGGTCACAACCAGTAAATGGCTGAGTAAGACCTTGACCCTGGGTCTGCTGGTATGTAACAGGTGGGCATTTTGCATGCCAGAACAACACAAGCAGAGTAAACACTGTCTTAAAAGCACAAAGTGTATCTGCTGGAGCCCAGCAAACAACAACAGCAACAACAAACAAAAATTTAAAAATTACATCCAGCTTGGCGGGGGTTGGGGGTGGGTTCGGACAGGATTGGTAGATCTGGCTCCTGAGCTGGAAATTGTTGGCCAGGCAGAAATGGTAAGCCCAGGATGCCTTGGTGACTCAGTCGGTTAAGCGTCTGCCTTCGGCTCAGGTCATGATCCCGGGGTCCGGGGATCGAGTCCCGTATCGGGCTCCTTGCTACTCGGGGAGCCAGCTTCTCCTTCTGCCTCCCGTTCCCCCTGCTTGTGCTTACTCTCTGTCTCTCCGACAAATAAAATCTTAAAAATAATTAAATTAATTAAAAATTCTTAAAACCAAAAAACCGGTAAGCTCAAAGGCTAGAAGGCGTGAAGTGTAGAGGAGCTCTGTAGTTGAGGGGAGGTGTGGGAAGGAAGTCTCGGATCAACTCTTGATCATCAGGAGATGGCTTGTGGGCCTTCAGGGCCTTCACTTGGCCAGGGTGTTCAATCCCTTGGTCTTCAGGAGGCACCCAGGGCTGCCCTAGGTCTGCCTACAAGATCTTGTATTCCTGCATGGCTAACCTCTCTGGTAGATAAAGTGGTTCAAGGCAGTGTTAATAGTCCATTTCTTTGCTTTGGTTAAGTGAGCTCAGCTTAGTGGGTTGAACTGGGAAGAGCAGCTAGAGGTTCATTTGCCAAATGTTAACCAAGGCTGGTGTGTGCCAGAAAGCAGTGGGGTGAGGGATTTGCATGAGAGAGACTTTGTAAGAGGCTGAGTTAAATGGCTTATTTGGTCCTTCAGACCAGGGGATTCCAAGGGGTCAGGGGGAGACTGTTCCTGAAAGCAGAGTAACCCAAGTATGAGGCTGTGTGTGTATGAGCAGAGGGTGAGAATGGAGGGTGCATTCTGGGCTTCATCCCTCGGGGGGGCAGGGGTGGCCAGCTCTTGGTTTCCCTGACTCGGCCTGAGACATTGCTTCTGTCTCCATGATTCTCGTCCCCTGGGCCGAGGATTAGCCTACCTTTGTTTCCTGGTCCAGTGAGTGTGTCCATGTGCATTTACCCTGCACAAGGAATGGGGGAGCAGTAAGACCACCTGGGGATGAAACTGGTTTAAGCTCCTGGCCTGGCTTTGCCCTGTCTTCACTGAAGACAAGTTGGTTACCTGAGCCCTGTGTTCTCACCTATAAATTGGGGCAGTGGTGGTGCTAGGGATGGTTAAATTCAAGAATGTCGTGCCTGCTTCTCCTAGTTCCTTCCTCCCCATACTTGTTCTCTGAATTTGATGAGTCGGGCAGGGGATGAGGAAGGCTGCTGTCCAGTCGAGGTAAGGTGTGAGTACAGGCACAGCGAGTGAGAGGAAAGCGAAACCTGGAGATAGGTTGTTCACTGGCCCAGGCCAAAGAAAGCAAGCTTGTTGTCTGGCCGCTTGGTGTCATGGAGGATATCAGTACCTTACCAGGCCTGAACGGGGGATTCCTAGGCACCCATGATGCTGGCCCTATTGTCTGGCTATCATCTGTGGAGCTCTGGGTTACAGGTATGTGGTACGACATGTTGGTAATCAGGCTGAACGAGTTGGAGAGGCCCTTGGGGCCTGGTTATCGTGCAGGCCTGGGTATGGAGGTCTTCTGGAAGCCCTGCTAGGACCATGGGCTTGGGGTGCCCTCTCTTTGGGCTATACCCCTCATGTGCTTTTCAGGCTCTCCTGAGACCGGTGTAGAAGCCTGCTACAGTCAGAACTGTCTTGCAGGCAGCGAGGTGGAGGGAGTTTGGTGGAAGCTGGGGAGTGGTGTCAGGAGGGGGGTGGGTAATGTTGCAGGAGAGACAACGGTACTGTCTGCGCGTTGTGGGAATCTGACACTCAGGTGCTGGAGCTTAGGCCTAGGTCACTCAGTAGATAAGGGGTGCTCAGACAGGCCTGCCGCACTGCTTCTCTGCTCCATCTTGAAAGTCAGGCTTTGCAAGCACAAGGGTGCTTGGTGTGAGGGTGGAGCCAGGAGTTGTGGGATGGTTGGCTCGAGGTGCAGACTGGTTCCTGGTCTGCCTGGACAGCAGTCTGCACTGTTGCAGAACAGAGAGCCCACCTGGGCTTCAGAGGCCATCATGGGATAGTAGCTGTGTGACTTAGGCCAGTGATTTGGTCTCCAGTATAGCATTGCTTTCCATCCTTACAGTGGAAATAATCCTCCTCAGCAGCTTCTCTGGAGGATTAGAGGATTCAGTGAGTGATAAAGGAACATGAGGAGAGCTCCTGGGATGGTCAACTCCCTCCCTTCACCCTCAGGTCACATGTTAATGTGTTAATATTAATGCTTAGTCATTCTCCCTTTGTTTTGGCTTCCCCAGGATCTGTGCCCAAACCCTGCTTTGTCCTGGGGGCTGTCCTGACACCGTGGGTGACCTCGCATACCTGGGGTGCCTTGTTGTAATCCCTGGATGTTAACTAAGATCTGTGAGGCAGGTGTCTGTTCCTCTTGCCACCTAAGGAGGCCCAGGCCCAGCCCTTAGTGCTAGAACTTCCTGACTTCCAAGTTTATGAATCTGTTCGCTGAACCTTGAGGGGCCTAGCATGCTCCTTGGAAGTTAGCTGCCTTTTAAGAGGGGTGTTCTCAGAAATTAAGCTGTCAGTGGGCACTGGGTTTGGGATCTTGCTCTAGCCTGGCTTCCTGCAGCATGGTAGCTTTTTGGAAGTGGAGGGAGGGCAGGAACTTCTCTAGCTGTTCTGAGATGTACTTGTAATAGCCCCAGGGGATGTGTTAGGAGTACTTTGGGGACCCAGGGCTTATACTGTCCCCAAAGTGGGTACAAGAGACAGGGTTTTTAGTAGGGTCACCTCTGATCATCCCTTCTCTTGAGGGCTGCCTCCTGATGGCAGTGGAACTGTCTCGTGCAGAACACCCTTCCCCTCCTTCAGGCGGTTGGAGAGAAGTAGAGCCAGTCCGTGTCCTTGGCCTGTCTAGTCTCAGCTGGTCCCACCTGTCTACCTAGCCTCTCCAGCGGCCCTACCCCCATGATGGGGGGGCCACCACCACTGCCCAGGCTGGCCGCTCAAGAAGGGCGGGGGGTGGAATCCCCTCCAGGGATCAGTATGTGCCAGCGCTCTGCCTGCGTGGCAGGATGTGCTCAATGTTTTGCAGCCCCAGAAGTGCCTGGGCCACCCAGGCTCTCCCTTGGTGGCTGTGCTCTTGGTTCTCTTGCCGTCTGTCAGTCATCCGAGGTAACAACTGCAGGCTGCCAGGTCCTGCCCGCCAGGGCTTCACTGGGGCTGCTTCGTCCTGCCGCATTTTTCCTGCCCTGAGTGTGTGCTCCTGGTACCTGTGCGTTAGCTCCACCGTGCTGGGGGGGGGCGGGCTGCGGCTTTCCTCCGTAAGTCTTCACAGCTTTGGAGGCCTCTCAGCCAAGCTTAACAGCTGATGTCTTGATGTCTTGCTTAGTCTGCTCTCCCGCCACCTGGACCTCTCAGCCAGGAAGGATTGGGGTGGGGGGATGAGGCCTGGCCTGGTAATGAAGAGGTCCTTGGGCTCCAGTGATTTCTAATTCCCACCCTTGTGTCTGGGTGTTGCTTAGCACCACCTCTTCCTGATACGCCTCTCAATCCTAGCCTTGAGGGGCGCCTGGGTGGCTCAGTCGGTTAAGTGTGTGCCTTCAGCTCAGGTCATCCTCTCAGGGTCCTGGAATTGTGTCTGGCTTCCTGCTCAGCAGGGAGTCTGCTTCTCTCCCTCCCTCCCCTCTTCACCTCCCTCCCCTCTTCCCCTCCCCCTCTCAAATAAATCTTTTTAAAAAATTTTTTTTAACTTTTTTTTTTTTTAAAGATTTTATTTTTGGGAGAGACAGAGAGAAACAGCAATTGTGAGCAGGGCAGAGGAAGTAGCAGATTCTCTGCCGAGCAGGGAGCCTGATGTGGGGCTCGATCCCAGGACCCTGGAATCATGACCTGAGCCGAAGGCAAATGCTTAACTGGCTGAGCCACCCAGGCACCCCCCCCCCCCCGCCAAAAATTCTAAAAACAACAAAAAAAATCTCCTAGCCTTGAAGGACACCATTGGATTTCTAGACCCTTAGAACTCAAAGAGGCCCTAGGACCAGCCACACTTCTTCCTACTTTGCTTAGGTGGAGAAATAGGCCCAGAAAAGGGTGGAAACTAGCTTGGATTCTAAGTGGCACCATTACGGCTGGATCTTCCTTTTGCTGCTAGGGAGGTCCTGGTTCCCTGAGCCTGGAGGGCCCAGAGTGGAGGCCGAGACTGGCAGGCCAGTCTGTACAGCTGACCATTCTGCTTCTGTGGCCATAAGGCCAAAGCAAACAGGCAGGGGAAGTTGCCCCGCTGGTCTGCCCACCACTTTGGGCCTGAGGGTGTTAGAACTTTGGTTCCCAGCTAGAAGGCGCCCCCTGCTGGGTACATGAGAAAAACCCCTGCCCAGGGTCAGAGCCCTGGGTTACTGCTTGTCAGGCTTGGTTGGATTCTCACCTGGGCTTAAACCTTTCTCCCACGACTTCCAGGACCCGTAACCTTTGGGACCTAGTTTTCCCCATCTGTTTACAGCAGGTCAGCCAGTCGGGGGGGGGAGGGGGTAGGTAGAGGGACCTGTGAGGTTTGCATGCAGTTGTTACCAAGAATACCATGTGGCTTAGGCCAGGGCAGCTCTCGGATTTCTCTCCTGCTGTCTTCCCTGCAGTGTTCTTGTGAGGTTGCTCTGCTCTTGCCCACAGCACCTTCCTCAGAACCAAGTGACTGTTTTGTGCATAGCTGGCTTTGGGAAGGGTGCCTTCAGGGCCTTCTGCCAGATGTGTCCCCATCACTCCCCACCCCAGGCTTCTCTCCTGCCCCTTGCTGCCTCCAGCCTGACTTGTCAGCCTTCTCTGTATCACACAAGAAGCCTCGGGGCTTTGAGGTTTCCCAGGCTAGCTTCCTCCTGGCCTGGCTTCATAAAGGACTCCGATCAATGGCCCTGGACTACCTCCCTGCTCACCTTCTCCCTCTCCCCCGTCCATACTTGCATGTTTTCCCTTCACTGGGCAGTGTGTTCCTTAAAACTCAATGCCTACTGTTCGGTGGAGATTTTGCCTTCAGAAGCCTTTTGGCCTTGACTTGGTTAGCATCCTGTAACCAGCAGAGGCTGCCAGGTGGCTGTGGTGGGATCAGAGCCAAGTGTGTGAATGTTGAGTTGGGCCTGGGCTTTCCTGGCTCTGCCACAGCCTTAGCATTCCCGTGTGAGAGAGTAGGAGAGTCTCTCTTCCCTTTTGTAGGCCTGGACCAGGGGAACCTTCTTTCCTGTCTTGATATTTCAGGAAGGATAAAGGCATCTGCTGGAGTATTATGGGGCCCTCAGTACTCTGGCAGGTGGAATAGAAGCCCCTGGAGAACCTCTGGGCCGAAGTAGGGTGAGTGGGGCTGCTTGTCCAGCTGAGAGAGAGCCCTGGATCTTGCCCCTGGTGCAGCAGATCCCTATCACTAGAGGTCTCCAAATAGAAATGTTCCTGTTCCTACTCCTAAGCCTCAACTTAAGAAGGTGGGTCTTTGCGAGTCAGCCAGACCTAGTTGAACCATGAGGAAACTGAGGCACAGAACAGAGACTGCTGGCTCCCCTCTCCCTGGCCAGAGAATTGGTCTGATGGGGCCCACACCCTCCCCAGAGGCCCACTGGTGACCCCACACATGTTTCCTTTGCAGGACGAGATTAGACGCACCCCGGTTGGAAACAAAGTCCCTGAGCAGCTCTGTGTTACCACCCAGCTATGCTTCAGATCGTCTGTCGGGAAACAACAGAGACCCTGCTCTGAAACCCAAGCGGTCCCATCGCAAGGCAGACCCTGATGCTGCCCACAGGTGCTCAGCTTAGGGACCTTCAACGACGGCCAGCAGAGCAGCCCCATGGCTGCAGGGTACAATGGGTGGGGGAAGCCTGGGGTGGGTGGTTCGGAGCCGGGCCTTGACTACCTTTCCAAGCCTTAACGTCTGCTGCCAGTCAGTGGCATTGGTGGCCATTCCCCCTAACCCGTCGCCAGTTGCCTGCACCCCCAGAGAGCGGGGCTTGAGACGAGATTTTGACAAGTGGGAAGGCTTTATGGGCTTCCTGTGACTTGCCTCGTTCAGTCCACCCAGACAAATACTCTTGTGGGTTATACTTATATGTTGGGAGGGAAGCTCGGGACATGGAAGGTGGCAGACCAGGCACTCATTTCAGAAGGGTTGGGGAGGATTTCCGGGAAGTGTTTAAGCTGAGATGAGAAGGATGAGGAAAGCAGTACGTGAAGGCCCATCTAGGCAAGAGGTACTTGGGCTGAAGCTCTGAGGCTGGAAGAGCCTGCCGGTCAGGGGCTAGTGGAGTTTGTGAGCAGATGAGGGGTGGGCAGGGCGCGGGGACGGAAAAGAGGACTGAGAAGTGGAGGTGATGGCAGGACGGTGCAGGGCCTTGAGGCTGTGCTGGGGGTGGGAGGAGCCTCCTGTCCGGCCGCCTTGGCAGTGTTCTGGGGTACTGGACTCAGCCAGGCAGACCCCCCAGGGTAATTGGGAGGTGTTTTAAAGACTAGACATGGCCATTGCACTTAGTGGGCAAAGAGCTGATGCCAGTACGTCCGCCATTGCTGCCCCTGCCGGAGAACGGCCGAGCTGGAGTGCGCCGGCCCACGACTGGTGAGGGACGCTTCCATCTACCCCTTCCCTTGCAGGCCTCGGATCCTGGAAATGGACAAGGAAGAGAACCGGCGTTCAGTGCTGCTGCCCACACACCGTCGGAGGAGTAGCTTCAGCTCCGAGAACTACTGGCGCAAGTCCTACGAGTCTGGGGAGGACTGCTCGGAGGCGGCAGGCAGCCCCGCCCGAAAGGTGAAGATGCGGAGGCACTGAGGCTTGCTGCGCCTCCTGGGAACTCTGGTTAATCCTCACGGAGCTGCCCCCTCCTTCTGTTCATGTCGGTTTTTTGTTTTGTTTTGTTTTTCTTTGGTTTTTGTTTTTTGGTTTTGTTTTTTTTTTTTATCTTTACATTTTTTCCTCGGGTTTGTTGCCTGTTAAGGCTGAAGAACAGCATTGGCTGGGACCTGATTCTCATGTTCTTGGTTTTCCTACAAAATGGAAAGGCTGTTGGCATCTATAGGGGACAGAAGCTCACGCTGGAGTGGCCAGTAGAGGTGGGGGGGGGGGTAGCTGTCCTCAAGTGGGGCTGTGTCAGACTGGGTTTATTTAAGAGCAACAAAGCATTTTGGTTAAGAAAATTCTTGTTTTGCTTTAAATGTAAATCTTCCTCCATGTTGTAAATGAAGTTCAGTCTTCTGCCCCTTCTCCTCCCTCCCCCATGTCTGCGTGCTAGGTTGAGGTCTCATGTTCCTTGTTGGCTCTGCAGGAGGCCTGCTGTCCTCCCACCTCTCACCCATTCTCCAGGCCCTGGAAGCTCACGCAAATACCCTCTTCCTCCTCCAGCAGAGTTGTTCAGGATGACTGGGTGGAGGTTTAAACAGTCCTCTGCCACCCCAAAGTTATTGGCTGAGCCCCTGGGCTTTCTCCACACCCACTGGCCTGCTTTGCCCACAGGTCCCTGAGCTGCTGAGGGGCTGGCTACAGTGGTCCTGACCTTTCTTGCCAGGAGCACGCCTCTTTGCTGGGTTGCTTCTTTCAAGCATATGCGTGTGATTGTACGGAACAGTTAGACTTACCATGTTGGGGCAGTTTTAGGAATTGTTTCTAGCTAGAGGGACTGGTGTCCTTCCAAGTCTAGCATTTGGGGTATGGAAAATTGTTGTGGTGTGTGGTAGGGTTTTTGTTTTCTTTTGTTTTTGAGTTTTTATTTTTTCCTTTGGTCTCCTGACTTCTTCCTAACCCTTTCCTTTCTCCTACATTGGCCAGCGTGAGCCTTCTCTCCATGTCATCCCCATAGGAAGGTGCCTGTCTACTGCCTCTGTCTGCCTGTAGCATGCATCCAAGGCCAGAGCTCAGGGCTGCAGACTGGGTTGGCGCCTCCTCTGCTTCAGGGGTGTGGGAGCTGGGGAAGGGGTTTTGAAGAAGTGATAAAAGGAAGAAGATAAAGTTTTTGGCAGTTCCCATCTACTCAGATCCTTGAAGGTTGCAAAGTTTTGATGATCTAGATTCATTAGGAATGTCTCCTTGCCAGCCATGGCCGAGACCCAGGCCTGCTGAGAGCAGAGGCCTTCCCAGTCCCCAGGCTGCCACCACCCCAGGGGGCCTTGTCTTACAGAGGCCCAGGCCTGAGGCTGCAGAAATCTAGGGCAGCCACCATCAAGAAGCCCCTCTCAGGGCCCAGAACTCCTTTGCCAGCGTGGATTCAAGTCAGGACTGCATAACTAAAGCAGTTGCAGTTTTATTTTTTTTACAGCTTTTTTCCCAAAAATGATTTGTAGTTGTGTGTGCAGCACTTTGCCCTGATATGTGTGCTCTACAATAAAAACCAAATCTAATATATTTTGAAACAGTTGTCCAATACTGTTGTAAGAGAGGACTTGCCTTTGGTGCTTCCTTAATCCCGTTATTTTCTTAACTCTGAACCCAGGCTGGGGAGGCCAGACAGAGTTCATTGCCCACCAGGGAGGCCCTCCCGGGAGATGATAGGGCTGAGGGCCGAAGGTGAACTTGCCCTCTGCCTGCTGTGCTCTCACCCACTCCCAGGAGGATGGACCATGTGTCCAGGTGCCCAGGATGCCATGGGCCTACAGGAGCCAGGATCACACCCTGCTGAGTTTTCGAAGCCCTTCCCCCCGCTGGGCGTGATCAGACAGGCTATGTGCCAGTGAAGGAGGGACAGGGTGAGCAAAGTCAGGGAGAGCCTGGCCTTTGTAAAAGATAAGCAAGTGGTTTTGCTCATTAAACAAATTCTTGAGTTCCTACTATATTCTGGCTGAGCCCTCACTGTGGCTTCATCAGTGAGCGGAAGTCTTGTCCCTGTTTTCATGATGTGTATACAGAGTTGTGGGGTACAGTTACACGTGTCAGGCAGATGTGTTTGTGTGGACTGGGGTTGGAGCCCAGAGGGTTTTTAGTCCCTCCAGGTCCCAAACCTGGCTGCCAGATTCTGGTCAGCTTGGGTTTGGAGTCTCCCTCACTGACTTCCAGTGCCCAAGCCAGTCTGGCCGATTCTTGCTGTGGAAACCTGGCAGCAAGTCACTTAACTGCCCATTTCAGAGAGGAGAAGAGAGAATCTAGAGGGAGCAAGTGACCGGCTAGGGCTCAGTCCTGGAAATTGGTGACAGGATATGAAGGGCAATGGGGGAGAGCCTACGTACGGTCTGTGGCTAGTTGGGCCTGCGGGGGTAGACTGGGTCACGGTTGCCCCCGAGAGGAGACACTGGAGCTGAAAGGGAAGGTAACTTGCTCAAAGTCCTCCAGACTCCATGGCAGGGGGGGCACCTCCCACTCTGTGCCCAGGCCCCTGACTCAGGCATAGAATGGGGGGCTCCCATGGAGGGCTGGGGAGCTGCAGCTCTACAATAGCTGTGATGGAGTCACACCTGTGCTCTTCCTAATCCCAAAGAGGCCCTTTGCTCTGCAGGAATGAGAGACTGGAGAGGCTGGGGCAGGGGGCTCCAGCCCTGGTAGCTTCTGCTGCATCATTGGCTCCAGTCTCTGCCCAGCAGTTCAACAGCACCCCATCTCTGGACTAAACTAATTTTCTGAGTAGTCCCTAAGCCTGAGGGGGTTCTGTACCTGACTCCCTGAATCTGACTCTGCCCCCACCCCAGTCTTGCACCCAGTAGGTGCTCTAGCAACATCTGGCACTAGCCCTGCCTTCCTGGGGAGCCCATCCCGTTCCTCCGATCCTATTGGCTGGGGGAAGTTGAGGCCCAAAGTCCCCTTCATTCAAAAATAAGAGTGTCCTACTGTGTGCCAGGCTCTGCGCTGGGTGCTGAGGATACAAGACAGACCAGGTATAGGTCTCTCACACACAGCTGTTAAAATTGTGCCGGCGTAAAAGATGTGTAGCACAGAAATTACGAATAATAAAATACACAGGACACTCTTTGTTATTAAAGTTCTGTATAGCCAAGTGTTCTCACAGGATGCTTTTGTTGATCTTTTTGATAGATTCTTTTATTTGTAGCCTACCTGTGGTTGTAACTCAACCGTGATATGGCAAATGGAGTTGTATCCCATTGCTGATTATAGTTTTCCAGGGCTCCTGTAACAAATTACCACAAACTTGGTGGCTAAAACATCAGAAATTTATTTTCTCACAGTTTGGAGGTCTGAAATCCAAAATTACGATCGCTGGGCTGAGATGATGATCGAAACCATGCTCTTTCTGGAGGCTCTAGTCCTTGCCTCTGAAAGCTTCTGGTGGCTGTTGACGTTCCTTGATTGTGGCCCCATAACTCCTGTCTCTGCCTCCGTGGCCACATGGCTGCCTCTTCTGTGTGTACCAAGTCCCCTTCTGCTTGTCCCTCATAGGACACTAGTGATTGGATTTAGGGCCTACCAGGATGATCAAAAATAATCTGCCCATGTAACGATCTTTACTCACATCTGCAAAGTGGAAAAAAATGTTCAAATTCCAAGGATTAGGACCTGAAACCTTTGGGGGTCACTGTTGAGCCTGCTACACTACTCTTCTCTCGATAAGTCTGTCATTAAATCTGGTACATGGCCTACTGATTTCTCATCGTTGGAACAAACTATGTTAATTGGATTGAAATTTCTCAGCCTCAGCACTACTATTAAATTTAATCCGCATTATTTTCTCTACTGATTTCTTAAATCTAGACCTGTGCTGTCCAATATGGCAGCCACTGGACAGTTTGGCTGTTGAACACTTGAAATGTGGCTGGTTTGAATTGAGATGTGCTTTAAGTGTCAAATACACACTAGAATTTGAAGTTAGTATGAAAAAGAATGTAAAATATATCCTTAGTTACTTTATATTGATTACGTGTTGAAATGACAATATTTTGGACATACTGGGTTAAATAAAATACACTTTAATTTCACCTGTTTCCTGTTACTGTTTCAAATCTGGCTACTCACAAATTTGAAATCACGTATGTGGTTTACATTCTGTTTCTATTGGATGGCACTGGTCTAGAAAATCAACAATAAATCCGGCCTGATCGGTGGCGTTTGCTGATTCCTGTGGTGTAAACACTCCCTTGGTGGCTGATTGAAAGCTGTCAACATAAGGTCACTGAACACAGAGTTGTGGAGAGGGGGACAGAAGCACATGGTTGTACAGGGTCTCCACCCCACAGATACCACAGATGGAAGGAATGAAAGCGTACAGACAGTAGCAAGACGGAACGTAGGAAGTGCTTAGTTTTGAACACTACCTTTGTTTTTAACATTTTAATTTTATATAATTTTCAAGAACATTTCATGAATTGCAAAATTCCTTAAAATTTGACAATTGGCTCTTGTGAGTAGCTTCTCATGGGCAGGTTTTGAGCAGAGGACGTGATCAGGCTTAGGATCCCTCAGGCTGCTGTGTTGAGGACAAGTCAAGATCATTAAGGGATTGGCACTGGCAAGAGACTAAGGGGCTCCTAACCCAGGAGCTGCGGCCTACTGTGGGGCCGGAGTCCTCCAGCTAGGTGTCCCCTGTGCTCCCTGGTGCAGTACCACCCCGTGCCCACAAGGAGGCAGCAGGGTCCAAGCGACAGTGCTTTGGAGCGGGGCAGGGGACTGCTGTACCTGGGTTTGGCTGGGGAGCTAAGGCCCCAGAGGCAAGAACTTAGGTTCCCCACTGCTTCTGCCCTGCTCGCCCAGGGCCCCCAGGCTTAATGGCTGTGTGGAGGGGACCCGACTCACCAGGGCATGATCCTGTGAACCTCTGCAAGTGCCAATGCCCTCCGCCTTCTCCGGCCCTCACCCGGTTTCCTCAGGTTGCCTCTGGGCTTCCCCAGGCCCCTGGCTGGCTTCAGCACAGTCCCGAGTGTGCTGTGTGGTCCCATCGCTTCCACTCCAGGCAGGGAGACTAGGACCCAACTCCCCACCCTCTCCTGGACTCTCTCAGTGTGGCCCTTGACAAGCTGTCCCAGTTTATTCTCACCACAACCTCTAATACTTTCCTTGGGGGCCTGGGCTCAAATCGTGACTGCTACATACTAGCTGTGTGACTTCGGGCAAATTACTTAACCTCTCTGACCTTGGTTTCTTCTTGTGTAAAACGGGCATAGGATTAAGTGAATGACAGTGGTGCCTCGCATTGACGAAATGCTCAGTCCTAATAAGTGGTAGCAATATTTGCCCCCATTCTGCAGATGAGTAAACTGAGGCCCAGAAAGATGCCATGGCAGAGGCAGGATTAGAACTTGGGGCCGCAGGAATGAAACACCGATAAGCCTACCACAGGGTCAAGCTGAAGCTTCAAACCTGACTCTCCTGCAGGGGGCAGGTGCACGTGAGTCCCCAGGTCCCATGGCCCAGCGTGCCTTGAAGAAAAGCCCAGCTCAGGATCCAGCCTCCGGGGGTGGGGGGTAGGGGGACTGTCCAGGCTGAGTCCTGCACCCAGGGTAGGAGCACTGGACTGGCGGTCCAGAGACCAGTCACTTCTCTCTGAGCCTGTTTCCTCCCTTTAAAACGAGGACAGGCTGGGTCTGCTCCAGTACTCTCCCTCCTTGTTTGGCCTTTCCTTCGCTGAGGCCCAGCACACTGTCTGCCTTCTGTGGACTGGAGGCCCGCAGATCCACTGGCCCCTCGCCTGTCTGGGCCCTAAAGAATGCCTTCAGAGCCAGCTTCGTTTTGCATACTGTGCAGCATCAGGTGCTCTCTCCTCCCCCACCCCTAGGCCCAGGCTCCCCAGTGGCCTCTCTGTCAACCTCCCACCCACCTTTCTCCCACCCCCAGCCCACACTCCAGGAATCCTCCGGCCTGCCAGGCCCCTAGAGGAGCCGCCAGGAAGAAGCTGTGTGTGTGGTTTGGGCAGCAGAGGAGGGTCGTGGCCTCAGCCGGGATCTGGGCCAGCTCCTGGAAGGCAGGGCCTGCCTCCCTCAGCCAGGTTTTCCATCCCCTCCCTCGCTGCCCCTACTCTGCCTCCCTTTGGGGCTCTCCCACGTCACCCCTTCTTCCCTCCTTTTGCCCCTCAGGTGGCCTTGGCCAAGTCACTTCTCTCTCCTCAGCTTCCATTTACTGTCTGTAAAGTGGGATCGTCCTTGTACCTCCCTCCAGCGTTGTTGCAACGATTCGAGCAGATAAAGCCCAGATACAGCATGTACTGGGACGTCTGCCTCTGAGGACGCCCTTGATGCATGCCAGCCTGGCTCAGGGACACCCCTGTTACCCACCTGCTTCTCCACATGCCATCCACCACCCTTTTCTGTGGATTTGACTCCTAAACGTTGTGGATTATCATTTGTTTAAGTGTGCTTTATTAAAGAGAGTGAGCGAGCAGGGAGGGGCAGAGGGAGGAGAGAGAGAATCCTAAGCAGGCTCTGTGCTCAGTGGGGAGCCCGTCAGAGGGCTCAGTCTCACAACCCTGAGATCATGACCTGAGCGGAAATCAAGAGCCAGATGCTTAACCGACTGAGCCAACCAGCTGCCCCCAAATCAGGGCTCCCATGTTTTATATATATTTTAAAAGATTGATTGATTGATTCAGAGAGTACGAGCAGGAGGGGCAGGGGGAGAAGGAGAGAGAATCCAAAGCCGACTCTGCACTAAGTGCAGAGCCTGACATGGGGCTCCATCCCATAACCCTGAGATCACAACCTGAGCTGAAACCATGAGTTGGATGCTTAACAGACTGCCCACCCAGGCGCCCCTGTGTTTTATATTTTTAATGAAATATTTCAAACGCACTGAAAAATACTTTAACAGAGAAGCCACAGGAACACCCACCACCCACACATGTTAATATTTCGTTGTATTGGCTTCAGATCTTTTTCAAAATTTTATTTATTTGGTTATGTGTTAAGTACCTACTCTGTCAGGCACTGTGTTCTGGGCACGGTGGACCCAGCATTAAAAAACCAGCAAGACCTTAGGGAGCTCACTCTCAAGCTGGGGAGACAAAATACACATAAAGAAGTCAAGGGGCGCCTGGGTGGCTCAGTTGGTTGAGCGTCCAACTCGTGATCTCGATGGCTCGGGTCATGATCTCAGGGTCCTGAGATCCAGGCCTGTTCCCGGCTCTGCACTCAGTGGGAGTCTGCTTGAGAGTTTCTCTCCCCCTCTTCCTCTGCCCCTGCCCCCACTCACTCACTCACTCACTCCCACTCTCTCTAAAATAAATTATTTTTTATTATTTTTTTAAGATTTTATTTATTTGACAAAGAGAGACATAGCGAGAGAGGGAACACAAGCAGGGGGAGTGGGAGAGGGAGAGAGCAGAGCAGGGAGCCCGATGCAGGGCTCGATCCCAGTACCCTGGGATCATGACCTGAGTCAAAGGCAGACACTTAACGACTGAGCCACCCAGGTGCCCCAGTAAATAAATCTTTTTTTTTTTTTTTTAAAGATTTTATTTATTCATTTGACAGAGGTAGCGAGAGCAGAACATAAGCAGGGGGAGTGGGAGAGGGAGAAGCAGGCTTCCCACCGAGCAGGGAGCCCGATGCGGGGCTCAATCCCAGGACCCTGGGACCATGACCTGAGCTGAAGGCAGACACTTAACGCCTGAGCCACCCAGGTGCCCCAATAAATAAATCTTTAAAAAAAAATTTAAAAAAAATCAAACAGATGTGGGTGTGAAGAGGTCATCAGAAGAATTAGGCAGGGAAGGGCATCAGGAGTGAGGGAAATAGGCTTCTTTGAGCAAGTATCATTTAAATTAAAACCAAAAGGATGTGAGGGATTTGGCTAAGTGAAAACCTGGGGGCATAGTGTTCCAGGCAAGGAATCAGTGAGTGCAAAGGCCCGAGCTGGACAAGTGGCTTACCTGAAGTCATCCACCTAGCAAGGAGAGGTCTTGGGGTTTGAAGCCAGACCTGAGTCTCACCTCAGAGCTGGGCTAGGGCCCTGAAGTGCCTGAGCAGGAGGAGGGAGGAGGGAAAGGCCACCCCACCCAGGAAATGCCGAGAAGGAAGCAGTCCTTCCCTGGCCTGAGGTTGACCCGAGGCTGGGAGATCGAAGGAGGGACCTGCTTTCCCTTCCATGCTCCCAGGATAGGTATGGCGGTGCCTGAGATCACTCAAGGTCCTGTGTTCATGCCCTTGCCCGGGCTCCCCCAGAGCTTCGAGCCTCTGAGCCACCGAGCCTCCGAGCCTCCGTTTCCTTCATCAAGCGAGGAGCCTGGTGGCCCGGCCCTATTGCCTTGGGCTACTGCAGTAATCACTGGCCTGTTCCCGGGAGGCTCTGGGGGATGGGAGGACAAAGAGTCATTAGTGCCCAGACCCTCCCAGCCTGGGATGATACCCTCCCCAGTGCCATTCCTAAACCCTGCCCTGTGTGTGGTTGGGCTGGACCAGTCTACCCGCGTCTTAGTTTACCGATTTGTACCCCAGTGGACCCATTGAGCCCCCTTCAAACTGATCGGATGAGACCAAGCTGGGCCTCAGAGTCACCTGAGAAAGGGCTGGTTTAAAACCCACATTCTGGGCCCCCACACCACAGGCACTCACATTTGGGGGACCTAGAATCTGCATTGTTTACAAGTGTGGGGGGGTGCATTTGGACACTTCACGAACCCCTCCTTGCCGCAGGGACCCTTCTCTATCCACCCCCAGGCCTCCAGGACACTACCTCGGGTCAGATGTCTCTCCTGGGCTCCCACAGCCCCCACACGTCTCCCATCATGGCACAGTAAACCCTGGGTGATCATGGTCTCCACTCAGCTCTGCCCCCCTCGCCCCTGCAATTGTGAGTTGGGGGTGTGGTGGAGAGGCACGGCTGCTCACTGCCTGATGACTAAGTCCCCTTTCAAAGACAGAGAACTGGAGCCTGAGAAAGGGCAGGGACTGGCCCAGGGTGATAGAGGGGAAGAGCTCACATGGCAATTAGCAAGCACTCTTCGAGCTAACACTCACACGGCCCTTCCCCATCTAACACTCACACGACCCTTCCCCATCTAACACTCACACAGCCCTTCCTGTCTGCCTGGAACTTGATAAGGGCTTTTCAAGTCCTAATTCATTTCATCTCCATAGCAACCCTTTGAGGTAGGTACTAGCAGTCTCCACATTTTCACAGGTGAGGGACTCGCAGGCACAGAGAGCTTAAGTGACTTGCCCCAGGCCACACAGCTTCTAAGCAATGCTGTGGGAATGTAAATTAACGACTTCACACTTCCCATTGTGAGGCTCTCATTTTGCGGAGGAGGCAACTGGGGCTCAGGTCTTGTCACTCTGTCAGTGGGTGGCAGGGACCAGAACTTAGGCCTCTGAGTTGCCTGAGCTGCCTGTGTTGGGCATGGGGTGGGCAGTGGCGGGAGGGCTCTGCCCCCTCTGTCCAGCCAGCTCTGCCCACAGCTCAGGTCAAAGCCCCCCACTTGCCTTTGCCCATCTGTCTTAGCTTCCTCAACAGTAAAGCAGGGAATATTGTTTCCTCCCTCACAGGTAAGCTGAGAGCATTAAGTCAGTTGAACCAGGAAAGGCTCTGGAATAGTGCCTGCCCCACAGGAGGTACCCTTGATCATCTTCCCCGCACTCACCTCCTGCTCCCCCACCCGCTCCTCTTCCAGATGCAGCCCCAAGCCCTGGGAAGGGCTGAGCTGGGCTGCTGTGGGCGTGGGCGGGCGGTGGGGGACAGCCAGGCCCCTGTTGCTTGGCAGCCACCCCAGGGTCAGGAGTCAGGCAGGCCTCCCTTGACCCAGCTGGTGGGGTTGGGGCCTGGTCCCCCTGCCGCACCTAAGCTTCTGGGAGCTCCCTCCTGCCCAGCCCTGAGCCCAGGCAGCCTGTCCTCAGCCTTGGAAGGAAAGGTTCAGCCTTGAGGCCATCGTCCAGATGAGAAAAGGCGGCCTGGGAGGCGGGTGGGGACAGGCCCAATTGTCCCCTGGAGACTGGAGGCGGGGTGCAGCTTTGTTTATATACACTGTTCCCTGTGCACGGGTGGCCCTTCCCCCATCTTGGAACGGCCCGAATCCAATCGCAGAATCGTCCCAAATGCCACTTCCTGAGAAAGGGCCTCTTACCTGTCCCTCTCTTTAGCTGATGGCCCCCCTAAGAATCCCGTGCTGCTACACAGAGCCTTTTACGGTGGACCCTGAAGAATGTGTAGGAGTTGCCCCGGGGCTTAGGACTGAGGAGGGTACTCCTGAATGACCCACCCAGCAGGGCAAAGCATGGCGGTGGGAGGTGTTCTGGCTCACTGGGGAACAAAGCGGTGTCCCGTGAAACTGTAAATGTAACTTGGCAATCACGGGACCATAACGTAGGTGGGGAAACTGAGGCTGAAGGGTCAGGGAGCTGGACCAGTCAGAACTCTCCTCGCTTTCGGGACAGGTCTGCCTCAGTACCTGAATAACCACGCCGCTCCTCGTTGGAGGAAGGAAAAGGCCCCTCCTCCAAGTTGGGGAACACCCGCCGGCCCCCTCCAAAGCTAGTCCCCAGCCGCCCACGCAGGAGGCCTGGCTCATGGACTACAAGTCCCGGCAGGCCCCGCGCCGCAGCGCATGCTCGGCGGGAGTACTTTCGCGAGCCCGGCCGAGCCCGGGGGCCCAGTCTTCCCCCATTGTCTGGCCGGCAGGGGCGGGGCGGGCAGCGCACGGGCCCACCCATTGGCCGGCCTGCACGTCAGTCGCGCTCTGCGCCCGCCCCCGTTCAAGCCCCGCCCCGCGCGCCCGCGCCCGGGCCGCCTGGCGCCCCGCCCGCGCCTCAGGACCGGCGGGGCCGCGCGGCGCATCCTGCGGGGGCGGGCGCAGA
This sequence comes from Mirounga leonina, assembly GCF_011800145.1. Classification (NCBI taxonomy): domain Eukaryota; kingdom Metazoa; phylum Chordata; class Mammalia; order Carnivora; family Phocidae; genus Mirounga; species Mirounga leonina. The sequence goes on along the minus strand of NW_023270777.1, from coordinate 11,072,572 downwards.
GCGCG
>NW_023270777.1:10808941-11072167 GCF_011800145.1 Mirounga leonina | reverse complement strand
CTGCGGGCGGCGGCGGCGGCGGCGGCGGCGGGCGCGGCGCCGGCAGCCGGACGCAAGATGATGAAGTTTCGGTTCCGGCGGCAGGGCGCCGACCCGCAGCGCGAGAAGCTCAAGCAGGAGCTCTTCGCCTTCAACAAGGTGCGGCGGCGGCGGTTCGGGCAGAGGGCGGGAGGGGGCGGGCCGGGGGCCCGAGCCGGGGGCCCGGGGGCCGGAGCCACGTCGGGCCCGGGGGGAGGGGGCGCCCAGCTGGGGCGCGGCGCGGGGACCGGGCCGCGCGCCCCTCGGCGGGCCCCACTTCTCGTCTCCTCCCCTGCTCCACTCTCGGACTCTGGGTGGGTCTGGGTCCCTCGCTGACTTTCCGAGTCAGCTCCTCCGGTCCCTGTGGGCCTCACTGGCCCTGGCTGTGCGGGTCTCCGTGTACCTGGGTCTGTGTGTCTCTCTGTCTCTCTGCGACTCTTTGCACGTCTCTGGGTCTCTGCCCCTGCCTCTGTCCGTGATCACCTCCCTATCCTCAGCCTGTGCCTGTGTGTCTGGGGTCTGCCTCTGTCCCTGTGTGCCTCTCCGTTCCCTTCTCTGTCTTCCTTGATCTCGGTCTTCATCTCTGAGTCTTTGCCTCTCTCTTCCTCCGTGTCTCTCCGCCTACATGTGTCTCTGTGCAGTCTCTGGAACTCACACTGGCTCTCGCTCTGTCTCTTTATCTCTCTTCCTTTGGGGGCCCTCAGAGCCCCCCTCAGCCCTTGGGGCAGCCCAGGGCCCCAGTCTGTTTTGCTTTCGCACCCAGGCCAGTGGGGAGGGGTGAGGAATGGAGGCAGATGTTGGGGGGTGGGGCTGGGAAATCCCTTCCATGTTCCTTTCCTCCCCTCCCCCAAGGCCCCAGGCTCTGCCTTGGGGGCTCTGACCTGCCCTGCTTTGCTGGGGGCTCCAGGCAACTACCCTTCAACTCCTGGAGCCTCAGTTTCCCTTACTATGAAGTGGAGCCACCTTTTTCCCTGCTGTGGGCTCTTGCTCCCTGTATCATAGGGGCCAGCTGACCTATCCTTTGGGCCAAGGTGGAGGTGGTTGCTCCTTCCTTTCTTTTCCTGGGTAGGGCAAGAGGGGGCCATGGAAAAGGGGCTGCCTTCAGCTCCCTCCTCCCCCCAACCTTTGCGCTGCTGTGTGGTAGATCCAGGGCCCAGCATTTCCCTTGCTAACTTCTGGGGTGTTGCTTCTGGCCTCAGTTCTACTCCGAACCTCTGATTGCACAGCCCCTCACTGCTCTTGGGGATTAGAGTTATTATCCCCGTCATACGGGTGAGAAAATTGAGGCTCAGAGAGGGATGACCACTTGCCCAAAGTCACACAGTGCACTGCGGCACTCTGTCCTTGTGGCCCCTTGTCGATGAAATTTGACTTGAGCCTTCAGGGGCAGGGATTTTCAGAAGGGCTGCTGTGGTCCTGAGCCAGACACGAGGAGACTCTTGTTACAGGAGAAAGCTCTGGGATGGCCGGAGCTGAAGTGGTCCCTCTGGGGCCCAGAAGGGTGGCTGGTGCCCAGGGTCTCCCAGCTGGTCCCCTACGTGCACTGGGTGGCTGTGAGCGTGAGCCTCTGTGAGGTTAGAGGAGAAGGATGGTGGGGGCAGGTGAGTCAGCCAGTGAGTCGGGGTGTGGAGTGGAGACCTGAGATAGATGGTGGGGAGGCTTGGCTCCTCCTGGCTGGCCCCGGTTCGGCAGAAGCCAAGGGCTCCCTGCTCAGGAGAGTGATGCCCCATTCTGAGTGGGCAGCACTGGTGTAGTTTGGGGCAAGGAGCTTGGTCACAACAGGAGATAGGTGATCACTAGAGAACAGATAGGTCCCAGATTCGCGAGTGGTGGGGAGGGTCAGGAGCAAGCATGGACTTTGGACTGTCTTGTATCCAGATCCCTGTCCTGCCCACAGCTTGCCCGTGGGATATCCACTCTATGTCAGTTTAACAGTCCTGAGTTCCTTCTGTGTGAGGGGCCCCTTCTACGCATTGGGGACATCATGGTGACCAAGAGGGACAAATGCCTCTTCACTCGGGGTGCTGATATACTCGTGGGGGAGATAGTGAAAAGCCAAAGCAAAAGAGTGAAATGTGCAGCAGTTTGGATGATGGCCAGTGCCGGGGATACAATAAAGTATGGCGAGGGCAGGCAGTGTGGGGAAAGGGAGGCTGCTAGAGCAGGGTGGTTAGGGAGGGCTTTGAGGAGGTGACTCCTGAGCTGAGACCTGAGTGATGGGGAGGAGCCCTCCTTGGGCAATGCTGGGTGAAGCACGTTTCAGGTAAAGGGACAGATCTAGATGCAAAGGTCCTGAGGCAGGAGCCTGCCTAGTAAATTGGAGGAGAGCAGAAGGCCACTGGGCCTAGAGTCAAGTAAGCTGGGGGAGAGAGGGAAGATGAGGACAGAGAGGGGCCAGGTGGTGGGGTGGGAGCTCCGAGAGGGCCCTGAGCAGGAGATGGGACTGGCTAGGCCTGGTCAGCTCCAGTATGGGCATGGTGAGGCTGGTGGGAAAGGGAAGCTCTCCCCGCCTTCCCAGCCATATGGGCGACTCTGTCCTCAGGTGGGCTCACTGCCCCTAGTGCCCACATGGGAAACTGAGGCTTGGAGAATGGTGTGATCAGCCCGAGTCCAAGCAGTCTTCATTGAGGGCTCAGTCCCTGCCTGGATTGGTTGAAGTAGGAGGGAGGATGGGGCAACAGGCCTGGGACCAGGGTTTCTTTTGAAATGTGTGTCTTGCAGAGGCACTGGTCAGGAGATGCTGGGCCCACTTGTGGTGTCCCGCACTGGTGTTGAGGATGGGGCGGGAGCCCCTCCAGGCAGGCCTCTGGGGATGAGTAGGAGTTCCGTGGTGGATGTGGGAAAATGGAAGAAAGCACGAGCCGGTGGAAGGAAGGAGTGAGAACCTGGCAAGCAGGGGTCTGCCCTGGGACTGGCCCTGCCAGGAGGACAGGCCCTGGGGGAGCGGGAGGGTCAAGAGCCTCCATCGAGCTGATCCTGGGTGTTGCCCTCTGATCTCTGTGTGGGGCCTGTGGGGAGTGCATGCACTTCATATGGGACCTCAGACAGCATGGCACCTCGCCTCCAAGAGTGGGGTGCAGAGCCCCACTCTTGTGGGACGGGTAGGGTCGACTTCTGTGCCTGCGCTCGTCTGGAGGCTGCCCTGGGGTAGGCCTCAGGTGGGCCGGGGACCGCGCGCCGCTGCCAATACCCCCCCCCCCCCCCCGCAGACTGTGGAGCATGGCTTCCCCAACCAGCCCAGCGCCCTGGCCTTCGACCCGGAGCTTCGCATCATGGCCATCGGCACCAGGTCTGGGGCCGTCAAGATGTATCCTTTGCGAACCGAGGCCTTCGGGGCCCGTCGGGATGTCCTGCTCGCAGCACCCCCAACCCCCCACCCCCGCCCCGTGTGCGGGCTCCTTGGGCCCGGCCCAGCCTGGGAGGCCACCGTTGGTGCCCCGGTCCTGGTGGAGGTTGGTGCGGCCTCCTGCTCCCGAGACTCTTCCTTACAGAAGTGGTTGTGGGGGAGGGGTCAGCTTGCAGTGGTCACAGCTGTCCCTCGCTGCATTTCAGCCAGCCAGTTACCTAGGCGACCCTGCCACCGTTCCAGCAACTGACCGGGGACGCTGGGCCGGGAGGCCGGCCAGGCGCGGTACCCAGCAAGGGTGGCGAGTGGGCCAGGGTCGGCCAGCGGGCCTTGCCCTGGTGACCAGGCACACACGAGTGTGTGAACGTGAAGACACATGTGCTCGGCCGAGGGGCCGGGGGCCGTGCCAGGCTCAGCATGGTGAGTGCGGCGCGGCCCCCACCTGGACGCTGGTGGCTGCACAATGGGCCGTGTGAGCCGCACAAAGCGGGCATTTTCCTGCCAGCGCGGGGTGGGGGTGGGGTGGGGGCAAGCAGGCAGCTGAATGCATCCCTGCCTGCCACGGAGAACCCCACCCCTGCCGCTCTCCCTGAAGCCCCTTGGGTGGGGAAACCGAGGTGGAGGGCCCAGTGGAGGCTGCCCACCCTCACCCCTGCTCCCGTGATCCTCTGGCTTCTTAGTACCCTCACTGGGGACGTTGGTTGGCAGAAAAATGAGTCAATGCCTGGAAAGGGGCGGGGTGGGCATGGGGGTCTTTCCACCGCAGGGCTGGGTGGCCAGGCAGGGGTGGGCGTCTGGGCCTGTGGTTTGTGAGTCTGCCTTCTCTAAGGAGTGTGGCTGGGCCGGGGTGCCCCTCCTCTCCCACGGGCTCCCAGGGCACTGTGGGGCAGGGAATGGGGTGGGGAGGGGACAGTAGCTGGTCCCCCTGCCATGAACCTCCCCCCTCCCAGGCCCTGGGGGCGGTCGTACTTCCTGGCCTGCTCCCGCCCCTTGGGGTGCTGTCCTGCCCCACATGTGTCTCGTGTTCCTGCAGCCCCTCGCTCAGTGCCCTGCGCCGTGCGACTCTGGTAGCCACTTTCTCGTGCACGGGCTCCGCATGCTCACAAAGAACCTGATGTGCTGGCGAGGAGACAGCCCTGGAGGAGGAGGCCGGGGCCCTCCTCTTTCCCCTCGTTCCTTCCCCCAAACTACCCTAGCCCGGCACCCTGGGTTGGGAAACTGAGGCTGGCCACGGAAGCCACCCCTCCCCCTCAAGGGTAGCCCGTCTCCTTGGCAACCCTGGTTCCCGCCCAGCAGCTCCTGCCCTCTCTTTTGTCCCCTCTTCTGTGTTCTCCTGGTTCCTGCAGGGAATCCTAACTCTAGCTCCAACGCAGCGGCTCCTGGGTCGTTGCCGAGCAACGCTGACCCCTCCCTAGCCCTCCCTCCTGGGGCCCCCTGTCCGACCCCCGGCGAACCTGGAGCTGCTGTGTCCCTGGCACTGACCCCAGGCGCTTGAGGCAGCTCTCCCAACCTTCCCAAACCTTTGTGCATTCTGTGAAATGGGCCGGCCGGGGCTCTCCCCGCGCGCTGGGGGGGCCGCTGGCTGCCGGCCCAAGGGGGAGGTTGGTTTCCTTGCCCGCAGCTGGAGGTTGGCCTGGGGCTGTGGGAAGAGGCAGCCTGGGCTGTCCTCTGCCCCAGGCTTCCGTGCCCAGGCCCGGCCTGGCCTTACTGCCGGTGTGATCCCAACCTGTGTGGCCCAGCTCTTATGTACACGGACACAGGCTGAGGCTGACACACTGGGCCCCTGGCCATGTGCCAGGCCTGGGCCAAGTGTGCTGGGCGTGTTTGTATTCTCACTCGCCCTGCATCAGCCCTACAAGGAGGGAGCGTGACTCACTAGCCCATCTTGCAGATGAGGAAGTAAAGGTCATACGGCAGCACCAACTTGCAGCAGAGCAAAGTCTGCACTCTGAGCCTGGGGATATCTTGCGGGGGGTACAGGACAGTGCTTCTGTGAGGAGGGCTGTCCCTCCTTGGACCTCGGAGGGCACGCCTGGCTGGGGCCCGTGGGAAGGGTTCTTGGAAAGGAGGATCTCCCGTGCCTGCTTCTGCCCTTGACCTGTCTACTTAGCTACGGTGCCCCCGGTGTGGAGTTCACTGGCCTGCACCGAGACACAGCCACTGTCACCCAGATGCACTTCCTGCCCGGCCAGGTGAACCTCTCCCCTCCCCGGCTCCCCCTGGCCCCCACGCCCTGCCCGGCCCGGACCAGCCCAGTCTCTGTCTCTGCTCATCCACCAGGGCCGCCTCCTGACCCTGTTGGACGACAGCAGCCTGCACCTCTGGGAGATCGTCCACCACAACGGCTGCGCCCACCTGGAGGAGGCGCTCAGCTTCCAGCCACCGAGTCGGCCGGGCTTCGACGGGGCCAGGTACTGGAGGACTTGTCTGGGGACGAGCGGCTGGGCCCGGGGTGGGGGGAGCCTGGTGGAGGTGGTGGGAGCCAGCTTTGCCGAGGCTCTGTGGGCATGGGACCCCTGCCCCGGGGTTCAGGGTGGCAGAGTCCACCGAGCTGCGCCCGGGTCCTGGAGAGATGTGCCCTGTGGATTTTGCGGGTGTTAAATAGGGGGTTCTGGCCGAGTCAGAGGTGAGCAGGTGGTGTCTATGCTCTGGCGACGACTAGGGCCTTTCATGGTTGGGGGTGGGGCAGTGGGCCATAAAGTGCATGGATGAAAGGGCAGGGGGCAAGGATGGTCCCACCAGGGTGTGTGAGGTGCCAGCAGAACGCTCCAGGGGGCAACGGAGTGGGCCTGGATCCCCAGTGAGAGTGTAAGGGGCCTCTTGGTCCATGGCGCTGCTGACCCTTCCTGAAACGGTCAGAGTGGGCAAGCCCTTCACCCTTCAAGGTTCCTGTACTGCCTCAGTGGGGGGCTTGTCCTGTTCCTGCTGGGGGCTGGATGATACCCCCACACATCCAGCCCTCACCCAGGGGTGGTCTTCCATCCTCTGCAGGCAGGGTCAGTCTGGGGCTGCCAGACTGCGTGGTCAGGGAGCCATCCGTGGGCCGGTGACTGGGGTTCCTGGGTCGGGCTCAGGAGGGTCGTGTGTGTCCTAGAGCCCTTGGTCCTGGCCCCGGCGCTGGCCTGGTTCCTGCCTTCCCCTCCTAGTGAGTGGGAAGGGCTCGGGAGCCTGTCTCCAAGACCTGGGGAGCCTATTTTTATCCCTCTCCTTCCCAACATCCTGATGAATAATTGAGTGAGCTAATTACGATGCCCGCAGCCTCCGCCGTCGCCTTCCCGGCACGCCAGCCAAACTCGATAATCGGGCCTCTGTGAGGGCGGAGGGGCCGTAATGAGCTACCGGGAGCAGTCCAGCCCCCTCCACAGCCCTCCTCAGCAGGTGCACGGGCTTGCGCCCTCACCTGCCTCCCCTCGTTCTGTGCAGTGGCCCGCTCAGCCTCGCCCGTGTCACAGTGGTCCTGCTGGTGGCGGCAGGTGACATGGCAGCCCTGGGCACCGAGGGCGGAAGCGTCTTCTTCCTGGATGTACCCACCCTGACGCTGCTCGAGGGGCAGACTCTTGCCCCGGACGAGGTTCTTCGAAGGTGAGAGGCAGGCGGACCTCCCGGCAGCCAGTCTGTGCCTGGGTGGTGCCCCCGCCAGCTCACATGGGCCCCTCCGCAGCGTGCCGGACGACTACCGGTGTGGGAAGGCGCTGGGCCCCGTGGAGTCACTCCAGGGACACCTGCGGGACCCCACCAAGATCCTCATCGGCTACAGCCGGGGCCTGCTGGTCATCTGGAACCAGGCGGCACAGTGTGCAGACCGTGTCTTCCTGGGCAACCAGGTACGTGGGGGAGGCCGGCTCCCGCCGCCGAGGCCCCGCGCCCGCGGCCCTGCTCACACGCAGCCGCTCTGGCCCGCAGCAGCTGGAGAGCCTGTGTTGGGAACGCAGCGGCAGCAGGCTGGTCAGCTCGCACAGCGACGGCAGCTACGCGGTGTGGGCGGCCGACGCCGGCCACTCCCCGATGACCCAGCCCACGGCAGCCACCACGCCGTACGGTGAGTGCCGGGAGGCCGCCTGAGCACGGGGTGGACCCGTGACCCCACGCTCAGGCACGTGGGGCCGCCTGGGCTTGGTGCGGGTGTCCGGGAGGACCTGTGCCGAGCGCACTCCTCAAAGGTGAGACCGCTGGGGGGGTGGGGGGCGGTGGGGCACGGGCCTTCCCCTCGGGGAGTCAGGAAGCAGCTGCGAGGTGGGGAGCGATGGAGGCACGATAGGAACGGGAGAAGCTTGGAGAAATGACCTGGGGCCCCTCTGGTCCCGGCGAGCGAGTGAGCCCGACACTGTCCCACTCCTCCAGGCCCCTTCCCCTGCAAAGCCATTAACAAGATTCTGTGGCGAAACTGTGAATCTGGGTAGGTGGGGAGCCGGTTCTCCGATGTGGGTCGGGGGCTGTGTCGGCAGCGGGGAGGGCGGTGGGCTCTGGGGCACAGGGATGGCCTGCATCGCTCTCCCTGGGTTGGGCAGTGCGCACCTGGGGCCCAGGTGGCTCACGTGGCCCCCTCGCCGGCCCTGCAGGGACCACTTCATCATCTTCAGTGGCGGCATGCCCCGTGCCAGCTACGGCGACCGCCACTGTGTGAGTGTGCTCCGTGCCGAGACCCTGGTGACGCTGGACTTCACCTCCCGCATCATCGACTTCTTCACGGTGCACAGCGCTCGGCCCGAGGATGGTGTGTGCCCCGCCCTCCCCGCCCCGCGCCCGGCGCCCGGCGCCCCCTGCCGCTGGGCTCACCCAGCCCTGGTCCCGCAGAGTTCGACGAGCCCCAGGCCCTGGCCGTGCTGCTCGAGGAGGAGCTGGTGGTGCTCGACCTGCAGACGCCTGGCTGGCCTGCCGTGCCCGCTCCGTACCTGGCCCCGCTGCACTCGTCTGCCATCACCTGTTCTGCACACGTTGCCAACGTCCCCGCCAAGCTGTGGGCCCGCATCGTGAGCGCTGGCGAGCAGCAGAGCCCTCAGCCTGCCTCCGGCGCCTCGGTGTGTGCCCAGGGCCCTCCCCCGGCACCCCCTGGCAGGGCGGGTGTTTGGGGAGGGAGGGTGTTCTGGGCTCTGCCCAGGCACAGGCCCGGAGGGGAGAATGTGGCAGGCATCCATAGAGAACTCAGAGGCAGTGCGTTTGGGCCCTGGGTGCCAAGCCCAGGGAGAGGAGAAGGCATTTGTCCTGACCTTCCACGTCCCGTATCTCTGCTCCCCTCTCCCAGAGCTGGCCCATCACGGGGGGCCGGAACCTGGCCCAGGAGCCATCGCAGCGAGGGCTGCTGCTGACTGGGTAGGTGCACACGTGTGTTCGGGGGCCGAGCACAGGTGTGACGTGTGTGTGTGTGCGTGTGTGTGTGGACAGATGGGGCCTGGTACAGCCCCCGCAGGTGCGGGAGAGCCTGTCCGGGGCCTGGTGGCTACTGACCTGCCTGGTGAGTCAGGCCCCGCCCCTGGTGGGACCAGGCCATCCCCTCTCCTGCAGGGTGGATTGGGAGGAAGCCTTCCTAGGCCCTGGTTTAATGCCCCGCCCTGCCCTGCCTTTCGGTCTGGAACTGAGCTCCACCCACCCAGCCTGCCCTGGGACCGGAAAATCTGGGCTGGCCCACGCCGATCTGCCCCGGGCAGGTGCTAGAGAGCCCAGCCTGGGCCTGGCGGGCGCTGACGTGCCCAGTGACTCAGGCCCCAACTTCCTGCCCTGCCCCTGCCTCCCGCCTGTGCTGGGACCCTCGGGCCTCTGGCTCCAGGGTCCCCTTCCCTGCCGGAGAACTCCTAATCGTGGCTTTGGAAGTGTCCCAGCCAGCCCCAGAGACCCAGGCACCTTTTCACACCCTGGCTCTGGGCTTGCACCACTGTGCAGAGGCCCCTAACCTGGGCCCTGCAGCTATGTCCTGAGGCTGCACCCCAGATTTGTCTGCTCCTGCCCCCTGCTTCCTCCCAGCCTCCCCAGGCTTCCTGCTGCTCTGCCTGCATGGCTGCCTCACGGCCCAGCTGATCCTTCTGCTCTGTGCTAACCCCGGTCGCTTCTCCGGACGCGCCTGTAGTCCTCTCTCCCCTGCATTATCTGCTCTGCTGCCCGTCACGCTGGTGATTATTTCCACACCTTTCACCCTGTTGGAGAGACCCAGGTGCGTGGGGTCTGGCATACAGTAGGCGCTCAGTATGTGTTTGCTCTCTACAGTAGATGCCTCCTGTTTGCTGCGGGAGTGCGAGTCTGGTCAGTGCTCGGCATCTGCAGGAGGTGCTCTGTGAGTGGTCACCGGATGAGTGGCCGGGGAGATGCAGGGGGCCCCGGGGCGGGCCTGACGTCGCCTTCCTTCCCCGCAGCCACGAGGACGGCACCGTGCGGTTCTGGGATGCGTCTGGCGTGGCCCTGCGGCCGCTGTACAAACTCAGCACGGCTGGCCTCTTCCAGACAGACTGTGAGCACGCCGACAGCCTGGCCCAGGCCGCCGAGGACGACTGGCCCCCCTTTCGCAAGGTGACCCCCCCTGCCCAGCCCTGGGGAGCTGGTCCCAGCCCTGCGGCGAGTCCTCACTCCATCCTGCCCCCCCCCCCCAGGTGGGCTGCTTCGACCCCTACAGTGACGACCCTCGGCTTGGAGTGCAGAAGGTGGCACTGTGCAAGTACACGGCCCAGATGGTGGTGGCCGGCACCGCAGGCCAGGTGAGGCGGGGCTGCCCTCGGGGTTGCGGTCTCCGAGGGCTCCCTGGAGGAAGTGGGTCTGAGCTAGAGCGGGGCTCCAGGTGGGCATGGCTGCGGTGAGGCCAGCCAGGGGGTGGAACCTGCTGGGGGCCTTGAGTCTGGAGGCTGGCCCTTGGGGAACCACGGAGGGTTGGGGCCGGCGGGGCTCGGTCACCGCGGCGCCCCCGGCACTCACGCGGCTTATCTGTGCTCCGTGGGGACTTACTGCTAAACGGAAGACCAGCTCGTGGGGAGGACTTGGCTTCAAAGGCTAGCGGCACCCACGTGGCATGCACAAGGTGCTCGGTGTGTGCTTATGACTGAGTGGAGACCGGCTTGGGGGGGGTGGGCGGTGGGCTGTTTGGCTCCTGGAAGGCAAGGCAGTGGGTCTCGGTCACCGCTGTGTCCCCAGTGCTCAGTGGAGGCTCCGGTACACAGTAGGCATTCAGTAAGTGCTTATTCAGTAGATGAACTAGAGACAATACCGGGAGCACCGTGGCGGGGGCTTTGCAGGCTCCGACGGGCCCAGTGCCATCCTCCTCCATGCTGACCCCTGCCCCGCCCCGGCTGTGGGCTCAGGTGCTGGTGCTGGAGCTGAGTGATGTGCCCTCGGAGCAGGCGGTCAGCGTGGCCAGCGTGGACCTCCTCCAGGACCGAGAGGGCTTCACGTGGAAGGGCCACGAGCGGCTGAGTCCGCGCACGGGGCCGCTGCCGTGGCCTGCTGGCTTCCAGCCCCGAGTGCTGGTTCAGTGCCTGCCACCAGCTGCCGTCACCGCTGTCACGCTCCACGCCGAGTGGAGCCTCGTGGCCTTTGGCACCAGTCACGGCTTTGGCCTGTTCGACTATCAGCGCAGGAGCCCGGTGCTGGCCAGGTGTGTGGGGGGCGGGCCCGGAGCCCGGGGAGGCAGGCGGGGTCTGCACTCCCCACCCCCCGGGCCTCAGTTTCCCCTTCTGAGATCTGACCTGGTGAAGGTGGGGTGCACGGTCCTGAGCCCCGGGGCCAGCGGGAGCAGGGGCCGCTCCGGGACTCTGCGGTGGCACCGCTGTCGTCTGCTGGCCCACAGGTGCACACTTCACCCCAACGACTCCCTGGCCATGGAGGGGCCGCTGTCCCGGGTGAAGTCCCTCAAGAAGTCTCTGCGCCAGTCTTTCCGGCGCATCCGCAAGAGCCGAGTCTCGGGCAAGAAGCGGGCCGCTACGGCCGCCAGCAAGGTGAGCTGGGGGCGGGCCGCCCGGGAGCCGCCGGTCTGCCGCTCCAGGCCAGGCCCCCAAGCCCGGTGTCCGCTCATTGCGGTCGCCCCGGCCAGGAGGGTCAGGGCGGGCCGGGGAGGGTGCCGGGCTGTTGGGCGCCGGCCTGGTCGGGGGGGGGGGGGCACCGGCCGGGTGCGGGGAAGGCGGCGTCCTGGAGGCCGCTGCCCCTCCAGTTGCAGGAGGCCAACGCGCAGCTGGCTGAGCAGGCCGGCCCCCACGACGTGGACATGACCCCAGTGCAGCGCCGCATCGAGCCCCGCTCCGCCGACGACTCCCTCTCCGGCGTCGTCCGCTGCCTTTATTTCGCCGACACGTTCCTTCGAGATGGTGAGACCTGGGGGCTGGGCTGCAGAGACGGGCCTCAGTTGGCATGTAGGCCATGGGGGAGGGGGTGGGACCGCGCCTCCCGGGAGGTGGGGAAGCCTACTGCATGCCGGACCGAGCTGGCCCCCCAAACGGCCCCCCTGGGATTTCCGCCTGAGTATGGGGGTGGGGAGTGAGCCAGGCCGGCCTCTGAGGCCCGAACGGGGAGAAGGGAGCCCGAGATCTCGAGGAGGCGGGTGCGGGGGTCGGCCAGCGCCGAGGGCTGCCGTGGCACGTGTCCGGGAGGCTGCTGGGGGGTGGGGGGCCCGGCAGCGTCCTCCACAGGGTGACGCGGTTGGCTTTCGGGACTGCTTCACGGATTGATTTGTAACTCGTGTGATGGAGAATTTCAACCATACACAGAACTAGGGAGGAGTCCGGTCACCCCGCCGTCCAGCCTGGTCCCTCCAGCCATCTGCGGCTGCCACACCCGTCCCCACCCCACACTCGTCGTTTAAGTGAGGACTTGAGTGTGTGTCCAACGGGCGTAACCCACAGCCGGGGTCCCCGCCTCGCACCCTGCGGAACCGACGCTGGTCCCGGTCACACTGGGTTCACGGCGCCTTTCTCCACTTGTCTCAAAATTGCTTTCTTTAGTTGATGTCGGGTCAGCATCTAGTTGGGCTGTGCTTGGCATCTCACTGAGGCGACTTCTGGTCCCTGAGTCTGAGAGGGGAGCATCCCCCTCCTGGTGTCATTTATATGGTGGGGATCCTCTGTCTAGTGGGTCTTCTCAGCATGCGGACATGGCAGCCCCGCGGCCTTTCCCGTGTTCCGCTGTCCCCGTGAGAAGGCCGACGGGGCGCAGCTTCCCAGCTGCTGGGTGTCATGGGTCAGGGCGGCGTGTTGAGTCGCTGACTTTTCCCTGGGGTTTGGCTCCCCCTGACGGTTGCTGCTGGGCCATCAGTTCATCAAGGGCACGTGGCAGTGACCGCGGGCTCCTGCAGGCTCTCGCACATTCAGCTCCCGATTCTGTCCCCAGAGTTTCAGCTCACACGGGGAAAGCTGGCCAGACGGCGGCCCCGGGGGCCTCGGTTCCTTTGTGCCCAGGCCCGAGGGCTCCGCGTGCGGCTGTGGGCCGGAAAGCGCCCTGAAGCGGGTGGGCCGCGGCCTGCCGGGGCACGTCTGCGGGCTGAGGGTGGTTGCGAGGCGGTCGGTAGGCCTCGGGGGCGGGGGGTGCGGCGGGACGGGGTTGGAGAGGCCCGGGTGTAGTCGGGGTGCCTGTTGACGTCTTCGAGGCCGTTCCCCCTGCTGCAGGGGGGCCGTATCGCAGGCCCCGCGTTTCGTGAGCAGTGCAGAGGAGGTGCCTCGGGCCCCCCAGGGACGCGTGGGACAGCAGGGGAGCGGTGCTGGGGCCTCAGGAGAGGAGGGCAGGGGCCCGCCTCACCGGCCCGCCGTTCCGCAGCGGCCCACCACGGGCCCACCATGTGGGCAGGCACCAACTCAGGCTCTGTGTTCGCCTACGCGCTGGAGGTGCCGCCGCCGGCAGGGGGCGAGAAGCGGCCCGAGCGGGCAGTGGAGGCCGTGCTGGGCAAGGAGGTGCAGCTGATGCACCGCGCGCCCGTGGTGGCCATCGCTGTGCTGGATGGGCGCGGCCGCCCGCTGCCCGAGCCCTACGAGGCCTCCCGGGACTTGGCCCAGGCCCCCGACATGCAGGGCGGCCACGCCGTGCTCATCGCGTCTGAGGAGCAGTTCAAGGTAAGCGCCCGTGGAGACCGTCCCGGCTGGCGCGCACACGGCGCCGGACCTTCTAGAAACTGCCCTGCCTATACCTGCTGTCTGCTGAGATCCCCCCGAGACACCGCTAGCTAGCACAGAGGCTCCGTCGGCCGGCCGCGGCCCCTCCGGACCCTGCTGCCTCCCTGGGTCCCCGCCAGGACGCTCTGAGCGCTCCTCGGGGCTCTGCCGGCAGGAGGTCGTGATCCGAGTGGATCCCCCGACGCTTACCGCCCAGCGTGGCTGGTTTGGCTGCAGATGGCGGGGCCCCGGGGGGGTTCTGGGAGCGGCGTGAAGCCTGCGTGGAGTGTGAGGAGAGGGCAGCCTGGGGCGGGCGGGCGCCCGGGCCGACACAGCCCTGTGGCCAGGGGTGACGGGCCCTGCTCACCGGCCGCCCGCCCGCCGCCCGCCACCAGGTGTTCACGCTACCCAAGGTGAGCGCCAAGACCAAGTTCAAGCTGACGGCCCACGAGGGCTGCCGCGTGCGCAAGGTGGCACTTGCCACGTTTGCCAGCGTGGCCTGTGAGGACTACGCGGAGACCTGCCTGGCCTGCCTCACCAACCTGGGCGACGTGCACGTGTTCTCGGTGCCCGGCCTGCGGCCCCAGGTGCACTACTCCTGCATCCGGAAGGAGGACATCAGCGGCATCGCTTCCTGCGTCTTCACGCGCCACGGCCAGGGTGAGGGGGAGGTTTCCCGGGCCAGGCGGCCTGAGCGCGGCCGGGAGGGTCGCTGGGGAGTGGCGGCAGAGGGGGGGACCCCGAGGCCGGGGACGGGGGGGGGGGGGCGGGGAGGCCGCTGAGGGGACTGTGGTCGGAGTCCTGCCCCTGACTGCGCCCCGCTCCGCCTGCCCACCCAGGTTTTTACCTGATTTCTCCATCGGAGTTTGAACGCTTCTCTCTCAGTGCCCAGAACATCACAGAGCCGCTCTGCTCTCTGGACATCAGCTGGCCCCGAGATACCACCCGCGCCAGGTGCATGGAGGGCCTGGCCCAGGAGGCCTGTCACCACGGCTGGTCTCATCCCCGTGCCCTGACTCTGCACGGAACGAGGGTGGCCCTCTGTGGTGGCACCCCTCTCTGGTCCTGGGGCCCGGGAGAGGGAGGACAGGGTCTGGCACTCCCGGGGCCCCCCATCATGGCCCCGTCTCTGCAGCTATAGGCTCCGAGAATCACCCAAGCTGAGCCAGGCTAATGGGACCCCGGGTGTCGTCCTGGCCTCACAGAGCCGCGATGGAAGCCCCGATCTTGGCCGCAGCAAGGGAGCCGGTAAGGGGGACTGGGTGGGAAACGAAGGTGGCAGGACCGCCCCCCGCCCAGCTCAGGCATGGGGGCAGGCCTCCGTGGGAGGCAGCAGCCTGGCCGTGGCTGGAAGCCCGGGGTGGAGCAGGCCGGGCGGGAGAGGGCTGGAGGTCGGCGTGGGGTCCCAAGCCTCACTGTGGGCTGGGTTGGGGTCTGGGTCCTCAGGTCCCTAGGGTTGGAAGGTGGAGGGCCGTGGGTGCCCAGGGCCCCAGGCACGGGCCTGATCCCTTCCTCCCTGCAGACACCCCAGAGACGCCTGAGGCCATGCTCTCGCCCATGTCCGTTGACTCGGCCACCAGTGCGGACACCACGCTGGACACGACGGGGGACGTCACGGTGGAGGACGTGAAGGATTTCCTGGGGTGAGGCAGGTGGGCGGGCGGGTCCGCGGGAGGGGCTCCCCTGGCTCCCCAGCCTCCCTTTCGCACCCTTCGGCCTCCCTTCTGTCAGAGCTGGGCACAGAGGCCCGAGGAAAGGCCCGGCCCCAGGACTTGCTGATCACCGCCCCCCTCTCCCCAGCTCTTCAGAGGAATCTGAGAAGAATCTGAGGAACCTGGCGGAAGACGAGGCTCGAGCCTGTGCCATCCTGATCAAATGAGGTGCTGCAGGCTTAGGGCCCTGGCTTCACCTGCTGCTTACTGTTCGACAGCCCAGATTTGCATACCGGAGTCTTAGAAAAAACATGGCCGGCTTGTCAGCCCCTGGATGTCACAGGGGGTGCTGGGAACGGGGCCAGAGCAAACCAGTTCGGAGTGGTGGCAGCGGGGCGCTCGGGGGCTGGGTCGGCCAGCCCACTTGGCAGCTGGTTCCCCCAGGCTCACGTGGTCGGGTTAGGCCCGGCGAGCCTGGGGAGCGGGTCCTGGGTCTGGGGTCCACATCTGGGACCTATTGGCTGCCTGGCGCCCCCACCCACACAGCCTGGCCTTGTGCCCCAGCTCCCTCTTCCTCTGCTGTTGGGGTTACCACTGCCAACCCTCACCTCAGTGGGCCGAATGTGGGCAGCACTCGGGCTCAGCAAGCCCACCTCCGGCCGTCACTGCAGGACCCTTGCCCCTAAATGGCTGGAGGCAGCGTGGGGGCCCCCTGCACCGAGGCCATCTGCCCCTCTGGGCCTCCCTGGCTTTCTCTGACCCTTCTTCTCTTCTTTTACCAGGAAGGCCAAAACCGTTTGGCTACCGACTGCCCTGCTCAGAGCTGGGATCCAGGACCCTCTGGCCCCTTCGCATAGACCTACACCTGCTAACCTGTGGCCTCCAGCCGGGGCTGGGACGACGCTGTGGGCCTGGGGCAGATTCGCAGCGGCCCCTCGTCTGGGCCGCTGGTGACCTGGGGGCCAGGTGCCACGGGGAGAAGACAGCTGGGGCTGGCAAGCCCACTCCACCTCCCACTCAACACGCTGTCCTTCCCCATTCCCTTTGCAAAGAATATTTTTCTAACGCCTGTGCCGGGCTGGACAGGCATTTCTAAAACTATTTTGGTACTTGCTCCTGGGCCAGCACCCACCCCTGCCCCCTAGTCTGTGCACGAGTGCACATGTGTGTGCATATGTGACTGGGAGCTTTGCTGCCCCACGACTGGGGTCCAGTCAGGTGCGTGTGCGCGTGTGTGTGTGTGTGTGTGTGAGGAGGAGGGCTGGTCAGGATGGGTTTTCTTGTAGATCGTACCTTGGGGGTTTTTTCCTGTCATTTTGTTAAGATTAGCGCTGTTTTAATATTAAAAATACTGATTTTTAATATTGAAAATAAAAGCATTTAATATCTCTTAAAAGGCAACCACGCTGCTTTGTCTCCGGTGGGGAGGGGGCGTCACGCGGGAGCGCCCACTGGAGGGACCAGAGCCCGGTGCTGCTGGGGACTGCGGCGCTGGGCGGGGGGGGTGGTGGCCAGAGCAGGGGCTGCGAGGGGGCAGGGGGGGGGCTGCAGGCAGGGGGCGCCGCCCTAGGCCAGGGCCTTGCGGAAGGTGCTCCACGCGTGGAAGCAGCGGGTGAAGGCGTGCTGCTCGTTGCCCTTGCGGACCAGGCGCAGGCGGCGCGGCTGCTCGTGCTCTTTGGATCGCATGTGCTGGATGTAGACCTGGCCAACGGGTCGGGGTGTGAGCTGTGGGTGGGCCTCGTGCCCCCACCCCCTCCGGCCGGCCTTGGTCCTCCCCACCACCTGGCGCACCTGGCAGGCCTTCAGGCTCAGTTTGATCTCCACCTGGCTTGTCTGGGTCCCCACCCACATGTAGACCTGTGGGCACAGCAGGGCAGGGGGTCTCAGCTTCCCATCTAGCAGTGGGTGGGCTCCCCGAGTGGGCAGGGGCCGCGGGAGGGGAGGGGCCGCACCTCATGGCCATTGTCCAGCAGCATGATGTCGTCGTCGGCCAGGTCATCCTGGCAGAAATCCGAGCACTTCTCCGTCACTGCGAAGTAGCCCTTCTCGTTGGAGCACCTGGGGGTCGGGAGGGACTGCGAGGTGAGGGTGGCAGGCGCAGGCCCCGGGAGGAAGCTGGGGAGGGGTCTGGGCCCCCAGCCTCACCGGAAGAGCCTGGTGTGCTTCATGTATTCGGCGTCATCATCATACGGCTTCTGGGCCCCGATGCCCACCCAAAAGAAGTTCTCGGGCTCCTCGCCTTCGTTGATGACCTGTGGGAAGGAGTCTGTCTGGCCCAGGGCCCCGCTCTGCTCCCACGCCACTGCCCACCCGCCCGCCACCTGCCCTCGTCACCTGCTTGCTGTAGGATGTGTCAAACATGGTGTTCAGGATATCTTCCGCGAGCTTGGCCTCGTCTGGGTCCGACGCCCGGCCCACCCACGCGTACACGATGCCCTGGTTGTCCTCGCTCTCAAAGGGAACCTGAGGAGCGTGCAGGGGGTCCAAGTCCCGGCCAGCCCACAGCCCATCACCCTGCCCCACAGTCCCCGCCACACCCACGACCCCACCTTGAGGATGAAGCAGAACTCGGAGTTGAGGAGGCTGGAGTCAGTGTTGATCTGGATGCACCTGCGGGTGGGAGATGTCAGCAAGGGGTCCCTGCTGGCCACTGACCCCTGCCTGCCCACCGCACGCTCCCTCCCCCCAGCCGGGCACCGGGTGCACAGGGCGCTGCCGTTGGTGCGGATCTGGTAGAGGCTGGGCTGCTGGGCGCCCTGAGCCGCCTTCCTCTTGCCCCGATGGATGATGAACTTTCTCTTGAAATGGGACAGGAACTTGGGGTTCTCCTGCTGCTGTGTCATGCGTACCACCTGGGGGTATGGAAGCGTTAGGGGCAGCTCCCTGGACAACCTCCCCCCGCCCCCAGCGCCAGGCCTCCATGGGTCTGCCCCTCTCCAGAGATTATGGGGGCGGGGCCTGGGTGGGGCGGGGCGGGGCCTGGGTGGGGCGGGGCCTGGAAGGGGGGCGCGGCAGACACACCTCTAGCTTGCCTGGGAAGAGGCTCTCGAACTTCTTCTGCAGGCTGAAGGTGAAGGTGAGCCAGCCCATGTTGGAGGCTTCCCGGCCCTGCCAGAAGTACACGATGCACTGGAAGTCCTCCTCGGGCTGCTTCTCCTCTGCCTCGGCCGCTGCCTCCTCGCCTTCTTTGCCCTCCGCTCCCGCTTTCTCCTCTTCCTTCTCTTCCTTCTTCTCCTCCTCCTCTTCGTACTCCACGGGGACCCAGTACCTGGGGGGTCAGAGGGCGATGAGCGGGGGGCTCGAGCCCCCAAGCCTCAGGGGAGGGGCCGGGTGACGGAGGCGCCGCGGGGGCACCTGCAGAGGAAGACGTAGCAGTCCTGCGTGTAGAAGTGGCCGAACTCCTCCTCGGGCAGCCTCGCGAACTTCTTGCCCTCGAGCACAAAGCCCTCCATGCCGTCCAGGTCCTCGTTCCACTCCTCCATCAGCTGCTCGGCCTGCACGCGACAGCCGCCAGTCACAGGGCAGGGCCCCGGCCGGAGCCCCCCCGCTGCCCGCGGCCCCCTCCCACTGCGGCGGGGACCCCACCCCCACCCCCCGCGCCGAGCCCGCCCCGCCCCGGGCCCCGCCCCCACCTCCGCCAACGCCATGGGCGGCTGCCGCGGCAGGAACAGCGCCGTGAGGTCAGCCTTCATCTGATCTTTCTTCTCCGCGTCGCGCTTCACCTTCCCGGTGAGTCCCGGGCCCTGCAGCACGGCCTCCGCGTTGCGCGTGTAGTCCACTGTCAACACGTCGTCCCAGTTCTTGAACTTGGCCTTGAACACCTGCCGAGAGGGAGAAAAGACAGCTGGAGTGGTGGGTCTGGTCGCGCGAGGCTTGGGGGGCGGGGCCCAGAACGAGGGCGGGGCCTCGTTGCGGAGGGGGCGTGCCCGATGGGCGGAGCCGGGGCGTGGCCTGTGCCGCGCTCCGCACCTGCGCCTCGGTGCCCTCCAGGCTGCGGCTGACCGCGGCGTGGCGCGGCCTGTGCAACATCCCGCACAGCTCCTGGCCCAGCTTGAGGGCGGCGGCGCGCACCAGGCGCGGGGATTTGCGGCCCAGCCAGATGAACACGTCGGACCAACAGTCCAGGATGTACACGCAGCGCGTGTCCAGCAGGCTCTGCAGCTGTAGGGCAAAAGCTGGAGGTCAACGCTGATGCTGGGCCGCCAGCGAGGCATCCCGGGCCCCGCGCCCTCCTCCCTCCGTGTCTCACCAGCCGCATCCTGGGCAGCAGTTCCACCTTGGGCCGGGTCTTATGTTCCACAGAGAGCTTGTAGTTGATCTGCGGCAGCTCCAGATAGCCGAGGCCCAGGCCCACCTGGCAGCAGCAAGGGGTGGGCGTGGCAGGGGCGGGGTCTGGGGCACAGGAGCCTCCCCCCTCCCGCCCCCGGCAGCCCCCTGCTTTGGAGTCTGGCTCCTGCCCGCTCCTCTCTGGACCTCAGCTTCCTCCCTCCACCGATGTCTGAAGGACATTCTATCAGTGGAAGGGCTTTCAAATGATGCCTTCCCTGCCTGCCCTCTCCAGGTCCTTACTGTCCCTAATTCTCTGTCCTCTTCTTGCCCGTCACCGAGAGAATTCAGGCCTGGCAGCCGGGCCCGCCGCCGCCTCCCTCCGCAGCCCCACCTTCCTGGAAAGGCACACTCCAGGGCTACTGCTCTCGGCCTCACTCAGCCGGCCTCTAAACCTTTGCTGCGGCTCTTCCTGTCCAGAAGGTGGCGCCCTCTCCCCACCAAAGTCCAGATGAAGAGCCGGGCCACCACAGTGGTGCGGGACCGACGAAGTTGGGCCAGCACTGCCCCCCGCACCACGGCTCACCTTATACAGCTTGGGCTGAGGTGGCCAGAAGTCATCGGGCACGTGCTTCTTGATCTCAGAGGGCTCCCCGCCCAGTGCCTCCCAGAACTCTGGGGGCTCCTGACCTTGCACCAGCAGTGTGATCTCTGCCTTCCCTTTCCGCTCGTTCTTGTTAATTTTCTCCGCAAAGAGCCTTGGGGGGTGGGGGGAAGTGTGCAAAGCCCTTAGTGAGTCCCATGCCCCTTCTTAGGTGACAATCTGTCTTTGCAGAAAATACCCCACCATGTCCTCATACCTGGCCTTGGTAGTGCTACTCAGTGTGGCCTGGGCCCCCCGCCACACGTAAATGTCCAGCCCTCGATCCAGCAGGAAAACAAACCTGGACGGGAGGGGCGGGAGGGGCAGTGATGGGCAGGGGCAGCAACTGCCCTCATGCCCTTGACCCTGCCCCAAATCCCTTGTGGTGGGGTTTAGCCCCCGTACTGGTCCGGCCAAGCTCAATGAGACAGGGGTTAAAAGGGTTGCTGGAAGGTCTTTTTTTTCTAGAACCCAAAACTGCGCCCCACTAGTGGGGAGGAGGATGGGCTCCAGCACTCCCCCCTGGAGGCATGGGGGCCTACCTTGGGTCCAGAGAGGCCCCCTTGAGAGGCACAGGCTCCAACTTGATGTTCTTTTTCCCATACACGCGGTACATCCTGGGGGCCGGAGCAAGAGTGACTGGGGCAGGGCGGGGCCCAAACACCCTCTCCTCCAATCCTGCCCAGCCGAGCCCAGGCCAGCGCCAGCCACCCCCAGAGCCCCTCACCTGGTGACATAGTGTGTGTCCTCCACAGTGTAGAAGCCACTGGCCGTTCCACCCTCGATGTAGGAGATGTCATTGTCAAACACCTGCGTGTGTGAGGGTGCAGGCCTTCATCCCTGAGCCACCCCCTTCCCCCACCAGACACCACCTGTCAGGAGGACAGACTTGTGTGCAGGGGCATCAAGTGCTACACGTTCGTCTCGAAGGTGTGAAAAAATAAAAAAGTAAGACCTGGGTCTATAAACAAACACACACGAGAGCATCAGGATATACGGAAATACGTGTTCACTCCTGTTCAGGTTTAGATACACACAGCATGAGCTCTGCGCGGTGGCAGGATCTGGCCAATGAGGCTTATCCAAGGCACAATTATTGCTAACAGATACACACAGCACCTTCAGATAGGCGTGTATCAGGGCACAGGACCAAGCAGGTTGATGCAAGAGGGCAAGGGGTGAATTAGGGTAAAATCTGGTGTGGATGGGTGTCTACGCATAACCAGTTGGCCGCGGGGACAGCACAGCTTTGCTTACAGGGCCCTCGGACTCAGGGGCCCGCCTCCCTGGTTCCCAGCCCGCAGCCCCACCCCCTCCCCTAGGGGCTGTTGGTCCCAGCTCCCCACCTTGGGCCTTACCTAGCTCTCCTGCCCCTGCTGTCTGCCTGAGGTCTCAACCACCCTCCCATCCCCCCACCTCTGGTCTCAGCAGCGGGAGCCAAAGGTCTTCGCCCCGCCCCAGCCCCGCCCCAGCCGCTGGCCACGCCCGCCGCCCGGCCCCGCCCCACCCCAGGCCCTCCCCTCCGGCCGGCACCTGCAGGAACTCCTCGCTCTCCTCGCCCATCTCCTCCCGCACAGTGCGGCACTCGGCACCCAGGTAGTTGCGCAGGTTCACGGCATGGATGGCAGAGCAAGCCTTCTTGTCCAGTGTGGCCTCCCCGCCGATCCAGTAGTAGATCTCCCAGTTCAGAGAGCCACTGTCATCCAGGAAGGTCTGGGGGCGGGGCACAGGCCGTGTCAGGCCTTGCCAGGGCCTCCTGGCTTGCCGGCTCACCCCGCAGAGGCCCCTCGAGGTGCCACAGACTCCCCTGCCCCAGGGCGGGTTGCACTGATGCACCTCTGCCTGGGCCACTGCCATCTGGCCCCCTTTGCAAAGTCTTCCCCCTCCCACCTTCCCTCAATGAACAAAACTGGAGTTGCAGGGGCGCCTGGGTGGCTCAGACGGTTAAGCGTCTGCCTTCGGCTCAGGTCATGATCCCAGGTCCTGGGATGGAGCCCCACGTCCTCAGCGGGGAGTCCGCTTCTCCCTCTCCCTCTGCCTCTCCCCCTGCTTGTGCGCTCTCTCCCTCTCTCAAATGAATATTTTAAAAAACCAAAAAACCCAAAAAACTGGAGTTGCGGACTCTGAGCCATCTAAGATAAGGTTCCTGGGGGTCACGTAGCCCCCAGCAACACGCCCAACCCTCACCTTGAGCACAATGTAGCAGTCAGCCTCATAGAACTTGCCGTGGAAGGCTTCCTCCACCAGCACAGGCAAGAAGTTCTCGATCTGCCAGATGGTCAGACCAGGCAACTGGCCCACATCCTCCATGAAGAACTCAGAGTAGTCAAGGCGTGGCTTCTCCAGGCCCTGGTCCCAGCGCCGTGCCTTGCCCCCAGGGGCTCGGGCGTCAGTACTCTCCTGGGGTCACAGTCAAAGGCATGGCTTGCCTCTACACAGCCACTCAGTCTGGCCTCTTTATTTGCTACCCACCTCAGGGCCTTTGCACGGGCTGTCCTCACTACCCAGGACCCACTCTCCCTCTTGGCCGGGGTCACACAGTCTGTCTTAAGCAGAGCCCAGGGTCACTTGCCCCTGTCCCAGCCCCTGGCCTGGCTTACCTCCTGCTTTTTGTTCTTCTCCTGGGCCACATCGGACATGCCTTTCAGCACCTGCTTAGCCTGGTCATCCTGGGCTGAGTCCTTGCGTCTCCGGAGCCGCATCTTGCGAGCCAGGGGGTCCTTGGGCCCGCTTCCTGCTTGGGGGGCGGTGGTGGGGGGGGAGTAAACAGCTGGACCCTGGCTGGGCCCGCCCCCTTTGGGCATCCAGTCAACCAGGGGCCAACCCAATGCCCCAGGATCCACAAGCTGTGTGTGTCCCACCCAGGGTACACATGGGTAAGTCGAGGCCCGGAGAAGCACCCCCTCGGCACCCCGGCCAGACCTGCTCTGCTTACCAGCGGCTGCAGCCACTGTGGCAGGCGAGGCTCCTGCCAGCCGCAGCTGGTTCTGCAGCGAGAAGTCGATGTTGTACCACTCGGCGGTGCGGTCTGCGGGCTTGGGGGGCATGACCAGGCTGGGGTTCTCCCGCACGTCCAGGACCTGCCTCGTGGGGTGAGCAGACGTGGCACTGAGCCTGAAATCTACCTCCCAGCCACCGTGCCCCGGCTTTCTGGCTCTTGGCAACCAGGGGCCTGGGCTGCATCCCAGCTCTACAGCTGCCCGTCAGGGCTCCGCTTTTCCCATCTGTGGAGCGTGACCTTGCGGGCTGGTAGTGGGGCTTAGAGGATGCTGTCGAGCACGGTATGGACACGGGGGTGTGGCTCGTCCTCTCCCTTCCGTGGCACTGGCACCCCTCCAGGGGCCTCTGCCAGGTCCCCCCACTCCAGTGACCCCACCCTATCCAGTTTTTCCTGAGGGGCTGTCGTCAGCTCCGGCCTCCCCATCGGGCCCCTCCTCCCCCTCCGCAGCGGCCCTGGCCTGCCCGGACCTCGATCTCCGTCAGGAAGTGGATGGCCTCCGGGAGGGTCACCAGGCGGTTCTTGTTCAGGACGAGCTTCTTCAGCTTTGTGCACCTGTGAGGGCAGAGCCGGAGCCTCAGGGAGGTGACAGATGAGGTGTGGGGGGAGGCGACAGACGAGGTGTGGGGGGAGGGAGGGAAACTTCCGGTTTTGGAGATGGGGAGCCGAGCAGCCCAGCCAGTTAAGACAGCAGCGGGTTTAAACAGGCCAAGAACGGCGGGAGAGGCTGAAGCAGCTGAACGGGAGTCTCCTCACAGCTAAGTGACTGGGAAGGACTTTCGGTGACCTCTACAGAACGGCATTTTTCAGAGTCACCTTCTGCAGAAATGAAGGCCCCCGGATATGAACCACAGAACAGTGAAACACGTATTCTGTCCTCACATTCACTTGGAAGCCACTGAGGGGCCCTCTGTTCTCTCCGAGTCCTGGGGAGGCCATGCTAGGACTCTGTGACCTCCGGAGGGAGATGCAGATGGTGCCATGTCCAAACTCACGTGGCAGGGAAACCCGTCCAGCCTCATCCCTGTCAGCGTCCTCCCACACTGTGCCAGGGGGCACCCACATCAGGAATCGCTGGCACAGGACTGGGTGGGCTTTCCAAACAAAACCGAAATAAGCCATCCACTTTGCACGATGCTCAGAGGGCACAGGGTGGGTTCTGGCTACGAGGCTGGGGTCTTCAGTGCCGTAAGGCCCCCCGCCCCCACTCGCCCCAGCACCTGCACAGGCTCTCAGGGATCAGCTCCAGGTTGTTGTTGGCGGCCATGAACTCCTCTAGGCTGGTCAGCTTGCCGATGCCCGAGGGCAGCCCGTCAAAATCCAGCTTGTTGGAGTTCAGGTACAGCTTCTTCAGCTTGGTGAGCTTGCAAATGGCAGACTATAGGGGGAGACATGGGCGTGGGTGGGCGGGAGTCAGGGGCAGGAACCAGGGCAGCTCAGCAGCCTTCCCTCTCCCACCCCGGGCCTGCACATACAGGGAGCGAGGTGAGCTGGTTGCGGGACAGGTTCAAGGTCTCCACGTGCACCCACTGGTCGATGCACAGGGAGAGCTCCGTGATCTGGTTGCTGCTGAGGTTGAGGCGGCGCAGGCTGGGGAGGGTGTACAGGCACTCGGGCACCCGCGTCAGGTCGTTGCAGGACAGGTCCACATCTGGGGTGCGGGGGTGGGGGGAGGCACATCAGTGGGGGCCCCCATGGCCAGCTCCAGGGGTAAGAGCCCTAATGTGAGCCCCAACTCCACTCTCTCCAGGCTCTGTGGTCTTAAGCAAGTGACTGAATCTCTCTGAGCCCCGGTTTCTCCGTTTGGAAAAACCTGACACCAGTGGGTCTAAGCATCAAGCCAGTGCTCGTAACTTGAGGAGTTAGCACTAGTCATCACAGTAACAAAAAGAAGAATCATGACGTAATTGCATCCTTTTCCCTCCGGGAGGTGGCCAGGAAACTAGGGTCAATCCCGTCCTCCATAAGGAAGCCAGGGACCTGAAGGGACCAGAGCCCGCGGAGACCACCCAGGGACTGCCTACCTGCGAGGTTGCTCAGGCCCTCCAGGCTAGTGGGGAGGTTGCTCTGGGTGCGCTGCGTGTTCCTCAGGTGCAGGGTCTGCAGGGCTGTCAGAGCCGGGAGCTGCCTGCAGAGAGAGTCGAGAGCATGGGGCTGAGACGGACTGAGAAGCCCAGGTCAGGGGTGGCTGTGGCATGGGGGAGACAGAACGCCGGACTGAGGTAGGGCCTGATGCTTTGGAAGGATGGGGCCTGAGGGGCCCAGCCCCCACAGGAGGGGTGGGGTTGTGGTGGGCCGGGGGCCAGACGGCCCAGGGAGGGCTCTGGAGGGGTGTGGTGTGCGGAGGCGCCCACCGGAGCTGTGCGTGCAGCAGCGGGTTCCCGTTGAGCACGAGCGTCTGCAGGTGCACCAGGCGGCGCATCTGTGGGGGCAAGCTCTCCAGGCGGTTCTCACTGAGGTCCAGGTACAGCAGGTCGGTGAGGTTGATGAAGAGCTGGTTGGGGATGGTGTCGATGCTGTGGGTGGGTGGGGGTGAGGCAGGCAGGGGGCCGTCAGTGCCAGACGCATGCCTCCTGGGCCCAGCACACCCACCGTGCTGTAATCCCACCCCAGACCCTCCTCCCTGCCCCGCCCTGGCTGGCAGGTACCTGTTGTGGCTGA
The DNA here is from genome assembly GCF_011800145.1 of Mirounga leonina. Lineage (NCBI taxonomy): Eukaryota > Metazoa > Chordata > Mammalia > Carnivora > Phocidae > Mirounga > Mirounga leonina. The sequence goes on along the minus strand of NW_023270777.1, from coordinate 11,046,531 downwards.
GGTTCAGCACCAGCATGTTCTTGGCGTTCTCCAGCTCCCGAGGGCACTCCGTCAACTGGTTGTAGCTCAAGTCCTGGGTGGAAGCAGGGCGGCCAAGGCAGGGGTCTCAGGGCCAGTGCCACGCTGCTGGGCCTCTGCCAGCCTTGGGGATCGGGGGGCGGGGGGCACTGAGGAAGGAGTGGATGAGGGGGTTTCAGAGCCAAAGGGAGACAGTTGGGATCCTGTGAGAAAGCGTGCCTAAGTTAGGGCTCTGACGCCATGAGTGAGCTCAGGTAAGGCACTCTGCGCCTCAGTTTCTCTGTCTGTTAAATGGTTTACCAGTGGCTGCAGGGACCACTCTAATAGATGAGGACTGACTGGGGGGTCAGCAGAGGCCAGGTAGGTGGGGAACCACTGACCAGAACTGAGAGGTCATCCAGCTTGAATATGTCATCGGGGACTCCGGAATTCTTCAGGCTGTTGGCTCGAGCCACAATGGCCTGGGGAGAAACCATGAGAGTCCATGATTCCCGGCTTCTACCCCCAGGAAGCAGCAGAGATCAGGGAAGGACAGCGCCTCGGGAAACCCCCAGGGGCCCAAGTGCTGTCCTAGCCTGGCCTTTGCTCACAGTCCCTCCACCTGGCGAGCTCTTCCTGGCCTCCTGATGAGCTCCTATTCACACCTCAAAGCCCAGCTCATATGTGCCCCAGAGCCCAGCATGTCCTCAGGGAACCCGAGAAAGAACTTCCCCATTCCAGAGAGCAAGATAAGGGGGTAGCTCTGAGGCAGAGTTTCTAGGACAGAGGGAGAGGGCTGGACCAGAACAAACTCAGAGTGCGGACGGAGAGCAAGTCTGTTTTCTATCCTCTCAGGGCTGAAACCTCAGAAGGTCTGAGGGGGGAGAGAGGACAGGCCACAGGATGGTGCCACGACTACGAGCACCAACGGGGCTGCTGCCACCTTTCCTTCAGCCCTAGTGTCTGTGCAGGGCCACACTGTGGCTTCATAGCTGTCACCCGCTGAACCCTCCCCGGAACGTGGAAGGAACTTGTCCAAGGTCGTGCAGCCAGGAAGCGGTGGGGCCCAGATCTGAACTCAGGCCTCCCAGGTCCAGAGGCTGTGCTCTTAATATCTGGCCTTAGATGGGAACAACCCTCACCGAGGCCCAAAGGGTCTAGATAGGGGCCTGAAGTTCTGGGATGTCAGAGGCTCCGTGGAGAGCAGAGGGGTGACAGGACCACCGTGACCACCTTTCTTCAGGGCCAAACCCGTTTTCCCACTGCCTGGCCACTTGACTTCAGCCTCAGGCAAGTGACCTTGGGCAAGAGACCTGGCTCTCTGTGTCTTCATCTGTGAACTTGGTGAGGGTCAGGATTATATGGAAAAATCCATGAGGAAGAGTTGGAACAGTGCTTGGCTGGTATCAGCTGTTTTTACGGTACTTGTTGTCTAAAAATGGGTGGGAGTTTGGGTTTTTTATTTTTTCTCCCCACGTGGTACTGACCGCAGGGCATTATGGTAATCCTTCCCCTTTAGGAACAGGCCTCTGAGTCTGACACGGCAGCGGTGCTGGTCCCCCTGGGGGCTGACCCTGCCCTCAGGCCACTGGCTGGGCTCCGGCCCCCACCCCCGAGCTCAATGGCCTGTAGCAGCACTCACCCGCAGGGACGGCAGGCTGGACAGCTCCCCGTGAAGCGTGGTCAGGTTGTTGTGGCTCACGGACAAGTGCTCCTGGGCCAGGACAGGACAGCAGAGGCTCAGCAGTGTGGGTAGGGCGCCTACAGAGTCCCCATCCGCCACCAAAACCTTGCACCATCCAGGGGGCCCTCAGCCACACAGGCTCAGGCCACCTCTTGCAGCCTCCCTCCCTCACACAGCCCATCTTTACTTGCACACCTCCTAGGACAGGGTGCTCACTCCCTCCCTGACAGCTCTGTTCATGGCTGTCAGTGTCTTTGTCTAGGTCGTCTCCATTCTGCACCAGCTCTGCCTGCCTGGGCCAGCCCCATCCACAGGGACCCTCCATGACTGCCCAAAGCCCCTTACCAGCTTCTGCAGGGCGGCCAACTCCTCCGGCAGGTAGCAGAGGCCCGTGCGGTTCAGCTTCAGCCACCGCAGACTGGTCATGGCCTTGACATTCTCAGGGAAGTAGCCGCCCTGGGCGGGGAGTGTCATGGTGAGACTGGTCTCACCCCAGACCCTCCGTGGCCCCCATGCCCATGGGAGCCTTTGGAGAGCAACGGAGGCACCTCTCAAAAGCTGTGCAACTCTGGACACATCACCTTGCCACTCTGTACCTCAACTTTATCAACGGAACGGGACGTTTAAAAGCCCCCCATGACAAAAGGACAGACTAATAGTCATGGTGGCTGTTGGCCTAAAATTTCTTGTTGGATTCTGAGCTCTGAGCGGGCCATGACGGAACTGGCTTGTCCCCAGTGCAATTAGCTTGGCTCAAATTCCTCTGCCTGCCATTCTAGGCCCTCACTAGGCTTCCAGAGATGGGAGTACCCCTGAGCCTCCACCAATGCCAGCCTATGCCCCCACCGGGCCATCAGCAAACAAGCCGTTCTTGGCAAGGTCCAACCCCCTGTGTAAGGCCCCAGGTCCCCATCCGCAGAGGCACAGCCTTGTTCATGCCTTCGGGAACACCTTCGGGCAGGCAGTCTGAGGCAGCATGTGCCTTCAGGGCCCCTGGCTGGTGTCCCCAGCCCCCTACAGCCACATTCCCGGCTGGTGACTCAGACTCTCCCAGTCTGGAGACGTCAATGAGACCCCAGGTGAGGATGGCGGGGATGGGGGCAGAGGAAAGTGGTGTATGCACGTGTGGGTAAATGCAGCAAGGCCCCGCTCGCCTCCTCAGCAGTGGCCCAACCCAACCCCAGGGAAAGCCTGGGCCCCCCACCCCCTGCAGACCCAGGCTGACACAACACTCACCCCAGCCTGACTCCACTCACTTACCCACCCTGCCGCCCAGGGTGACCTCCCTGTACCGGGCCAGCTCTCATTTCCACTCCTGCCCAGCCTCCTCTGGTCACCAGCACTGCCCACCTCATTCCTGGGCCTCTAGAACCGCCTCCCCCCACCAGCTGGCTGGAAGGCTGGGCTCCAGCTCCTTGTGGCCCTAGTCTATCAGTCCCCACCGCCCCCACCTGGGGCCTCACATCTGCCTGAGAGTCTCCACACCAACTAATCCACGCCCCCAAGACGGCTACTTGATTGCCCCTTCGCCGGATGAGAAAACCCAGACTCTGAGAGGGGAAGTGACTTGCCCAAGACCACACAGGCTAGGGTGGCGGTGGCAGAGACAGGGACAGGGCAGTGATGAGTGTGCTCAGGACCCGCCCCCGACAGCCCGGTAGCAAAGCCGGCCAGGAGTCAAGGCCTGGCTTGGGCGTGTGACCTCAGAGGGGCGGGGACCGAGGGCCGGGAAGGCGGGAGCAGAAGCTCGCAAGACCCCCAGGCCCCTCTCCGGCCCGGGCGGGGCCCAGACCCCCGGACTGGGACACGGGATGGGGGCCCCCAGCCCAGCCCGCTTCCTGGCGTGACTCGGCGCTCCAGTGTCCGCCCGGCCCCGGCCAGTCCCGGGCTTCCCGTGCGGGCCCTGAGCGGGGGCACCGGGGGTCCGTTCCGGGAGGGGTCGGGAGCGCCGGCGGGAGCCCCACCCCGCGTCGTCCGCGCAGTCCCCGGAGGCGGGCGGGACAGGAAGCGGAGACGGGCGCGGGCCCCAGCGGAAGAGACGGCCTGGAGGGAGGTCGGCCCCACGCCGGGCCGGCTCACCTTGAAGTCGTTGCCGCTGAGGTCCACACCGCGCACGAACGGCAGCACCCCGGTGGCCTCCATGGCGCCGCTCTCGCTGCCGGGCCGGGCCGGGCGCAGGGGGCGGTGGGGCGAGCCGCGGGCTGGGCCAACGCCGGCCCCGCCCCTTTAACCCGCCCCCGCCCGGGCCGGCGGGCAGGCGGAGCCCCGGCCGCGCCCCTAGCCAGCCCGCCCACCCGCGCGCCGCCGGGAAGCGCCGGGCCCGCCGGGCGCTTTGGGACTCCCTGGGCCTCAGTTTCCCCGTCTGTTCGCTGACCAGTCCGGGCTCCCTCTGTGCTTCCGAAGCCTTCGTAGGCTAAGTTCCAGCGACCTATGGGGGGCGCGTATCACAGACCCTGCAGGTCCGAGCACTGTCCCCTGGGCTGCTGCAGCGGCTGGCCGTGACCTCTGGAGAGATTATGGACCCAGGCCTGGGGGCGCACGGACCCGGGAGTCTCTATCCCCTCACTGGGCCCTGCATGGCGACCAATGAATGGTAGCAGGAGGCCTGGGTCCTTGGGTCCTGGGGCTCTGGGCAAACCCCAGGTCTCCTCCTGGCCTCAGTTTCCTCATTTGGGCAATGCTTCCTAAGGTTGTCGCCAGAAACAAACGCAGGTGTAAGTCGCAGCATACAGCAGGCGCTCAATAAGTGGCACGTTATTATTCCCGCTTAAAGTCAACATCCACCCTTGTCTCTCTTTATTTCCTTGCTCCCCCACCAGCCGGCACATAGTAGGTCCCCAATAAATAAATGCCGAGTGAGCCACAGGTTATATGCACAATCATCCTTCGTAAGGGAGGAGGGGGCCTTGTGATACCCATTTCATAGGAGAGAAAACTGAGGCCAGAATGGTGCAGTGGCCCGCACACGGTCACACGGAGCAGGTGGCAGGGGTGGCCTCCTGAGTCGCGCTGTGTGCCCCGCGGGCCAACAGATAAAATAACGAAGCCCCCACGGCACACTCAGGGTGACCTAAAGGGTCAGGCAAGCGGGCCTTCGGGCCAGGTACCACCTGCTTGCCAGGTCCCGGAAACAACGTAAGCGCAGACAGCTTTCTCTACACCGCTGCCTCACACGCAAGCACACACGCCTTCACAACGGGCCCTAGGGACCCGCTTCTTCTGAACCCGGTCACCGCCCCCACACCTTCGGAATGCAGCCCTGCGCCTTTAAATCTGGAGTGCGTCCGAGAGTCCCGCCCCCGAAGGACCGGGTTGTCGACGAGGGGGCGTGGCCTGCTCCTCATTGCCGGAGCCGCTCAGTATTTTGGAACGTGGGAGGGGCCTCGGGCGCTCCGATTGGAGCGTTTCTGCGTGCGTCGGAGGTCAGCGGCCACCCCCGGGGCCTCGGTGTTCGGTTCCCGGGTCCTCCGAGTTCCATTCCCAGGCGGGTCTGGGCTCGGGGGCCCAGGCACACCCGCCGCGTCCTCCGGTCGCTGTGCTGAAGCCGCGACGCACGTACAGCCGGAGAGGGGCTGGGCGGCCCTGGTCACCCAGGCCCGGGCGTGGAGCGTGCGTCGGACGCAGGTCGGGGGCGTGGTCTCCGCCGGGGCCCGCGGTCCAGGCCCGGGAAGGAGGGAGGGGCTTTGGGCCCCAGGCTGGAGTTCGAGTGTCTGGCCTGCCGCTTCACGTCTTGGGCACATCACTGCGTTTCTCGGGGCCTGGGTGCCCTCCCCGTGAAGCGGGCCCTCACAGGCCCACCAGGGGTTGCTGCGCGGCCCGCTCAGCCCCGGCCGCGGGCAGCAGGTGTGGCGGAGGAGGGGAAGGACGGGAGGCACCTCAGGACGCTGAGTCGGGTTATTTTTAACCACCCGCGCCCCGAGTTGGAAGGCTTCGGTTTGGGGCCTGCGCGACCCCGCCAGGGGTTGGGCGGAGTCCAGTTTAGGTAGTAGGTAATTTCAAGTGCTTTACAGTTTGCAAGTAGATTCTTGGTCCCGCCGGAGATGGCTGGCAGTATTGATCAGCGCTGAGGAAACTAAAAGTGGCTGCGGGGCCTTGGTGGGTCACCCCCCCTCCGCCTAGCCTTCCACCAACCCAGTCCCCAGAGCCCTCTTGTCCTATTTTTAGTCTGGGCAAATTGGGGGCGGGGGTTGGGGCTGACTCCCGCGGTGATTCAGGCTTCAACTGCCCTAGGCATCTTGTCACCTGGCAACTGAGCCCTGGGCACCCACAGCAGAGCAGAGAGGGCACAAGTCCTTGGTGCCTGAGCTAGTCTGAGCCCATGGTCATCTGTTCAGGTCATGTGCTCAGGCGTCCGCAGACAGACAGTTCTGCCTGGTATCTGACAGGTTCCCTGAGTTTGCATCTGGGACACACACAGCACCCCACCCCACCCAACCCCAAGCTCTCAGGGCTGAGGGCAGAACCGGAACCTGGAGCTTGGTGGCCTGGGAAAGATCTCTGCCTCTCCAAGCGCCCGGCCGTACCCAGCCTTACGGTTCTAGGCTCCCCACTTGTAAACCCTTCTCCACGGCTGTGCCGTTTTACAGGTGAACAAACAGCTTCGGGCCCTCACCTTCCCTTCTCTGTTGCTTGGGCTTCCAGTCTCTGAGGACAGCTGCTCCCCTATCCCCACTGCCCCTGCCATTGTCCCAAACCTGAGGGGCCCAGAGAGGCCCCTGTCCAGAGGCACTGGGCCAGTTCTCTGTTTGGGGAGGGCGGGGAGGGCCCTTTATTATTTATTCATTTTTAAATAATCTCTACACTGAATGTGGGCCTGGAACTCACAACCCCGAGATCAAGAGTCGCATGCTCCACCGACTGAGCCAGCCACGCACCCCTTTTGGGGTCTTTAGAGTTACCTTGCTTGCTGTCCCCACAACCAGGCCTTCAACCTTGACTGACGTTTGCCTCCCTGGGAGGCCTGGGCCACCTCGCTCATCCTGTCCTTTGACTCGATTGCTTTCCCTCTGGGGGGCTACCCTGTTGAGATCTGGGGGGGAATTGTGGCCCCCTCAGCTTCACTGAAGTCCTCTCAAAGGCCTGAGGGGCCCTCCAGGGCAGCTTGTGACTTCTTTAGGCCTTGGTTTTCTCCTGCCCATGCCCAGCCCTGGTTAGGAAGCAGGATGAAGCAGCCTCAGGGAGCTGGCTGCAGGCCCCAGGAGACTGATCGGACTCTGGGAGTGGGCCAGAGTCAGGACGCTTTGCACTCATGGGTCTGGGTCCCTAAAATGGGGGTAGCGATCATAAGACTCACAGTCTTAGGGGATGTCCGGGGCCCTTGAGGGTGGGATGGAGAAGATGGGCCTCCTTTTCTGACCTGCCACAAGTCTCAGGGCCTTTCTACAGGAGCTCCCCTGTCTAGGGCGTGGGTGAGCTGTTTGCAGGTTTGGGGGAGGGGGCTTGGGCAGCTCCCCATCTCCTCCCAAGAAACCCCTTCTCCTGAGAAATTCCCAGGAACGCCCCTCACGGGCTCCACTCGTGGCAGCCCCAGCCTGATGGGGTCTGCCCCACTGGGCAGCCTGGCCGCCCCCACAGAGCTGTAACTACCCCTGGGCTCTTTTTTTTTTTAAGATTTTATTTTATTTATTTGACAGAGAGATACAGAGAGGGAACACAAGCAGGGGGAGTGGTTGAGGGAGAAGTAGGCTTCTGCAGAGCAGGGAGCCCGATGCGGGGCTCGATCCCAGGACCCTGGGATCATGACCTGAGCCGAAGGCAGTTGCTTAACGACTGAGCCACCCAGGCGCCGCCCCCCCCATGGGCTCTCTTACAGGCAGACGGACCATGGCGGAGTTCTCCCAGAAGCGGGGGAAGCAGCGTGATGAGGTGCTGGGCGGCACCCTGGACTTCCTCCTGGCCAATGCCCGCCTGGTGCTGGGCGTGGGTGGTGCCGCCGTGCTGGGGATTGCTACCCTGGCTGTGAAGCGGGTAAGGCCAGGCTGAGCCGCTTACACCTGGGGCTCCCAGAGGAGGACAGCAGGGCTGGGCATACAGCCGGTGGGGGGGGGGTACTGCCCAAGGTGGGGACCTGCTTCTCTACCCCAGCAACCTGCTTGGCGTTGCCCGCAGCTTTGGCATGGCCGCCCAGGCCTCAGATGCTCTGATCCTTGTCGCTCTGCCTGCAGCTCATTGACAGGGCCACCAGCCCTCGAGATGAAGATGACACCAAGGGGGACAGCACATGCCTGGAGGAGAGCTGGAAGGAACTGAGCCTCCTCAAGGCCACGCCACGTCAACAGCCCCGGAGCCCACCTGCTGCGCTCAGCCAGCCCCTGTCACTCCCCGGCCCCTCGCCAGCTGCCCCAGGTGAGTGGCACCCCTTCCCCGCTGACCTGGGTGGGTCCCCCTCTGCTGGTCCCTTTTGGGAGCTGGAACCCAGGCTCTACATTGACTGACCGTGTGACCCTAGGCCAGTCCCTGCTCCTCCAAGACGGCAGCCTCCCGGCATGTTCAGCAGGGGCCTGTGTCTCTGCCCTGCTAACCTCCTGGGTCGTGCCAAGGCTCCTGCCTCTGAGACATGCACTTGGAGGGGGGTCCCAGAGCGTGGCAGCAGTGTTATGGTGGTGAGGGGCCCCAGATGGGGAAACGGGGGCCCAGAACCTGCCTTCCCACTGTACACGAGGCTGTTTGAGGGCACTGGGCATCTGGGGCAATGAGGTTTGTCGTCACGTGCTCACTATATGTGAACTCGCGCTAAGCGCTCTCTCAGGTGGTCCTTGTACGGCTGAGAAGAAACGAGGCCCAGGATGTCGCTTGGTGGTGATGCAGCTTGGGTGGAGTTCTCTTGGCTCCTGACGGGGGGGGGGGTCCTCTGACACGGTCCCTGACCCGTTCCTTCTGCAGAGGGGCCCACAGACACCGGTCCTCAGATGTCGCCACCGCGTAGCTCCCCGGCACTGCTGTGCCTGACGTTCCAGGAGAAGCTGCTGGCCTTCGAGCGGGACCACGTGACCATCCCGGCGGCCCAGGTGGCTCTGGCCAAGCAGCTGGCCACTGACATCGCCCTCGAGCTGCAGGCCTACTTGCGGAACAAGTTCCCGGAACTGCCCTTCGGGGCGCTGGTGCCCAGCGGGCCGCTCTACGACGGGCTGCAGGCGGGGGCGGCCGACCGCGTGCGCCTGCTCGTTCCCCTGGCGCTCGAGCGGGGCCTGTGGGACCTGGTGCCCGGGCTGGACACTGTGGCCAGGGACCCTCGCTGCTGGGCCGTGCGCAGGACTCAGCTGGAGTTCCGTCCCCGCGGGAGCAGCCCCTGGGACCGCTTCCTGGTGGGCGGCTACCTGTCTCCGCGCGTCCCGCTGGAGCTGCTCCGCAAGGCCCTGGCCTCCTCCGTCAACTGGCCGGCCATCGGCGGCCTCCTCGGGTGCCTGATCCGGCCCAGCGTGGCCTCGGAGGAGCCGCTGCTCGAGGTGCAGCACGAGCGCCTGGCGCTCTCGGTGGCCGTGCTGCTGGCCGTCCCGGGCGCCGCCGCCGGAGATCCCGTCCTCCTGGCCTGGCCCCTGGAGGGCCTGGCCGGGAGCCTGTGGCTGCAGGACTGGTACCCCGCGGAGGCCGCCCGGCTGCGGGCCCTGGATGCGCGCGACGCCGGGGCCCGGCGGCGGCTGCTGCGGCTGCTGTGCGGGGTGTGCCGCGGCCACCCGGCCCTGGCGCGGCTGGACCAGTGCCACCTGAGCCAGGTGGTGCTGCGCCTGGGGGAGGCCGAGGCCGACTGGGCCGAGGCGGCCCTGGGGCAGCGCTTCCTGCAGGCCCTGGAGGCGCTCGTCCTCGGCCTGGAGCGGGCCAGCCTGCCGCGCCACTTCAACCCCGCCGTGAACCTCTTCGGCGGCCTGCGCGCCGAGGACATCGACGCGCTGGGCTTCGCGCTGTACAGCGGCCTGCGGGCCCCCGAGCGGCTGCTCTAGCTGGGTGGGGGCGGGGCGGCCGGCGCGGGTCTCGTGCGGGGGAGCGGGGAGCGCGCCCCCACCGCCCCGGCCTTTGGAGAGCACTTTTTCTCTTGCTTTAGCCAGAAGGAAAGAGGGGGCTGCGCTCTGCAAGCCCACGGGGCTAGCATGTACGGGGGCAGCTATCACGGGAGCCCCCCTGCCCCCAGGCCCGGAGAGCGCGGCCGGGCTGCCCGTGGGGACAGCCCGGAGCGCCGGCCACGCACACGTGCCCCGGCCGCCCCCCGGACCCTGGGCTCGGGACATCGTCGCCTGCACTGACCGCGCTGACAGGACATGGCTGCTGCTGTCCTAGGCAGGGGATAAAGGCAGCTCCGTTCTTCCGTTGAGAGGGTGAGTTAGCACTTTCCTCGGGTGCCAGCTCAGGCGTCTCGAGGCTTCTGGTGCTGGGTGGTAAATACTGAGTGTTTGTTTCGTCCCCCAGGGGCCGGAGTCACCTGCTACCTCCTGATCCCCTCCCCGGATTGCAGCTCCGGGGTGGACTTGAAGGCTGCGTCCCCCCATGTCACCTGCGTGTCTAGTTGGCTTGTCAAGCTCTCGCCTCGAGCCCGGAGCAGGAGGTCAGCGTGACGTGCTGCCCACCTCGGACCTCAGGGGAAGGCCCCTTTCTCTCCACCTGGGCCGTTATCGGGATGCAGAGTCCCCTGCGCTGCCCGCCTTGCCTGGAGCCAAGGACGCCCCACTAGCTGCTGCTGGGCCCGGCCGGAGAGCAGAGGCCGTCCCCCCACCCCCAAGGCCGGAGGAGCAGGCCTGGCCCCCACAGAGCCACCGTGAACGCCCCGCCGCCGCCTGAGTTCTCGCTGAAGCCTGGCACCAGTGGGGAGGGGGTTCTGCCTCACCTCCCAGACATCCCTCCTGGCTTTGGTATCCTTCTTGCTGAAGCAAAGCTATGCCTCAAAGAATGTGAGTAAGAATAAAAGGGGAAACTCCAGACGTCTGTGTGATTTGGGCTGGGCTCTTACGCGCAGTTCTGGAAGCTTGGCCATGGGTCTTGGGATCAGCCTGGGGGAGTTAGGGTTTAATTGGAAAAGTAGATCATGTGGAGAGAATATTACAAGGTTCCCGGTGTGATGTTTCACTTTAGTGATGGGAACCGACGAGTGAGGGACTTACCCCCCTGAGGTCTAAACTCTCAAGCCCCCCCTGTGCTTTTGTGGTGGGTAGGGCTGACCCCGAGCCCCTCGGCCAGCACGTCAGTGTTCAGAGAACTGTGAGGTCTCTACCCCCCTTGCCTCCTGGTGGCTCCACAAGTGGGGAACAGCCCCCCTCCCCCCGCCGCCCCAGACAGGGAAGTGAGAGCATGTCAGGGTCCCCACAGGAGTCAGGGCTGGGGCTCACTTCCTCTGTCACCACAGATGACAAGCGGGGCCTGGGGAGGGCCCCGGGCCATGCGTCTGACTACAGCCGCTGTTCCCATCCTGCTTTTCTCCTTCCCATCCTGTCCTATTTCCTGAGGCACCCCCCACGTCTTTGAGCAGTGAGTCCGGGACAAGGAGCAGGATCAATGTCCTCCCTCGTCTGAGGGCCAGCACCTGGGACCGATGAGCTGCGTCTGTGCGCCTCTGGATGCAGGCCCGGGGCTGCCCCGGGAGGTCATGAGGGCTCTGCCTCAGGGGCATTCAGACGGCTGGGTGGCTCCACAGAGAGGCTGTGGTGAGGGTCAAAGGGCGGGGGGCTGGTGCACGGGGAGCTTTGAGCACCTGTCGTGGCGGCTGTGGCGGCCGAGTGTGGGCAAGGGAACGGCCTGGAGGCAGACTGGGCGGGGCCTTGGTATTCTTGTCGGGAAAATGGGGGACTGTGTAATAGCAAGCTCTCAGGCAGCTGAGTGGGATAAATGCCGGCGTGCAGTGTGAGCTCAGCGCCTGGCACAAAGGAAACCACCCCCGAGCCCCAGTGTGGGCCCCTGCTGCCTCCCCCATGACCAGCGTCACGAGGCCCGAGCACGGCAAGGGGCGCCCGGTGCCAGGCCTGCGTCTGACCAAGGCTGGGCTCCTCGGGACCCCTGCTGAAGGGCTGGCTGGGCACGGCCGGGGGGCAGCCGTCTGGAAGCCAGCTGGGTCCAGAGCCCCTCTTCTTAGATGACCAAACCCCAACACGCGGTCCCCTCTGTGGAGGCCGCGTGCTTCAGGTGGCTCCGAAGTTCTCACACCACCATTTCGGTAAGACAACATCAGGATGAATTAAAAGGGAGAGAAAGCAGGCGCTCCTGGTTACATCATCTACCCAAGGTTAACGTCTGGGACTTCAGTTTCTAGCCAGAGAATCGGAAACAAGTCATTACTTCGCTAGGAGGCTTTTCGGGGCCTTGTGTGCTGGGCTGGCCCATTCAGCGCCCAGAGTAGCTGCTCATCAGTTTCATTCGCCCCTTTCATGCAAGGACAGTTCCAAGTCACTTGTGGTCTCAGCCCGGGGTTTAAATGTCTTCATCCTCGGACTCTGGCCGCAGTGGCAGAAGCAGGCCATCCATGTCCTCGGCTTAGCTTTACCAAGTGACCCAAAGCCAGGAGTTCGGATGACTGTGGTATGGCAGAGCTGTCCCCTGCTCAGAACAAAGGGATCGCCGGTGCAGATAAAGGACACCCCCCCATGGCAAATAGAAACTTACTAATATAAAATATGCCACTGCTCTCACTTCTACCCTAAGAGAACTCTAGAATTGATCTTACCATATATAAGACGCTTCCTTTCTGTAAACCCACTTGTAGGCCCTTCCCTTCAGGAACACTTAGCTGTAGGATAATCTCTCAAGTGGGGGTACCATTCATTCCCTAGAGCTGGCCTGCCCGGTTGTCCCCATCTTTGCTATGACGGCAGTCCCCCTTATCTGTGGTTTCGGTTCTGCATGGCCAGATGCAGACCAGAAGCAGATGATCTTCCCAATGTATCGTGCCCACAGCAGCCTCATGCTGGGTCACAACGCCCACGTCATTCTCCTGATGTCATCCCATAGGCATTGAACCACCTCACGTCCCCACAAGAAGGGTGGCTACAATAAGGTAGTTTTGACAGGGAGAGACTACATTTACGTATGTTTTATTACAATATATCGTTACGGTTCTATTAGTTATTGTGAATTTTTTTTTTTTTTAAGATTTTATTTATTTGAGAGAGAGACAGAGCATGAGAGGGGGGAGGGTCGGGAGGGTCAGAGGGAGAAGCAGACTCCCCGCCGACCAGGGAGCCCAATGCGGGACTCGATCCAGGGACTCCAGGATCATGACCTGAGCCGAAGGCAGTCGCTTAACCAACTGAGCCACCCAGGCGTCCAGTTATTGTGAATTTCTTACTGCGCCTAATTTAGAAATTAAACTCATTCATATGTAGGTATAGGAAAAGACATAGTAAAACAGCGTATGTAGGGTTTGGTACTATCTGTGGTTTTAGGCAACCGCTGGGGGGTCTTGGGACGTATCCCCCAAAGATAAGCAGGGGGCAAACTGTACTTAAGCCAACACACCCTGAAGAAAGTCTCTGCGCATGCATACTGCGGCATGGGACATTCCTGGGAGTGGAAAGTATTCAGTGTTCCGACTCTGAGGAAGCTGCCAAACTGCATTCTGGAAGGACTTCGGTTAGCAGGCCAGAAAACCAGCCCAGAGCCCCGGGTGGGCAGGAAGGGGCGAACAGGTGCGTCTGGGAGGTGGGAGCCCAGGGGGGCACACATCCACCCCCATCCCGGCCCCACTGCCCCACGGCTGTGGGCTCCTAACCCCCTTTCCGGAGACTTTACGATTTGGAGCGGACAGTGGAAATCGAGGCACACTCCCGGGAGCTGTGCCTGCTGTCTCCGGCTCGCCACACCTGCCTGGAGTGCACCGAGTCGGGCTGACTCCCTGGAGTCAGCCGAGGAGCCACCTGGTTGCCTCGGGGGCCAGAATCTACCACGAGAACAGGTGCCTCTGAGCTGGTGTCCGAGGGGGACGAGGAAAGGACTTCCTGAGTTTCGGTAGCAAACGGCCCTTCCCCTTCAGACAGCGACTTAGGTGGCTGGCCATTTATGTGGCTGGCGGGGCCCAGGAGGGCGCGGGGCCCAGGGGCCGGGGCGCGGCCTGGAAGCCTCACCCAACAGCCTGCCGTCCGAGGCCACTGCTCTACCTCTGTCCTGTTCTCCCTAAAACGAGGGCCCTCAACCTGGTCCATCACCACTGGCTTACACATTGGCATTTTTCAGAAGTACACTTCTGTAATCAGAAAAATAAAGATATTACAATAAAAACCCAGCACCATTACAGTTTGGAGGCACTAGATTCACGGAAGCTAGTAAGGCTGCAGTGGACGAGGCCCAGAGTGTATTCCAGAGACCAACAGGAATGGTTCCGGGAAGGCTGTTTTGGGCCCTTTCTGCACGGCTGCCGATTTCCCGAGACAACTTAGTTTATGGGGCCGGGCCTTCAGGCTGGTGGGAAGGCCAGACTCTCGAGCGTGTTCGATCGGTCCTTCACCTCGGCGTGGGTTCTCCCAGAGCTTTGAGGTGTAGGCATGGTGGCAGACTCCAATTCCAGCTTGGCTGCTTATAGGGGAAAGCATTTCCCCGTCTGAGCCTCAGTCTCCACTAGCAGACGGGTCGCAGGCGCTGCCTTGCGGGGAGGCTGGATGAGAAACGTGGATGACCCACCTGGTCTAGTGCTCAGGAAGTTGGGGTCGTTTTCACCTTGGTCCTGCACTGCACGAGCTGCAGACGGGGGTCATTTCAGGGGTCACACCTTTCCAGTCACAGTTAGGTGGGGAAAGTTCAATTTCTCATCACCTGAACTCTGCTAGCCTGAGCGGGCCATCGAGACACCTGGAAAACTCCCTCACGGGTTCTGCTCGGGAATTTCTCACTGCCATCCGGCCTGGCTGCAACCTTCTGCCCAGAGCCTGTTACAAATGGGGCTGCTCAGGCTCAGCGGTTAAGGTGCAGGACCCGAGCCAGGTCTGACCTTGGTACAATCCACCCAAATAGCTTTTGGTCTTGGCACACACGGGAGTTACCTGTGAAAAGATTAAAATCCACAAATCCGTCTAAAATCCGGAATCTCTAAGGAACTCCTATAGCTCAGCAACAAAACCCACTTGAAAAATGGGCTAAAGACTCGAACAGACATTTCTCCAAAGATACGCAAGTGGCCCATAGGCACGTGAAAAGATGCTCGGCATCCATGGTCATTAGGAAGATGCGAGTCAGAACCACAATGAGAGAACACTTCACACTCCTTAGGATGGCCATAATAAAAATAAATAAAGGAAAATACACATTGGCGAGGAGGTGGAGAGCCCTCGTGTGTTGCCGGTGGGAACGAGAAACAGGGCAGCTGCTGGGGAAAACAGGTCACCCAGAATTCCCATAAGAGCCGGCAGACCTGGTCCCAAGTATGTACCCCCAAAAATTGAAGACAGGTGTTCAAATCTTGTACGTGAGTTTCTATGAGCACCGTTCCCAACAGCCAAAATGTGGGAACAACGCAAATGCCCATCAGCTGACCGGATGGACATGATGTGGTTCATCCACAGGATGGAGTATCGCTCAGTCACACAGACGAATCACATGCTGACACGCGCTCATGGGTGAGCCTTGCAGACGATACGCGAAGGCAGAGAAGCCAGACGGCAGGTCACAGGCTCTGTGATTCCATTTACAGGGACTGTTCCAAAGAGGTAAAGCCACCAAGACAGAAAGCAGACTGGTGGCTGCCAAGGGCTGGGGGGCTGGGGACGAAAACACAAAGGCAGGGCCGTGACCCACCCCACTGTTCAGATGCTCCACGAGCAACTGGTGTAACTGGAGGGTATGGAGCCAGGAGTCCAAGAGTGAGGACTGTTCATTTCTTCAGCAGCCAGCAACGCAACTCCTGGCAACTCACACCCATTCCTGTTGATCTCCTAACCAGCAAAATAAAGCCACATGGTTACGTATCATTCACAGGGTTTTGTAAAGACACACAAGGGACGAGGCCACCCCTGCACAGAGTGGAAGCATTCTGCATCTCGTATGGCCTCTCCGCTCTGCTCTGCGGGGCAAGCTGTTCGTGGGGCTGGGAGGAGAGGCCAAGAGGGCCAGAGGTCGGTGAGAGGTCCCTCGAGCCCTGGCTGGGGTCCGAGGCCGCCGCTTCTGCCATCGGTCACCAGTGCACCACACCCACCAGAGCAGAGGGACAGGATTCTTTATTAAGGCACACGAGCCGTGGGGTGTCCCGGCCGCAGCGGCGTCTCGATAAAGACAAACAAAGCATCTTCGATAGACACAATTTTAGAACAAGAGCCACGTTCTTGCATTACACCCTCCTTTCTCAGAACGTCCGCGAGCGGAGCCCTGTCCAGGCTGCCCGGAGCCTGGAACAGGAGTGCCGGTCCCTCGAGGGGACTTTCCAGAAGGGAAGAAAGCCCCGGAGGCCACAGCGCAGGATGCGCGCACCCCGCTGCTAAATGCTCCGCAGCACCAGCAGTGAGAAGCCCCAGGCCGGGGGTTACTGTCCACCCGAGATGGACTTCTCCAGAAAGCGGTCTGGATCCTGACTCCCGAGCACAGCTAGGCCAGGCTCCAGAAGCCACCGCTTTCCTCAAGACCTCCACAGGGCAGGGAAGGTCCTAGTGAAAACAGCTTATTCCCGAGAGGAAAGGGGCAGGTCTGAGGAAGCAGCCCTCCCTCCACTCCCCTGCCTCATCTGTTCTGGGGACAGAAGGGACGGGTGTGTCCGGGCTGGTGGCAAAGGCTGCATTTCCGGGATTTCTTGGGCGTGGACCCCGTGTCTGTGGAACTGGCCCGGGCTCTTTTGCTTCTGGCCTCTGGCCCCTGGGTTCTTTCTCTGCCTCTTGGCCAGGTCAGGGCTCCGAAAGTCCCTGTGGGAAGAATTAGGGGAAGGTTGAATTCAGAACAGACACACCGAAGAGGCAGGAAGTCCAGGTCCGAGTGTTGGGTGCAGGGTGTCCCCCCAGCCTTGCACGGCCGTGTCCACCCCCAGGCCAGGCTCCCTTCCCTCCTGTCATCTTCAGTGGCCCCAACGCCACTCCCTGAAGAATCCGGAGCCCTTGAAGGCCTTGGCCCACAATCACTATCCTGATGAAAAGGGCACTGTTGTCACTTCACGCACGTCCTCTTTCCGGAAGCAGAGGTCCAGCCAACGGGCCTGAGGCTGCTGGAGAAGCAGCGAAACCCGGCAGGCCCGTGACCAACCACCTGCTCCCCACCTCCCATGCAAGTTAACTGAGTTCTGGATTCTTCCAGGCCTCAAACAGGCCTCTTAATTCTGACTGCCCTGGCGCCCAGGACAACTGATCAGATGGCCTGGAGGTCAGACAGCGCTTCCTTCCAACAGGGCGACAAGGGAGCCTTGCACGCCCGAACCACCGCTCCTCACACACTTCCAACGTGAGCCTGTCTCCGGCCCCCCTCCGCCACCGGTAGCCAGCCCGGCGCCTTACCGAGCCTTCTGGGTTCTTCCTGTACGTGCGAGCCGGCAACCCCGTGTGTCAGAATCATAGCCTGAGACTCCCTAACTCTTTTACAAGACAGGAACCCCAAGGAAGGCGGGCAAGCGCCCATCTTACTGAGGAAACCATGAGGCTGTGAGGCCAAGCCCTCTGCTCAAGGTTCCACAGGCAGGCTCGGGGCCCGGCTCTGCCCGACAACAGAGCTCCCACCAGGCCTTTCGGCCATGCTCACACGTGAGCTAAGCTTCTGCTGGGCACTGGGGCGGGCGGGGGCCGTTTTCGGGGGCCTCCGGGGCATTATCCACCTGGCTCCAATGTCTGGGGGGCAATTCTCACCACACCCGGTTTCGGGGCACCGGGCCCAAGCCGTGTAAGCCTGAGCGGGTTCCTAGACATCCCCGGGGGGGCCAGGCTCCGCATTTGAAGGAAGGCGGCCGATGACGAGGACCTCGCGAGCCTACGGAGGCTAGAGGAGCCCAGGGCTGTGGGGTCGGGCCGACCTCGGGCCGCGTGGCCGTGGGACCCCGAGCAGGGGCAGCTCGTTTACCCTGGGCCTCCGCGGCCTCACAGGGCCGAGCCGACAGACGTGAAGACAGCCGGTATACTGGGCACGCGGCGGGCACGCGGCAGGCTGCCCCGAGAGCTGCACCAGCCCCACCGCTGCCCTCGTCCCTCCCTCCGCCGCCCGGGTCTCCGAGGTGGAGACCACCAAGCAAACCCGAGCCTGGGCGCCCCGCCTCACCTGGGGCCACGTTCTCGTCCACCCACTGGAAGAAGCCGCACTGCTGCTCTCTGGGCTTGGCGCACGTGTGGAACCGGCGGCCCTTGTTGGGCCCGTCCTTCTGCACAGTGCGGGTGACGGTGGGCTGGCTGCACAGGCAGGACATGCCCCCGCCGCCGTCCTCATCTCCGGGTCGGCCGGACCCGCCCCGGCGGTCCCCTGTGGCGGGCGGGCGGCCCAGCAAGCCGCCGGTGGGTCTCGACGTGGAGGAGGGCGGCCCCCCGGCTTCCGAGGGGCTGCTGTCGGCCCACAGGAAGAAGCTGCAGCCGCCGCCGTGGCACTTATAGAACTGGCGGCCCTGGTTGGGGCCCTCCTTCCGCACGGTGAGCAGCACGGCCTCCTGGCCGCAGTTGCAGGTCACCGAGTTGCTGCCCTCGGCGGCGGCGGTGGGTGGGGGCAGCATCCGGGGGGCGCTGGCCATTCTATTCAGGGACTGGCTAGCCTGCAGGTAGTTAGAGGGCTGGCTGGCTGGCTGGGAAGCTCTGGGGGGGCCCCGTGAGAACCTCAGGTCCAAGATCTCCCGCAGCGTCTCGTCACATCCGCCGATGCAGCCGACAAACTCCAAGGGCATGGTCGGGGGAAGGCTGCCGCGTTTAAACTTTAACTTCAACCTAGCGAGGCCAGGAGATGCGAGAAAGCCTTACTACCAGCTGCAAGCGTCTCCTCCTTGTCCGCAGAGAGCTGCGCCCACCCCGGGCCTCCCCTCGGCACCCCCGCACCCCAGCACCTGCCAGCCACAAGCCCCTCTGGGTGTCATGAGAGCTCAGAGTGGGAGACAGAAGAAATCTGAAACCCCGGTTAATCTCCCAAACACAGAAGCCGCGCGGCGCTTGGGTGGCTCAGTTGGTTAAGGGTCTGCCTTCGGCTCAGGTCATGATCCCCCAGGGTCCTGGGATCGAGTCCCGCATCGGGCTCCCTGCTCAGTGGGGAGCCTGCTTTTCCCTCTCCCTCTGCCCCTCCCCTCTGCTCATGCTCTCACTCTCTCTCAAATAAATAAGTAAAACCTTAAAAAACACAGAAACCTCGGAAAGGCTCACTTCCTATAACCAGTGGTTCTTGGGCCCCTGGACGCTGCTGGTGAGGTCAGGACTATTTCGTAACAAGGCTAGGAAGTTACGTCTGTTGTGCTCTCGTCCTCCCATGCCATATGCATGAGTTTGCCGGAGGCTAGAGCCCACACGACCAGCCCAGTGGACTGACTGGGAGCAGACACCAGAGTCTAACTCTATCGAGCCAGATGTTAGACTCACAAAAATGGAAAACAATGCATTTTCTTTCTCCGTTTTCTGCTTTGCAAATAGGCATTTTCTTCTTACCTTTTTGCTTTACAAATACGTAAAAATATGCTATTTATCTTAGTATGCAGCGTACCTATTCTAAAATTAAAAAGTACATTTTTAAAACATCTCCACTTCAATTCAGAATATGGTAGTATTGATAAACTTAACCCACAATGAAAGCTCTCTGGGTGCCTTCCTCAATGATTTTTATTTTTATTTTTTTTTAAAGATTTTATTTATTTATTTGACAGAGAGAGAGATAGCGAGAGCAAGAACACAAGCAGAGGCAGTGGGAGAGGGAGAAGCAGGCTTCCCGCTGAGCAGGGAGCCTGATGTGGGGCTCGATCCCAGGACCCTGGGATCACGACCTGAGCCGAAGGCAGACGCTTAACGACTGAGCCACCCAGGCGCCACCCCTCAATGATTTTTAAGAGTGTAGGGGTCCTCTGACCAAAAGGTTTGAGGACCAGTTCTACCCAAGGGCTCTGGGCTTTTGGGAGGAGCCTGGAAACACTATCTGACACCGGAATATTCACTTCCCCAACTCGGCTGGGCAGCAATCTAGCAATCTAGCTGGAACGGGCAGGGAAAGGGTGCCCTCGTGGTTCTTCAGGTGCATGGAGGGCTCCTCCCGAGCTGCCCCGGGACCTGCCCCCAGGCCCATGGCTTCCATACCACAAAGGCAAGGGTGGGACACAAGCCGACTCAGGACCACCAACCCAGCTGCTGCTGAGCGCGGCGAGCACGCCCCAGCCTCGCAGGGGCCCAGCTCACCTGTAAACAGGGTGCGGCTGACACACTGGACACACACTCTCGTCCCTGCTGGCCTCCAGCACAGAGTCCGGGAACCACATGGCCGATCGGCATTCTGGGAAGCCCGTGCAGCTGAGGTAGAACCTGGAGAGGGAGCACAGGGAGCAGGGTCGGGCAGAAGCCACCGGACTGCAGGAAATACACATTCCTGGGCTGTCGCCCATCTGGCAAAGAAGATTTTCTCCGGCTGATTAAAAGGAGACATTCACTTTTCTGGAGGACACATAAATGGATGCACAGTCGCTGGTACTGAATGACTGAGAAAAACTGGCCTGCATTTATTTCTCATCTCCCTAAGAAAAAGAAACTGCTCTTGCTGACTCTGCTTTCTACTTAGAAACCACCAACCCGCTGACCAACTCCTGGGCCACGGCAAGGCCCAGTCCCGAGGGCTCTGCTCAGGCTCCAGGCCGCGTGCTCTCAGATGCTCCCTGACTTCTCCACATGACAACCCCGATGGGGACCAGCAGCACCCTCAGTTCACAGTGGGGCAAACAGGCGGGGGGCGGTCTGGAAACCTGCCCAAGGATGCACGCGCAGTAAGCGGGGGCGCTGGGAAGAGAGCCCTAGCTGTCTGATGGAAGAGTCTTTATTCCGGACACCGGCACTGCGTCGTCGGCCAACAGTTCTTTGCGGCTTCCAGTCACAAAACTTTAGAGCCAGAAAAGCCAATGGGAACACAATTTACAAAGTCCTCTGAGCATGCCTGGCTATGACGTCCTCTGAGCATGCCTGGGTATGGCTGGATCAGGGGAAAGCCACCCAACAAAACCTCAAAGCCCAATTATTCAAAGAGCAAACCTACAAACTCAGAAATGGAAACTGGCAGATACCCCTCAGAGCGGTAAATCCCACAGGACGATCTCCAGACCTCCCCGGCTGACCCAAGCACTTGGAGCGTTTACGAGTATCCTGCACCGGGCTAAGCCCACCCTGGCACTGCCTTCTGTGTTTGTGGGCATCCCGAGTCCCAGGTCAGGCCCATTAACCTCTGGTTTCTGAGAGCCAGGCTGGCCTTCTCTGTGCCCGGGCCAGTGATGGGTCAGTAGTCGGGGAATCCAAGGGGGTCGGAGGAATGAAGGACCTGGGATCAAATTCTGCTCTTCCTGACCCCCAGGGCTGGATTTTGGAGACATTTCACCAAATCCTCACCCTTCCCATGGTAGACACCACTGACCTAGGCTTATGGAAAAGGAAATTGGGGCTCAGTAGCTAACGTAACCTGCTTTGGGGCACAAAACTTGTGTATGTGGCAGAAGTGGGATCTGAACTCAGACCCAGCTGGTTCCTCAGCTCCTCCTTCCCCACCATCATCCACACGGTGGATGGGCGATGTCCTATCCACAAGGGACACGGTGGCGCCATCATCCCCCACCTCCTCTGAATCCCAGAGCACTTCACGTCTCCAAGGCCAGGTCCCTGTCAGCTACCCTTCTATCTCCAATACCTAGTCCACGGGCCGGCAACGGTAGGACCGCCTTTAAATAATGACACAGAAATGAAATGACAGGGCCTCTCAGAGAGTGTCCAGCCAACCCAGCAAGTGCTGGGCAAGCAGATGTACGGCACTGACCCGCCATTCTTCTTGGTCTTGAGGACCATGTCCTTGTTGCACTGTGGACACTTCATGATGGGCTCTGGCATGCTCGGGTAGATGGCTTCTTGCTGGGCCACCTCTGCCCCTTCCCCAAAGTACTGGGCTAACGCCTCATCCAATCTGAAGAAAGAGCAAAACATTCACAATATTCTTTTTTTTTTTTTTTTTTTAAGATTTTATTTATTGGGATGCCTGGGTGGCTCAGTCGGTTAAGTGTTTGCCTTCGGCTCAGGTCATGATCTCAGGGTCCTGGGATTATGACCTGAGGCGAAGGCAGATGCTTAACTGACTGAGCCACCCAGGTACCCCTATGATATTTTAATTTAATTTAATTTATTTATTTGACACAGAGAGAGCAAGAGAGAGACAGAGAGCAAGCACAAGCAGGGGGAATGGCAGGCAGGGGAGAAGCAGGCTTCCTGCTGAGCAAGGAGCCCGATGCGGAACTCGATCCCAGGACCCCGGGATCATGACCCGAGCCGAAGGCAGCCACCCAACCGACCGAGCCACCCAGGCGCACCCCCTACAATATTCTTATGTGCACACCAGGTGAATTTGACCAGGGCGAAGGGGGCTGCTCACCACAGGCCTGATGCAGAGAACAGAGGTTGGCCAAGCAGCCCTGGCTCCTCTCTGGCTCCCAGCAGCTCCCAGGAGGGATCCAGCTACAGGTAGGTACTTTTGCCTTGTCACTGGCCTCACATCAAACTGCACAGGGTCCCTGCACGCACTCCAGAAATGCCTGTCTGGGTTTACATTTAAGCTAGCTCATCCGTTCCCCACCCTGGCCTTTTTTTTAAAGATTTTATTTTGGGGGACACCTGGGTGGCTCAGTCGGTTGAGCGTCTGACTCTTGATTTCGGCTCAGGTCATGATCTCAGGGTTGTGGGATTGAGCCCCGTGTGAGGTTCTGCGCTCAGCACGGAATCTGCTTGAAATTCTCTCTCCTGTCCCTCCCCCAACTTGCATGCGTGCTCGAGCACACTCTGTCTCTAAAAATAAATTTAAGTAATCTCTACACCCAACGTGGGGCTTGAACTCAATCCCGAGATCTAGAGTCACATGCTCTACCGACTAAAGCCAGCCAGGCGCCCCGGCTCATCCATTTCTTTCCCTAGTTGGCACGGGGCAGAAAAGGTGTATTTCCCCAACAACATGCCCACATACTGCTTGCTACATGACCACCTCCAAATACTCCATAGAACAAATGTGTCAGACTGAATTTACGGCTCGGGACTGTGTGCCTGTTAACTTGAGACAGAATTAAAATCCAGAGAATGGCATCTCTAAAGCCAACAGCCTGAAATAACTGGCCCAGATTTTTCTGCTTACGGTTTCTGGGCTGACAAAGCTCTACAGAAGGAACAGAACTCGGGAGGAAAACCCGAAGGGGGAGCAGCTGCACGTGGACACCCAAGCACGACAGCCCTGCAGAAGGCGAACTGGCCTGGGGGACGCTGAAGCACCCGCGGGCACACGTGACGAGGAGCGAGGAGGCGCGTCCCCCGCTTTCTGCTGAATCTTCCCCGCTCTCGCTGCTCAGGGCAAGGGCACGGCCCAGGAGGCAGAGCTAAATGACCTCACGCGCAGGCAAGTAGGGTCTGGACTCACTTCTTAGCTTTGGCCACCGCTTCAACGAAAACCTCCTTGTATTTCTGGACTTGCTGCCTTAGAACCACCCACTTGTCCTTCTTGCCTTCACAGATCAGCTTCAGGTCAGCTTCCAGCTCGGCCCGAAGGTCAGGCTTGGACATCTCATAGCCCATGGAGTCATAACCTGCAGGGAGAAGAGCAGTGTTCCGCGGGGCCCCACGCAGCTCCCCCGGGGGCTTCAGCCGCCTGGCTCTGCAACCACCCACCTCAAACTCCTGCTTACCTTCCACGAGCCCCATGCCCAGATGCCCTGGGAGGAACCGCTTGTCTGCCGTGAGCCCGACGTACATCCGGGCTTTGATTGTCTCGATGTGCTCCGCGTGGGTGGCATCAGTCCCTGAAAGCCACTTCCGTTACTCAGCGTGATGCAGACACCCCCCTCCCCGCTGTCCCACAGGCACCTTCCTCTGCCTGGACTCCTCATTCTCGGTAAGACACCTCCACTTGCATCAGGCCCACGCCAGCTCTGAGACACCTCTAAGTCTTTCTCCTCCGCTCCACGTGGCAAAGCCACGGCTGGAACCCACATCACGTCCTCGGCATCAGGACAATGTGCTCAGTCTCCACCTTTCTGGTCGCATCCTCCACCCAACCCATTTCTTATGCTGTGGCCAAAGGGATCTTTGCAAATGGAGCTGTCATCAAGGAGATGCAACTCAAAAGCACAAAGAAACACCACACTTCACACCCACTTGGTGTGAAGCATCACCGAAAAGCACAGAGAACAAATGTTGGTGAGAACTCGGAGAAACCTGAACCCTCACACGTGGCCGGTGGGACGCGAACGGCGGTCGGTCCAGAGGTTCCTCAGAAGGTAAACACAAGAGCGACCATCAGACCCAGCAATTCTACTCCTAGGTATCTACGCAGGGGAACCGCAAACCCGTCCACATACAAACCTATGCACAAATGTGCGCTGCGACATTATTCACAATTGCCCCAAACCAGAAATGCCCTGAATTCCACCAACGGATGAATGGATAAACTGTGGTCTCTGCACACAGTGGAACAGTACAGGGAACAGAAAGGAAGCAAGTACTGATTCGCGCTACAATGTGGACGAGCCGTGAGAACTCGCGAAGTGAAAGAAGACAGTTACAAAAGGCCACTCGCTTTATCATTCTATGTATACAAACTGTGTAAAACATGCAAATCTACTGAGTCAGAAAGATGAGTGGTTGCCCAGGGCTGGAGCGATGGAGGGGAGGGGGAATGGGGTGAGACTGCTAAGGGGTATGGCATTGCTTTTGGAGGCGATGAAAACGTTCTAGAATTAAGTAAGGTGATACTTGCCTGATTTTGTGACTACACTGAGTAACTTAAATCAGTATGTGAATTATGTCTCAACAACGCCGCTAACGTTTTTAAGAAATGCAGCTCTCTTTGCTCCTTTCCTCAGAAATCTTTTTTTTAAAAGATTTTATTTATTTATTCATGAGAGACAGAGAGAGAGAGAGAGAAGCAGGCTCCCAAGGAGCAGGGAGCCCGATGTGGGACTCGATCCCAGGACCCTGGGATCATGACCTGAGCTGAAGGCAGATGCTTAACCATCTGAGCCACCCAGGTGCCCTCCTCAGAAATCTTAAATGGCTCTCTGCGAGCCACAGGCCCACACCCAAGCCCCTCAGGCCAGCGTGCCAAGCCCTGCACTTGGGCTCCAATCATCTTTCCAGCCTCACCTTCCGTGACCACCCCGTCTGCTCCCCGCCACAGGGCCACGTGCTCTCCGGGCCCTTTGTGCTCCCTCACGCTCTGCCTGGGCCGGGCTTGCTTCACTCCCCAGGAACTCTTACTGTAAGGTTTTACGGTCCCTGCCCGATCTCTGCAGAGCCAACAGGCTGTGTTTGTGTGTTGCTTTGATTTGTTTCTCCTGCTAGACGAGCCCTCGACGGGCACGGGATGCCTAGGCCTTATTCCTCACTGTGTCCCCGGGGCCAAGACCAAGGTCTGGCTCTCGTGAGCGTCACATTTGTAATGAGTACATCCTGAGCAGTACGCGAACTCTAATTTGACTTAAGCCGACAGGCTTTCTGGATAGCATGACAACGGCCAGTGGACTCCAAGAGGGGCCCTTCTTCCGAAGTCACAGAACTACAAAAGCCACTGGGTAGTGAGGTGGCCGTCCGTGCCCCACGGGGAACGGCCTGCTGCCGGAACACGCCCAGGGAGCTCTACTTCTCCTTCCTGCCACTTCTCTCTCCATCACGCCGCTGCCCTTCTGAACTGGGTTTGCCAGAGACGATCCTCAGAGTCGTGATGAAACGGACGAGGGGGCAGCAGACCTGCCTGTCAACCCGTGGCCACGGAACCTATTGGGAAAACCAATTCTGGCCTAATTTCTTGTTTAACCTCATTTCAGTTCCTAAACAATCAGGGGAAACGCTGTAACGGAAACTCCGAGCACGGCCAGCTGTGGCTACCTGCAGGGTGACCAACCCAGACGCCGCCGGGACCTGGCACGGAACGACTGGTGAGCGAAGCCAAGTGAGAAGAGGCAGCTGCCTTCCCAGTTCAACCAACTGCTTCCACCTGGGAGGGAAGGCTTGGGCTGCCAGACCTCCCGACACTTCTCAAGACGAAGACACAGACGTTTATGTGGAATCTCTCAACTTTTGAATGTTGGTACCTTATTCGAGATAAAAACAAACCCCTGTGTGGGCCAAAAATCCTGAGTCCATGGCCAGGACCTGGCCAGGGTGCTCCCAGTCCAGCCCGTCCCCGCCACCGAGTTCTGGGACATATCCATGTCCTGATCCAGCTGGGGTGGAGCAGAGGTTAAGAGCCTAAGTGTGGACTTATTCAGACCAAGGTTTTAATAACTCGCACAACAGAGCACTTGGGTGGCTCAGTGGGTTGAATTTAGCCAGGTCGTGATCTCTGGGTCACGGCATAGAGCCCCGCGTGGGGCTCCGTGCTGAGTGGAGTCTGCTTGGGATTCTCTCCCTCTGCCCCCTGCCCCCCCCACTCTCTCTAAAATACATAAAATAAATCTTAAAAAAACAAACCAAAAAAACAAAAAACCTCGCACACCTCGTGGCCTCAGGCATGTTCTGAACTTCTCTATGCCTCCCTTCAGCTATAAAGGGGATCAAGAAGAGGACACCCACGGCAGAGCTGTCACGAAGACCAGAAGACATACAAGAGCTGCTGGTTACCACGACGACAGGCTACTGACCAATGCCGTGCTTTTCCATGAGGGCGATGAGGTCGGCTTCGGTGAGCAGCTGGGGTGGGCTGGTCTCCCCGTCCACCATCTCCACAGTGCTGGGCTGGAAGCAGGCACCTCTCTC
The DNA here is from genome assembly GCF_011800145.1 of Mirounga leonina. Taxonomy (NCBI): domain Eukaryota; kingdom Metazoa; phylum Chordata; class Mammalia; order Carnivora; family Phocidae; genus Mirounga; species Mirounga leonina. The sequence continues at coordinate 11,020,050 of NW_023270777.1, read as the reverse complement.
GTAGACAGGGAGGGTCTACAGGGAGGAGCAGAAGCATCGGTCCGATCACTCCACGCAGCACTGAGGCAAAAGACAACTGCCATTTTGAAGCGCTTGGCCCTGTTCCGTCGGACGGCATGAGGGTCAGGAACACGACTGTCTTCCCCTCTCCCCGAGGCTCACGGAGAACGTGAACTCTGACCTCTGACTGGGCCTGCGCTTTATTACCTTGTCACTCCAGTGGTCATATGGGTACACGTCCAGATAGTTTCGGGCCAAAATCATGAGGCCATGGGCCACGAAGCGTTCCTGCGCAATGTCGATCTCCACGGTGGTCTCCTGTCCCTGAGCATCCTGGGAGCAGCAAGCCAGGAAATGCCGCACAATGAACTCGTACAGTCGCTGCTCATCCCCCTAGGAAGACAAGAGAAGAGTCTGCAACTCCCTGCAGAATATTACCGCCCAAGGACCTCAGCCTCACCGGAAGTCTGACCTGGTTTAGGCCACCTTTCAGCCTCGAGTTCTGCACAGAAGAGGGCACGTGGCTCCTGTAGGTTCTGCACCCGCATGGAGTGCCAGGCAAACATGCCCGATGTTTTCTGACATAAACCCAGCCGAAGGAGAAAACGAGGTAAAAGCGTAACAGCTAACAAGAGACCCCTTGTGTACAAGACACGGAAAGCTGTAGCCAGCAGCCCCGGCTCCCAGGGTTTGCGGTGATTTTCTACCAGGTAAGTAATCAAGGGTCTAGTGAGCCTCGATCTGTCAAAAGCCCCTAAGACACTCATACTCACGGCCAGTAATTCTCCTTCTAAGAACGGATCCCAAGGAAATAATGGGAGGTCCACACAGACACAGACATAAACGTTAACTGTCATCACGTCTCAGAAAGTTGGAGGCAATTTATTCTTTTTTTTTTTTATTTTTAAAGATTTTATTTATTTATTCATGAGAGACAGAGAGAGAGAGAGAAGCTGAGGAAGAAGCAGGCTCCCAAGGAGCAGGGAGCCCGATGTAGGACTCAATCCCGGGACCCCGGGATCATGACCTGAGCCGAAGGCAGACGCTCAACCGTCTGAGCCACCCAGGCGCCCTTGGGGGGCAATTTATTTTTAAAAAACACATTTGGCGGGCGCCTGGGTGGCTCAGTTGGTTAAGCGACTGCCTTCAGCTCAGGTCATGATCCCGGGGTCCTGGGATTGAGTCCCGCATCGGGCTCCCTGCTCCTTGGGAGCCTGCTTCTCCCTCTCCCACTCCCCCTGCTTGTGTTCCCTCTCTCGCTGTGTCTCTCTCTGTCAAATAAATAAATAAAAAATCTTAAAAAAAAAAACAAAAACACATTTGGCAAAATAAATTATGGTATATCTACACGATCATTAAGTGTCGTACTTGAAAATATTTCAGCATATGGGGAAATAGCAAATGTTTCTTCCTTATAATCTTCTGAATTTCCTAAACTGTCTAAAACGAACACATACCACATTTAAAGCCAGAGAAGAACGTATGTATTAATAAAAGAAGGAAACAAAGACCAGACCGGATTTAGCTTTGCAATAAGCCTGCAAACAAGCCCAACCAGCTTGGCCTCACGGAGTGCATCCCCCAGCTGAGGAAGGGCGGGAGCAGGTGAGATGCCTGAGCTTTCTCAGGGCTGCCTCAAAGCCCTGCCGCCCCTGGACCGCGACAGGAGGCCAGTGTCGGGTGTCACCGCCTCAGGACGGCAATGGAACCCGGTCCAGTCTGGGGAGGCCCCGTGGGGGCTGTGCAAAGGCACAGGGAAGGTGAACTGCCCAGCCAGGTGTGGAGGGTCTGACAAAGTGGGAAGTGGGGCTGCACAGAGTAGACCCAACCTGGGGGGCGGGAGGGGGCTCATGGAAGCCAAGCAGGATGGTGAAGCAAGAGAATTTTGACACTGACATCTCTTTGCTAAAATGTAAGAGCTATTTCAAAATCACTTAGTTCCTAAAGTAAGAGCCCGCAGAGTACAATCAAGTGCTACTGACCCCTCGCTTCCCCACGGGTTCCAGGAGGCGGGGTTAGGGAAACCGACCTGCAAGCTGTCGGTGTATTTGGTGGGGTGGATGGGAGGGTGAGCTTGGTCAGACTTGTTCCCGTTGCGTGGAGTGGGGCCACCCCGCTCTAGAATGCTCTGGGCGAAGGCCCCCCAGCGTGGATCCAGGGTCTGCTGCTCCACCAGCACGGTCAGGTTCAAGTCTTTGGGGAAGATGTTTGTTTCAGTACGAGGATAGCTGATGTACCTAGAACAAAGACAAACAAAGAGAAAAAGAAATTGCTTTAATTGCTCTAGAAACAGCTGAATTAGACTGGAAACCCCCGGAGACACCTGTCCTGCCCCATCTGCCTTAGCGGGCTCAACGGAAGGCAACCTAGTTTCCCTCTGCTGAGGAAGGTTCTCACATGGGACCCACAATGGGGTGAGTAACAGCAGGCTCGCTGGCTGAGATGCTCCGAGAAGCCAGAGCGTAAGTGAGGGGGCAGCACGGGGTGGGACACACTCCCGCTAGGCCTGCCAGCACCTGTGTGGCCGGGGACACAGCCCCGGCCCGATCCCTCGTTGCTCTGCCAGTGACCTGCACAGCCTTGACAGTGGCAATGGAGCCTGCTTCTACGACTTCGCTTCGAGCACAGAAAGAATAATGCTGGGGGGCACCTGGGTGGCTCCATCAGTTAAGCATCTGCCTTCGGCTCAGGTCATAATCTCAGGGCCCTGGGATCAAGTTCCAGGTTGGGCTCCCTGCTCAGCAGGGAATCTGCTTTTCCCTCTGCCCCTCCACTCAGCCCTCTCTCTCTCTCTCTCAAATAAGTAAATAAAATCTTGAAAAAAAATTAAAAAATAAATGTTTAAAAAAAAAACAGAGAAAGAATAATGCTGCCTAATAAACCATAATGTGGACCCTCCATGTAATTTAACATTTTTTTATTGGCCACTTAAACAGCATTAATGAGATAATTTACATTCTTGTTTCCATACAAGTCTTCAAAACCCAGTGCATATTTTACACTTACAGCACATCCCAAATTTCAAGTGTTCAACAGTCCCCTGTGGTGAGTGGCTGCCACGCTGGTTGTGAGGACCACACTGTCCCTGGATGGTTTACGATGGCAAACGACTCCCAAAGGTGCTGTGTGCCACCTGCCAAGGCCCTGGGGGCAGCTGCTGAGAGGTCAACAGTGGGATGGGAATTCACTCTATGGGCTCTTATTTTAGGAAGTGATTTTGAAATGCCTTTTTCATATCAGAAAAGTGAGCGTCGGGGCGCCTGGGTGGCTCAGTCGTTGAGTGTCTGCCTTCAACTTGGGTCATGATCCCAGGGTCCTGGGATCGAGCCCCACATCGGGCTCCCTGCTTGGCGGGAAGCCTGCTTCTCCCTCTCCCACTCCCCCTGCTTGTGTTCCCTCTCTCTGTGTGTCTCTCTTTATCAAATAAATAAATAAAATCTTAAAAAAAGAAAAGAAAAGAAAAGTGTCAAAATTCTTTTACTTCAGAGTTCAGGTGATGTCTAGACAGTCTGTATTTTCCCATAAGCTCTAAAATGTTTTACCCTGGGGCCCCTGGCTGGCTCAGTGGGTGACTGTGTGACTCTTGATCTTGGGTTGTGAGTTCGAGCCCCATGTTGGGCGTGGAGATTCCTTAAAAATAAAATCCTTTTAAAAAATAAAATAAAATGGGGCGCCCGGTGGCTCAGTCAATTAAGTGTCTGACTCTTGATTTTGGCTCAGATCATCATCTCAGGGGTGTGAGACTGAGCCCCGCGCTGGGCTCTATGCTGAGTGTGAAGCCTGCTTAAGATTCTCGCTCTCCGGGGCGCCTGGGTGGCTCAGTTGGTTAAGCGACTGCCTTCAGCTCAGGTCATGATCCTGGAGTCTCAGGATCGAGTCCTACATCGGGCTCCCTGCTCGGCGGGGAGTCTGCTTCTCCCTCTGACCCTCCCTGCTCTCATGCTCTCTCTCTCTCATTCTCTCTCTCTAATAAATAAATAAATAAAACCTTAAAAAAAAAAAAAAGATTCTCGCTCTCCTGGGGCGCCTGGGTGCCTCAGTCGTTAAGTGTCTGCCTTCGGCTCAGGTCATGATCCCAGGGTCCTGGGATCGAGCCCCAAACCAGACTCCCTGCTCTTCGAGAAGCCTGCTTCTCCCTCTCCCACTCCCTTTGCCTGTGTTCCCTCTCTTCCTATGTCTCTCTCTGTCAAACAAATAAATAAAATCTTAAAAAAAAAAAAAAAGATTCTCGCTCTCCCTCTGCGCCCCCCTCTCTAAAAATAAATAAAGTATTTCACCCTGACAAAGATGCACTGAATTCTATTCCCAAATGTGGAATATTTACCCTTGAGTGTAGAGCTTTTCGGCAATCCTCATGGTTTCTTTAGCATTTATTCTCAACTTTCGAGAAGCCAGCTTCTCAAGCTCCTGTTAAACGTGTCACAGGCAAGTTAGGGCGTAGTGCAGGAGTCAGAGGGCACAGCACGGCCACACAACTCATCTTCACAAATGTCTGGCCCCTGTCACTCCAGCTGCTGTCACACAGAGGGGGAAAGACTGTGCTGAGGAAAGCTTTCTGGGCCTGCTGGGCAGGGACGGGGTAGATCTGATGGGCAGAAGCAAGAATCACCCAGGGAGGCAACAGACTCCCGGGCCCTGAGCACTGACAGAAGAGGGCTGGGATAGAGGCCAGAAATCAGCATTTTTCAACAAGCCAGCTAATACACAGATTCTAACACAGGCAGTCTGGGAACCGAACTTTGGGAACACCACCCGGGCCCTAGTAACTTCTCCTGGTGACGAATACCATTCTTCAAGAACTCCTGGGAGATAATTGGCTGTTCTTCCCCCTGGTGACATTCCACCAATGCTGATGGCTGTATGTGAAAGCATACTTAACCAGTGAGGAATAATACACTTATGTCTGTTATAGGAAATCAATCCATAACTCTCCCCTTGTCAATCCAACCACACACACACACACACACACACCATGCCACACCACAGATCAAGAATACACTGCCCACCAGTCCCTGCATGTTTCTCTTAGCCTGCTTGCTCTGTATGTTCAATCTCTAGGGTGAATCCCGACAGAAACTATACTCTGAATTTTCCTGCAAAGTGGTCTTTGGGAAGGGGCACCCCCCGCCCCAAGGTAGTTAACTCCAAGTTATGTCCAACGGGGGTGGCTCTTCCTGGGTCTAAAAATTTGAAAAACTCTGTTCCCTTTAAAGTAGGCTATTAATGCAGATCTTTAAAAATGATGTGTATACAGATTATGCAGAAACATTAAAAAAAATGCTTGGGCGGAAAAAACAACCTATTCCAATTACAACAATGTAAAATACACGCGTATGAAAAAAATAGGAAGACACTCCGATTGTATCAGAGATTGCGTAAGGCTGGCAAGGTGAGGGGTGATGTGTCTTCCTCTTGAGGCTTCCCAAACCCCACACAAAGCAGCTATACTGCATTTATTAACTTACAAACAAACAAAAAAACCAAACCCCAGCATTAGAAGACTAAGCAGGCCCTGTTTTGGGGCTTTTTTCTTCCCAAGCACTTTCCTACATGGCCCCATAAAGGGTGATGTTTCCTGCCACTGGGCCACTATCTGCTGCAGAAGCCGGGTCCCCAGCACGGGAAGTCAGCGCTCCTGAGCACCTGGCACACTCTTCTGGAACATACCACAGTGTCCAACGCTTGAGGCCTCCACTTGCTCTTTGCCTTAGACCTGACCTCCACCACGGTTGCCCTGGGATCCTAGAAAGCCAGAAAAAGCAGAGGCCATAGTAACCTGTTGGTGCACCTTCTCCAACATTCCTGCGGCAGCCTCAGCTCACCATTCTGGACGACACCACCAGCAGAGGTCCCTGCTCCGGCCGGGAGAGGACCTCGAGTGAGGTCGGCTTGTAGCCCACAGTGTGGTGGAGACATCACCACCTTCCCGCTCAAACCAAGGCTTTGAGGGGCAACTTCATAAGCCCTCACAACAGCCTGTGCATCTCTGAAGAACCGTTTCCTATCTATACGTGCAGTGTACATTTTTCTTTTTTTAAATTCAGGATAATACCAAGTCAGAAATAGGAGAAATTATACACTACAAGCTGGAGAACTCAATCTTAAGACTGACTTCACACTTTTTCTTTTCTTTTTTTGAGACAGAGAGCAGGGTAGGGAGGGGCAGAGGGAGACAGAGAGAATCTTAAGCAGGCTGCATGTCCAGCGTGGACCCCGACGTGGGGCTCGATCTCACAACCCTGAGATCATGACCTGAGCTGAAATCAAGAGCCGGATGCTTAACCGACTGAGCCTCCCAGGTGCCCTGCCCAACTTCAGACTTTTAAGAGACTATAAATGGACAAAGAACTCAGTCTAACTGATTTGTTGATGAGGACATTTGTATTTCAAAATCCACATTTCTCTCCGCAAATGGGAGTTGGCTCCAGGTGCTCTTTACAAGGAACGCGAAAGTATCCAACTTGCCAGGCCTTCCTGCACCACATTCTAGCGAAGTAGAAAAAGGACAGCTCTCTTTTATTAACAGATAAATGTGCAGTGTCACAGACATGCCAGTGGTTGCGTGACCTCTAGGGTCAAAGGTGGAGCAGTGGGGAGAGTGACTCCTGGGAGGCAGTGTGGTCTGCAGAAGGGGCTGGATAGTCACATACACGGGGATCCAGCCGTGCTCTGCTCCTCATTAGCTCCAGAGAGTCTGTGCACAGGTTACTTAACTTCCTCCCACATCGCCTGTAAGGTGGGGACAGCATCACCACCCTCACGGCACCAGGAGGACTGAATAAAATCACGTAAGACTGGCACTGTAGCAGCTGCTCACAAGTTACCATCCCCCTTCCCAAATCACTACTAAACCTGCCTGGGGCCTTCGGCCAGGGGCACACATGACCCATCGAAGTAGAGATCTCTGAGCTTTCCTTGAGTACCACTGTGTGGACGATCGGTCCAAGGGTCGCAACTCGGCCACTGACCGGCCCGTGGCCCTCTGATGTGCTGCACTCTCCTGATCCGTGCTTCCCCCAGGCTCTCCTGTGGCTGGCTGCCTCCTGCTAATCACCCTGACCTTCACTCAGAGGTCACCGTGAGAGGCCTTCCCTGACCACCCCATCTAGAACATTCCCGCTCCCTGCCCCCCGCCCCCAAGGCAGGTTTCTGTTCCTTTACCCTTTTACTTCCTGGCATCAGTCCCCGTATGAAATTCACTTGTTCATTTGTGACTTTCTTCTCTCTAGATCTCCTCATCCGACCAGTGGAAGAGGAGGCTGGACCAGATACTGTCTAAACTCCTTCCAGCTCTAGAAGTCTATTGTTCTAGACTGCTCTAGAAGATCCCGAGTTGTCTCCGGTGACAGCATTCTGCTGCAGGGAGAGACTGAAGCTATACAGTTCTTACAGTTTCTGACTTCATCTAAAAGGTCTACAGACCCTTTACTTTCAGATTGTTGAGCGTTGTTTTCATGGAGTTCCGGTCTTATTGGTTCCCCAAAAATGATACTGAGATGCAAGCGGAAAGCTACGGTTCAGAAGGAAAATGGAGCAGGATCACCTCCCCTAAGAGAAGGACTGGCTTGGGAACCTACAGAACGGTTTTCCCAGATCACTAAAATTCCAAATATTTCTTACCTCCATGCACAGCTGGTAGAGGACAAGACAAGCCGTATGGTTAAAGAGACGATGCCTTTTCCAGTTGAAATCTACGACTCCATCTTTGTGGTCATGAGTTACTGTATTGGGGACAAACGGGAAGGCCGTGACTCACGGAAGCCACATGATAGGACAGAGAGGAGAAAGTATATTGCAGTGGAAGTCCAAAGGGATATGAAACATTGCTTTGGGAATATTTTGGGTCCCTAAGAAAACTAAGTGGATTCTGAACCTTGTAACAGGGTGGGAGGAAGGACAGCAAGGCTGAAAAAGTTAATTAGTGCCATTTACGCTCCCGGTTCTTCCCAGGCCCTTGGGCTCCACGCCATAAACAACTCCCCCAGCCTTACCTTTAATTTTGTGGAAGGTTTCTGGCACAAAAGCCTGAATGGCTTTGAACCTCTCCACCACGAACCCCAGGGTCGGGAACTGGCAGCTGCCGTAACTGATCAGCTGCTCTGCCAACACTTCTGGAAAAATCCTCTGAAGCCTCAGGGTTTGGAACCTAGTGAAGGCAGCTCCTAGAAAGTGAGGGAGGAAGGAAGAAGGAAGGAGAAAGTGGTGGACTGTAAGATCAAAGCTAGCTGCACATACTTACACACGAACGTCATTCTCAGTTCTGTAACCCAACACCCAGTGTGCCACGTGGGCGCCCAGGAGTTCACCGGTGGCTCACCAATCCTCAGGTCCAGCTCCTGCCTCACGTCCACGGCATCGCTCACTCTCTGATCGGGCTCGGTCAGGTTTTCACAGGCCGCCCGGACGGCTCGGGGGGTGATCTCAGAGAAACGGGCTCTCAGCACCGGGAGACTGGGCTTCACTGTGCAAGAATCACCAAGGTCAAAGTCAAATCACATTGCCGTCCCAGCATAAAGGGCCCGTTTTTCTTAAACCACCCTGAATGGAAGGAAAACCATCTCAAGACGCTGTGAGGCACCCAATTTTCTGATTAGGTTAAATAAACAGCATGCCTAGCCACCTAAGAGGAAAACTTCACTATAACCGCTAAACTTAGTGTTGTGAGAAATAACAGTGGTATGAATTTTAGGGATTCAAGTGAATCTCAGCTATTCTCTTGGTGAGCCTCTCAAGATCCTAATCTCACTTGCTCTCTTAGACACTTACGGAAAATAAAAACGTTGTCAATGGAAAGATCCTACGGGGGAATTTTACGTCCTGGCATGGAAATAACACAGGACACGTACACTGTCCCTGAAAGTTAATGTGCTTAAATTCCCAGGAGTCATTACAGCTTTCAACACAAACACACTTTGGGAAAACGGAAGCCGTCCACTCTCTGAAGCCTGAGGATGGGCCACACATCACTTCCTCTAAGTTACCTGAAGTCATTAGCCCTGTTCGAGTCACTTAAATTCATTTCAACAAGTACGTGTTAATATCCCGGTACTGTACCAAGAACACAGCAGACAAACACGACATTCTAGAATTATTCTTCGTACTGCACGTATGTCGTGTATACGTTCTCTTAGAAATATTCAATACGTAAAGAAAGAGGATATACAAAGTCCCTGCTCTTGAGGAGCTGGCCATGTACTTGGACCTAACACGTCACAAGCCCTAGGCTACATGGTCTGTGCCACTGGTTAACTCATTTAGTCCTTATGCAGCCCTAACAGCTGTGTCAGACTGGCCTGACTTTCCAGAAAGCTGAGGCTCCCGAGGGTTTAGTAACTTGCTCCAGGACACATAGCTGGGGAGAACTGATGGATCCAGGGGGGAGACTCTCTGGGGAGGAACGCAGCCACGGCCCGTCCGCACAGGGGAACCATCTACTTCTGTGGTCCCAAACTACGGAAACTCAGAAGCCACAGCACTTACCGGCCCTGCATACGTGGATAATTTCAAACCCGATATTTTCACCTTCTCTATCACAGTCGGTCCAGATCACCAGGGCCTGGCACTGCCGAGTCTCTCGTTCCAGAGTTTTCTGAAATTCCCAGTGGGGAAAGAGCAGGGAGAGCACAAATGCAATCACTTAACACCTCTCCGCTAAAGAGATCTGACTGAAGACTAGTGATGTTCTTGGAACATGGCAACTTGGCGAGAAGGAGAGATCTGGGAAACTGCTCTTACCACCTCTAAGGATGCCAAGGCCAACAGTACAATCCTCCAGCTTAGAACCACAGACCTGTAAGTGAGCTTCTAGAAGCCGGAGGGTTTAATACAACTACCCTAGTCTGATGAAACCTGAAACTCAGTTCTAACACATACTTGTAACTCTCATGGCTCTGTTAATGAACTGGTCCAAAAAAAAAAAAATCCCTAAATTGAGTTTTGCCCCCAAGAAGGCTTCCCAGTTAGCAGTGAACTAATTATAGGTGCCCTGACTGCTTGAGAACTCATAACTTGCTGTCAAATGACCCTTTACACTTTGTCGTCTCTCCATGTTAATTAGGGCTGAATCTAGGATTAATAACTTAACAATATTATCCCTAGGATTTAAACAACCACTACTTACAAAAAAGCTTACTTTAGTTCCTTGGCTACTTAGTTTAAATGGCCTCATTTATATGATGAGTGGGAGTAATTTTTAAAAGCATGGTACTGGGACGCCTGGGTGGCTCAGTCGGTTGAGCGTCTGACCTTTGGTTCACGTTGTGATCTCAGGGTTGTGGAATCGAGCCCTGAGTTGGGCTCCACGCTTATCGTGGAGTCTGCTTGGAATTCTCTGTCTTCCTCTACCTCTACCCCTCCCCCCACTCACATTCTCTCTCTCTCTCTCTAAGAGAAATAAAATCTTTAAAAAGTATGTTAAAAAATAAATAAAATCATGGTACTAAGTGTGGTGGGAAACTTGATCTCTAAATTCTAATGCATTCAGAACACAGGAATCACAGTTCAATTATTTTGTACTTGGAAGCTGCTCAACTCCAGTGCCACATGTCTTCTAAAACATCCTACCTTGATGTCTACAAAATTCTCTGGGCAGTACTTTTCAATTTCTGCTTCAAAGAGGACAAGGGGATTGCAGCTCTGCCTAGAAAAGAAATGAAAACACAACATATCCAACCTCAGCACAGGATGGAAAGTCCCCCATTTTAATGAGAAAAAATTGCTCCAGTGATGGATCCCCAACAGAAAAAGTCCCACATGAAAACGCCAGAGAATTAAAATCAAGGCTACGACCCTCTGTACAAAGCCCTTCCTGCTTTCTGTGACAACAGGAGTGGCCAAGAAGAAATTCTGGGACTCTTTCATTCATGTCTGCAACAGGATAAATGTAACCCAAGGACTACGTGAAATAGGTCTGGCTATTTTAAGGGAAATACCCTTCAGAGTGGTTGTTTATTCTAAACGTAGGGCAAAAATTCACAATGGTTCAGTTGATCTTAGGTCACTGCTGTGGTCTCTATGGTTTTCGTCCCCTCAAAATGCACATGTTGGAATCCTAACACCAATGTGATGGGGTTAGAAGGGAGAGACTCTCACAGGTGATTCTGTCACAAGGGTGGTGCTACCTCATGAACGGGATTTATAAAATCCCATTCTTATAAAAGAGGCCTCACAGAGCTCCCTAAGTCCTGCCACAAGGTGAGGACACAGTGAGAGGTCAGCAGAGTACAACGGGGAAGAGAGCTCTTCACCTGACCGTGTCGGCACCCTGATCTCCTACTTCCAGCAGCCAGAACTGGGAGAAATAAATTTCTGTCGTTCATGAGCCCCTCGAGTTGATGACATTTTGTTACAGCAGCCCGAATGGACTGAGACAGTCACCTGAGTATTGTAAGCTCTACAATGAGATCAACATGCCTCAAAATTCCTGTAGCATTTCACAACTTACTGTAATAATCAGAAAGTTCCTCCCCCAGGAATTGTACTGACCATTTGCGAAACTGCATCTGGAAATCATGGGCCAGCAAATGTCCAGAAACTGAAGTCATTATCATGGTAACATTCTGAATAATAACAAAATTCACATTAGTCTTCTAGAAATTATATTTTGCCAGATCATCCAAATAAAAGGGAGAAACTTCTATTAAGGAAAAAAAAAAGGGGGTTGCCAGGGGCTTGGGGGGAGGTGGGGAGGAATGAACAGATGGAACACAGAGGACTTTAGCGACAGTGGGAATACTCCGCATGGTGTTAGAATGATGGATGCATGTTATACTTTTGTCCAAACCCGTAGAACATACAATACCAAGAGGTAACCCTAATGTAAAGTATGGACTTTGGCTGCTTATGATGTGCCAGTGTAGGCTCGATTGTACAAATATATCACTCTGGTGAGTGATGTTGATCATGGGGGGGGGGTGGGGGTGGGCGGTGTGTATATGTGTGTTGGGGGGGCAGGGGTTCTATAGGAAATCTCTCTACCACCCTCTCAATTTTGCTCTAAAAACCGAAAATGGCTCTAAAAAAAAAGTCTGTAAAAAAATAAAACCAAACCTAGTTGATCAGGAAGAAATGAACATAAATATGTCTCCTTGAAGCCAAATGCCACAGTAATACAATCACCTTTCTGATTCTAGCACCATGATGCCTTTGATGGGATTTAAAGTTTCCTCAAACTCTTATGTATTTGCTTCTTTCTTGTTATAAAGAGATGGGACCACATTTAATTAAAAAGTGACTTCCTGGGGGCGCCTGGGTGGCTCAGTTGGTTAAGCGACTGCCTTCGGCTCAGGTCATGATCCTGGAGTCCCGGGATCGAGTCCCGCATCGGGCTCCCTGCTCGGCAGGGAGCCTGCTTCTCCCTCTGACCCTCCCCCCTCTCATGTGCTCTCTGTCTCTCTCATTCTCTCTGTCTCAAATAAATAAAAAAAAAAAAAAAAAAAAAAAAAAAAAAAAAAAACCCTTTAAAAAAAAAAAAAGTGACTTCCTTATAAATGATAAAATGGTTGCCTGTCATCAGGGATCTTTAGGTCTTAACAATCGTTATTCTTAAAAGATTGTGACTTATTCTACAGTGGCCAGGCTCATTCTTCTCGATCGAATAACTCAAGATGCAAGGAGTTTAGGGACGACCTCTAGTAAACAGCTGCTCTTTTTATAGCCATAACGAAAAACTCCAGGAACATACCCCAAAATGGCCCACAGATCTAAAAGACACCTACCTGGCCAAATAGATGATAATCAAATTCATAGATCTTGTTGAATTTTGAAAATCCTTCCCTCTGTAACAAAACAAAAATACAATTGATCGATTACGTTGAAAACAAAGGATTCCTCAGCCTAAAGATGAAGCAGAACACTGGTAAGCGATAATACTGAAAAGTAACAGTATTTCCTAAAGACAAAAACTAGGCTATATTACTAAGACCATTTATCAAGTGGCTCCTCGAAATAGTTACAAGCACATAATTGGTAGAGTCCATGGAGTTTTTATGCTGGAAGGTAACCTTGAGGTCGGCTAATATAACATCTTTTCATGGATGAGAATGGATGTGTCCAAGGTCACGTCACAAATTAAAGGCAGAAGAAGGATTAGGACATAATTCTCTTGACAATTTTCTCCTTCTTCCCCATATACTTTTACTACTTTCTGGCTGTACAATTGTACCTGTCAACTGTGAACACAGGCAAGTCGTTCACTTTTCTGAACATCAATTTATTTTTGAATAAATTTACCTCTGGGTTCTCCCCTGGCTCTAAAATCCAGTAACACTATGAGCCCTAGTCAGAACTGGAACCCAGTCTATAAAGCAATTCCTTAGCTTGTAATCATGGATGAATAAGACCCTCTCTGAGTAGGTCCCACTTTTCTCCATAGGGACATTAAATGTAGTTACACATGTGAGTTTTGCACCAACACTACACAGAAGACAAGAAAAGGGCCAACTGGGAACTGGAGAAATGTTCAAGGGCCAAGAGAAGGGTCAGTGTTGAGAAGAGTCTTCCTCCGTCTCACAAAGACAATTCTTCTGAGTGGAATAGTAAATGAGGTTATCTTTGAGGCATATGGATGATTTTTTTTAAAAAAAGATTTTATTTGAGAGAGAACAAATGAGCAGGGGAAGGGGCACAGGGAGAGAGAATCCTCAAGCAGACTCCCCACTGAGCACAGAGCCAGACACAGGGCTCGATCCGAGGACCCCGAGATCACCACCCGAGCTGAAGACAGACGCCCAACTGACTGAGCCACCCAGGCGCCCCCATAATGACAAATTTTAAGAGGGATTTTATTTTAGTATCTGATACTTAAGAGTTCACTGGTTGCCAATGTTGCCAAGAAAAGAATTCCTCTGTATAAACTCCACTTGCTAGTTAAGCCCTTCTAGTAATAGAGAATAGAAACTGTCTAATCAGTAGTTTCTGACTTTTTTTTATGAGAAGCAGTGTCAGCAACTTTTTTTTCGAGAAAATGGTTTCTGACTTTTTAAGAAAGCTCTGAAGCCCTCCCAAACAAACACTAATATGGACCCTGATATATAACAAGGCTGAAGTCGGCTTACTCAACCTCTCCCCAGCCCAGCCCCAAGTGACTCCTGAGGTGCACATTCACTGTCCCTTGGGTCTCTTGGGAACGCAGTCTGAAAACCACTGTTTTAGATATACGTTTCAAGATAAATAACTTGTCTGATAACATGCGTGTGACCCCACAACAGGGCTCTTCCAGGTGGTCTCCTCTGCCAGTGGTAGCCTCGAGGATGTGAAATGTTTTTCCTGACATTTCAAACTTGCCCCCCTACAAGTCCCATCTGAGGATGGCGCACAATTATGTACGATTCCCCATTTGCGTGAGGTGCTCAGGGAAAGTGGATGCTCCCAAATTACAGTAGTTCTGGAGTCTGGAGAAAGAAAAACAGAACAAAAACAAAACAACCCGGTAGACCAAGAATGTAGCTTTTGTGATCTCTTTTGCAGTGTTGTCCACTCTATTAAAAAAACAAACACAAGTTCCTTCTCTAAGCACTCTGGAGGAACTGTTACACGGCTGCTGCTAATGTATAGCAGGAGTCACTAAGATTTCTCTTTCCGAATATAAAAAATAAAACCATGAAAAAGCTGTACACACGTAGAAGGTTGTAGTTTTCAATGTGCTTCTGAATGCTATTGTAAATGGAACAGTTCTCTTAATTTTCTTTCCGATTGTTCATCGCTACTAATTTGTGTGCGTTGATCTTGTATCCTGCAACTTTGCCGAATTTATTAGCACTAATGGTCTTTCGTGACTTCTTTAGGATTTCTATTCTATAAGATCATGTTGTCTGCAAACAGACATTTTTTTTTTTAAGATTTTAGCTATTTGAGAGAAAGAGAGAGCACGTGAGAAGGGAGGAGGGGCAGTGGGGAAGGGACAAGCAGACGCCCTGCGGAGCAGAGAGCCGATGTGGGACACCATCCCAGGACCGTGGCGTCATGACCTGGGCTGAAGGCAGATGCTTAACCGACTGAGCCACCCAGGCGTCCCGCAGATAGACATATTTTTAATTCTTTCCAATTTAGATTTATTTTTCTTGCCTAATTCCTTTAGCTAGAACTTCTAGTAATTTGGGATAGCAATGGGGAAAATAGGCAATCTTGTCTCGTTCCTGATCTCAGAGGGCAAGCTTTCAGTCTTTCACCCTCCAGCTAAAGTTAGTAATGGGATTTTCAAAAATGCCTTTTATCATGAAGGGGATTACATTTTTATCAATTTCGTTTTCTGCATCAATTGAGATAAACAATGTAGGTTTTTTTTTTTTAAATTTTATTTATTTATTTGACAGAGAGAGAAACAGCGAGAGAAGGAACACAAGCAGGGGGAGCGGGAGAGGGAGAAGCAGGCTTCCCGCGGAGCAGGGAGCCCGATGCGGAGCTCGATCCCAGGACCCTGGGATCATGACCTGAGCCGAAGGCAGACGCTTAACGACTGAGCCACCCAGGCGCCCCAACAATGTAGGTTTTAAGTGGGGGATTACTGGGGTCATATCTGTGTTTTATAAAGTCACTTTGGCAATGGAGAATTTCAAGAGTGAAAGGCTAGGGAGAAAGCTACTGGAGTTTTCCATGTGAGGGGTCAGAGGCCCGCACTCTACAACACATCAGCTCTTGCTCCCACTATCCAGGAGCTAGAAATGGAGGTCTAAGGATCTTGGGAATCTTTAAAGAAAAAAGGGCAGGGAACTTCTTCCCCATACTCTTAGAAATGGCCTCCAGAAAACCATTTCACGATCCACTTCAATTAAAAAAAAAATTTTTTTTTAATTTTATTTATTTATTTGACAGAGAAAGACACAGCGAGAGAGGGAACACAAACGGGGAGTGGGAGAGGGAGAAGCAGACTCCCCGCCGAGCAGGGAGCCCGACGCGGGACTCGATCCTGGGACTCCAGGATCATGACCTGAGCCGAAGGCAGTCGCTTAACCAACTGAGCCACCCAGGCGCCCGATCCACTTCAATTTGACAGATTTTCCTGAACAGTTCTTGCCGCCTCCGTGCCAACTCTTATACAAAATCTTTTGCACCTCCAGTGTGTCTAGGACACATTCTCATCCCTTACTTGCCTGTTTCTTGGAGTTTGTACCAGTAGGAATAGGGCTGATGTTCGCTCTAATCCCAAACCCTAGGCAGTTCTGCCCCATCAATATGCGTTCACAGACTGCAAAGTCAGTGCAGCTGCAGAACGCCGGGGATGCGACAGAGACGGGGAGAGCTTGTTAGCTGGGAATGCTCGGACAGAGCCTGACTACCAACTGAAAGGACTTTGCTCAGTGGTTCCCAACAAATGAGTTTCCGAATCACAGGGACTAATGTTAAAATAAAGACTTCTCTGATCTCACCCCAGACCCACAGAATAGCCGGTGCCCCAGCTGGTTCCGATCATCAGACAAGTTTGCGAACCGCTGCTGTGGACGAGGAGGAGCCAAGGTTTTCAAGAACACGGGTGAAACGTCTCACTGTACTTTTGCATGCCTATCTTTCGGAAAAGACAGGAAGCCAATGCAATGACCCAGAAGCGAGAGAAGTGGCCTCCGTGTGTATTCCCAGCGCGCGCCTCGCCGTCCCGCTGGGGGATCGGGACAGCTCCCTCACCCGCACAGCTGATCGGAAATACGCCTCCTTACCCGCCTCATGCGACCGTTGGACAGCAGGTCGGCGATCCCCTTGGCCGCGTCGTTTTTCTCGGCCACACAGAGAATTTTCCGCACGCCTCGGAAGGCCACCTCCATGGCAGCGCGGGACAAGGTGCGGGCTCCCGGCCGTTTCAGCCAGCGGAGCGCGCAGCGGGCGACCGGGAAGATCATCCCTAGGCCCCGCGCCCGCAGCCGCCCCCCGGGTGCCCACGCATGCTGGAGAAGCCAGAGGTGAGGTCCACCTGGCCCCCGTCCTAAGGGAACTGGGGCCTCCGGGAGCCGCCAGCGCCACCTTCTGCGGCCCGTCACCTCCCCTCAGCCCGCCGGGCTTTGCACCCGCTGCCTCTGCCGGGAATCCCGCACCGCAGGCGTCCCGCTTCCGCCCGCCTTCTCGGGCTACATCCGCCCCGCCCGAGCGCCACATGACCGCGAACTACAACTCCCAGACTGCCCCGCGCTCCTGGACCCCTAGCACATTTCCGCTCCTCCGCCCCACTTCCTTCGCTTCCCGACAGTGGTTGGTAAGTCGATTCGTCCTTGGGAGAGGCCGCTGGACAGTTCTGCCCAAACCTGTCGCTAGCTCACAAATCTTCTGTCCCGCTCGGAAGTCTACGCGGACGCTTCCGGGTCACGCGGCGCAGACACCAAGAGTCATGTGACACCAAGATGGCGGCGCCGCGGTAGCTGGCTACGGGTTGTGGCGTCCGAGGAGCCGCGACGGTTTCTGTCCTCGGGCCGTGGGGGCGGCAACGCTTGACTGGCCCCTGCGGCGGCCCGTAGCCCCGCGTCAGGCACCGGTTCAGGGCTTGGCTGTTGCTGTCGCGGTGGGTTCGGGGGAGTGCCGGTGACCTCGCTGCAGGTGTCCTGCGCCGGACGCTCTCGCCGGAGGAGGAGGAGGAGGAGGAGGAGGAAGAGGAGGACAACCGGCCTGCCGGGTCTTCTGGACCTGCGGCGTCCATGGGCTTCTGAGGGCTCTGGAGGAGCTATAGCTCTGAGGGGACTGTGGGAGTTCGAGTCTTCGAGAGTGTGAGGGGCAGCCTAGTACCCCTGAGGGCGCAAAGAAGACCGCGGGGACTTTGCTTCCTCTTCCAGAGGCCTTGCTTCCCTGCGTTGATTACCCCCTCATTCTTTCCCCCTTCCTCTCAATGTTCTCTCCATATATCTGGAAATATGATCAGCGCCCCTGACGTGGTGGCCTTCACCAAAGAGGAGGAGTACGAGGAGGAGCCTTACAATGAGCCCGCCTTGCCCGAGGAGTACTCGGTGCCACTCTTCCCCTTCGCCAGCCAGGGAGCCAACCCATGGTCCAAACTGTCCGGGGCCAAGTTCTCTCGGGACTTCATCCTTATTTCCGAGTTCTCCGAGCAGGTGGGACCCCAGCCCTTGTTGACCATCCCCAATGACACCAAAGTTTTTGGTACTTTCGATCTCAATTACTTCTCCTTGCGGATCATGTCTGTGGATTACCAGGCCTCCTTTGTGGGCCATCCGCCTGGTTCTGCCTACCCCAAGCTGAACTTTGTGGAGGACTCCAAGGTGGTGCTGGGAGACTCCAAGGAGGGAGCCTTTGCGTATGTGCACCACCTTACCCTGTACGACCTGGAGGCCCGGGGCTTTGTGAGGCCCTTTTGCATGGCTTATATCTCAGCGGACCAGCACAAAATCATGCAGCAGTTTCAGGAGCTCTCAGCTGAATTTTCCAAAGCTTCCGAGTGCTTGAAGACAGGCAACAGGAAGGCATTTGCGGGAGAACTTGAAAAAAAACTGAAAGACTTGGATTACACCAGGACAGTGCTGCACACGGAAACGGAGATCCAGAAGAAGGCCAATGACAAAGGCTTTTACTCATCTCAGGCAATTGAGAAAGCCAATGAACTGGCTAGTGTAGAGAAGTCCATCATTGAACATCAAGACCTGCTGAAGCAGATCCGCTCGTACCCTCATCGGAAGTTGAAGGGGTCTCCTTTGTGTTCTGGGGAGACGGAGCACACCCAGGATCAGGCCAGCCAGGCAGCCACTACCTCTAACCCTGATGAGTCTGCTGACACAGACCTTTACACCTGCAGACCTGCTTATACCCCGAAACTCATCAAAGCAAAGTCCACCAAGTGTTTTGACAAGAAGTTGAAGACCTTGGAAGAGCTCTGTGACACTGAGTATTTCACCCAGACCCTGGCTCAGCTCAGCCACATAGAGCACATGTTCAGAGGAGACCTGTGCTACCTCCTGACCAGCCAGATTGACAGAGCACTTCTAAAACAACAGCATATAACAAACTTCCTCTTTGAAGATTTTGTGGAGGTCGACGACAGGGTGGCAGAGAAACAAGAGAGCGCACCCCCTAGGCCCGTTCCAGGCAGGCCGCCTTCTAGGTCTCTGGAAGAATGTCCGATTCCTCAAGTGTTAGTTAGCGTTGGTTCCTACAAGTCCAGTGTGGAGTCTGTGCCGATCAAGATGGAGCAGGAACTTGGAGATGAGGAGTACAGGGAAGCGGAGGTGACAGAATCGAGCAGTTTTGACCCCCAGGAAAACTTGGACTACCTGGATATGGATATGAAAGGGAGCATCAGCAGTGGCGAAAGCATCGAGGTTCTGGGCACGGAGAAGTCCACCGCTGTGCTGCCTAAGTCTGACAGCCAGGCCAGCCTCACGGTGCCATTGAGCCCCCAGGTGGTCCGGAGCAAAGCGGTCAGCCACAGGACCATCAGCGAGGACAGTATTGAAGTCCTCAGCACCTGCCCCTCGGAGGCCCTCATCCCTGATGATTTTAAGGCCAGCTACCCAAGTGCCATTAACGAAGAAGAATCATACGCAGATGATAGCGAGGGAGCCATCCATTTCCAGGCAAGCGTCAGCCCGCCGGAGCTGGGTGAAGCAGAGGGCAGCCTAGAAACCCCCCCGTCACAAATAGACTCCTCCTGCTGCATTGGGAAGGAGAGTGACAGTCTGCGGGTGCCCCTCTCCCCTCCAGCCCACACCCCCTCAGAGCAGGACGGAGTAGTGAGCATCCCTCCGCAGCGCTACAGGCAGAAGGACCAGGGGTTCCGTGTGGACTTTGCCGTGGAAAATGCCAGCCCTTCCCGAGACAACAGTTCCGAAGGCTTCCCTGCTGATGAGCTGGATCCAAACCGCCTGCTGGCGAGCCGGGATGTCAGTAAGACCAGCCTGGACAACTACTCGGACACTACCAGCAACATGAGCAGTGTAGCCTCCACCAGCTCAGACAGGACTCCCTCTTCTGCTCACCCCACCGGCCCCTCTTCCGAGAGGCATAAAAAGAGGGCTGGCCAGAACGCCTTAAAATTCATCCGTCAGTACCCCTTTGCCCACCCGGCCATCTACTCCTTGCTCAGCGGGAGGACACTTGTGGTCCTAGGGGAGGATGAGGCCGTAGTGAGGAAGCTGGTGACAGCGCTGTCCATCTTTGTCCCCAGCCACAGCCATTTCGCCAAGCCGGTGAAGCACTGGGTCTCCTCTCCTTTGCATATCACGGATTTTCAGAAGTGGAAGCTTATCGGCCTGCAGAGGTAACTGGTTACCCGCGGTGGGGAAGGGCCCCATCCCGTTAGAGACGAGGCTTCAGACGTACATCCCTCTGGGGGAGGTGCACAAGGTCGCGAGGTGGGCCCGGAATTGGGCGACCTGGCTTCCACACTGGGCCCTCAACACTAACCAGCTTACTCTGTAACTTTTGGCAGATCATTCCCTTTCTCTGGCCTTCTGTTTCCTCGTCCCTCGCATGAGGGGTTGCCGTTCCGAGGTGGTTGCCAACCCTGGTCTGCGATCTGCCGTGTCAGAATTATTTAGGAGAGTTTTTTTTAGATCATGGAGTTCCGGGTCCCACCCCCCAGAGATTCTGGTTCACTTGGTCTGGGGTGACACCTGGAGTTTATCTGGTGTCCCAGCAAGGTTTGGGGAACAACCGAACTTGGAGATCTCAGGTTCTCACTGATTCTCAAATTCACACTATGGTGTAAATGACTGAAGAGACATCGCCTTCTGAGAAAGGGCCGTGGTAGTCTCAGAAGGTGGCAGCCATCACTGGTGACAGGGACATCAGGGGCCCCAGTGGCTTTCACTCCACTGTCCTATTTGCCTTAGGAGGCTGTGTTTTTTTCCCCTAGAAGTCTGTGTTCATAAGGAAACGGAAGAGCCAGTTCCTCCTTTCTCTGTTTGATTGCTTTCTATCTCATTTTCCCACAATACTTGTGTTGCAGTAGACTCCTTTTCTTTTTTCCAAATACTGCTTGGCAAGTTGTCGGGCCCAAGGGTCTCTTTCCCTTGGGGTACGCACGGGGTTCAGCTTCCTCGTTTCCTTCTCTGCACCCCGCTTGGCACATCTGTAAAACAGAGGTGCTGACACAGCCAGTCTGTGCTTCCCGTGCCGCATGGGAAGAGAGAACACTGCAATCAGGAACTGTTCGTTCCAATTTTCCGACTCTCCTTTTGCATCAGTCCCTAGTATCGGTGAGGTCCCCGCCACCCGAGTCACCTGGCGTTTGCCCCTCTTGGAGAAGTCACGCGGCCCTCGCTCTAACCCTTGCTGCGTGTTCAAACTAAACAATAAATTAAAAGGGTAAAAAGGCTTTCCTCGGGGTCGTGGTGGTGGCATTTAAGCAAGTGGCGCCTCCACGGCCTGCCTCGGCTCACTGGCCATGCTGGTGGGTGCTGGGGTGCCATCTGCAGGTGCCTGGGCAAGGCCACTGCCTTGGAAGAATTCATAGTTGAGGAGGGGAGACAGATGTCAGGGAGGAGAGTGTCAACAGCGGGTGCATCGTGCGTTCTAAGAAAACAAAGGGGGGGGGGCGACTGAGTGACAGGTGGGAAGCGAGGGAGAAGGGCGCCTGGGGAAGGCTGGGGGTCTTTGGCTGAAGGCACCAAGAGGGCGAGCTTGCCAGTGTGGGGGAAGAGTGATGACATGGGGACTTGGTGTGACGTGGCCCAGACCCCTGGACCAGCCCCTTCCTCGGGCTGCACAGGAGACCACCGAGTGGAGTCCTTGCTTATGGCTGCAGAACCAGGCTCAGGAGTGAGAGGCTGCACTGGGCGCCCTTGCGGACTTTGTCCTTCCTCCCGGGATCCGGTCCCTCTGCTGATGCCAGCTCTGTGCTCGGGTGTCACCCGTCAGTCCCAGCAAGGCAAGGGCTTTTCAGAGATTGCTTTTGCCCCTGATCTTGGTGGAAGAATGGGTCCATGCCCCTTGCAGACACATACCTCTTCTCCGAGTCACTCCCCTCGCCCCAACCCTTGACCTTTTCCCCTTTTTCTCCCTCAAAGATGGAAAATCTAAAACGCACATCAGTCTGTTGTCAGCTGGCTTATCCAGGACCAGGCTCAGGACAGTCTTGCCCTTCCCAAAGGTTTTCCCCAAATCCCCTCCTTAGAATGTGCCAGGATGGCAAAAGAAGTTCATCTCTTACGCCAGCTCTGTCCCGTTGGGTACGTGGCTGGAGGGCTGCGTTGAGGATTCTGAGGCCTGGGCGGGGCTGCCTTGGGCAGCCTGCTGTGATCAGCTCATGGAGTCTGGCTGCAAGAGAGGGTAGCTGGGGGCGCCTGGGTGGCTCAGATGGTTAAGCGTCTGCCTTCAGCTCAGGTCATGATCCCAGGGTCCTGGGATCGAGTCCAGCATCGGGCTCCCTGCTCCTTGGGAGCCTGCTTCTCCCTCTGTTTCTCTCTCTCTCTCTATCATGAATAAATAAATAAAAAATCTTTAAAAAAAAAATTTAAAGAGAAGGTAGCTGGTGGGCGGGCTCCCTGAAGTGGAGGAGTGAGGTGGTCTGAGTCCCTGGCCGGCCCTACCAGTATTCATCCACCGTGGGCACCTGAGCAAGTCGCTCCTCCACTCGAGGCTTTGTTCCCTCCTGAGAAAATGAGAGGGTTGGATCCCTGAATGATCATTTGCCAAATATTTACAGAGGACTGTGAAGTGCTAGCCACTCGGCCCACTGCCAGAGTCATAAGGCGAGTCAGCCGTGGTGCGTCCCCGTGACAGGGCAAGCACGGTCTTCAAGGGGGGGGTCCCTCACGCCAGTCCCAGCTCTGTCACCACACTGTCAGCTTGACCTCTGAGGCTGTTCGCATCTGCAGATGGGGTTGCCAAGACCTGTCTCGTGAGAGCGGGTGTGAAAAGGCCCATTGCATCTGGTCTGTGTCTGATCAGCTTGAGTGCGTCTCTGGTAACCTAGGGGGACGCATACACCGTCGAGGGAGGCAGGCCGAGGCAGCAGACGCTGAGTGCGGCCCTCACCAGCCCGGCTTTGGAGCCTTTAAGCATCTCTCTGTGAAGGCGAGAGGCCCGTCAGAAGTGACAGATGAGAGCAGCAAACAGCCCCGAGTGGGGAAGTGTCTCCCGTTGCTCACGTTCTCAGACCTTCTGGGCGTGCACAGATGTTGGGTATTAGCAAGGTCTGCCTCCAGAGGTCCTGCTCTGGTGTGAGATACAGTGGGTGGGGGCTGGAGGCCTTGTTCCCTAGGGGCCGTGTCACCGCAGCGGGGACTGGATTTGCCGCAGCTCTCCCAAGGAAATCCTGGGAGGTGAGCAGCAGACACCATCTGAACGTGTCCTGAGATGAAGAGCCGTGGAGTCGTGGCCTGGGGTGGGTAGGGAGGGGCGCTGTGGGTGCTGTGACCTCAGGTCCTGATGCTTCCACTGTCGGCCGTGTGGATTTGGACCAGGCCTCTCCTCTCATTCATTCAGCAAGGCTTGTTGCACACGCCTGTGAGCGGGCTTCTGGGGCTGTGTGGAGCTGCGGGAAAGGGTCACATCTAGAAAGAACGTAACGCCCTGTGCTCGCCCTTTGAAGTGCTCAGAGCTGTGGGTATCACTGGTGAGTCATCCCAGCAGGCAGAGCCAGTGTTGAAACTGGGAGGCAGGAGGAGGCCCATCTGAGGATCAGCATTAAAGAGTAGTAGTAGAAGAGGGGCCTTTGTGTGGCCGTGAACTTCCTTGCCCGGGGGGAGCTCCGCTCTAGAGGGGGTTGAGTCCGTGTGCTGGGTTAATCTGGAATCAGAACTGTGACCCAGGAGAGTCTCTCCCCAGTCAGGTGCTTCGACTCCAGCTAAAACCAGCTGAGATGATGAACTGTTTGAAGACTCCCACCCCCACAACTGCCAGTTTCATTAGCCCTTGATTTTTTTCCCCCTAAAGTAGGCCTTCTGCCTGGAGATGCTCGTGAGTTGGATCCATCACTTATGGGTATGAGATGGGCAGATAATCATGTTGGTTTCCCATTATTTTAAATCAAAATGAAGGATAAGTGTATTGCTACCAAGTCTCAGGAACAAGCCCCGGACAGAGCTCAGTACCGATGGGAAGAAGTGCTAGTTGCGGGGGGGGGTGGGGGTGGCGGTCAGAGGCCTTGGTTGAGTCCCGGCTCAACCACTTAGCTGGCGGACCTTGCGTGAGCCACGGCCCCGCTCTGGGCCTCAGTGTTCGCGTCCGCCCACAGCCTACCCCCGGCCTTGGGACGGACCGTAAGGAATCTGAGACAGGTGTGGGAGGTGAAGCGTGAGGCTGTCAGTGCCGCCGAGGGCCAGAGGTGTGGGCTCGCCTCTTTCCATGCTGCCTCGCCCCCTGGTGAGGAGCGTTGGGGGGAAACACGTGGAGGAAGAGTTAGACGGAGCGGCATCTTCTGAAGAAGCGGTGCTCTGTAGGTGAGGGTAGGTGTGGGGTGCCAGAGCTCCCCGGGAATGGCCGGGCCTGAGGCAAGGTGTTCAGCACGACCGGTGGCTGCAGCGGAGCGGCAGGAGGACGGGGTGAGGCCTGGCTTTGCTGCCGCGCAGAACCTCGGGGGGCTGGATGTGCCCAGCTCGAGGGGGCCTTTGGCTCATGGACTGGGCCCCTCCTGGGGTGGGGCTTGTGGGGCAAGGGTGCCTCGGGAGCTGCCTGAGCACATTGGTAGTGTGACTGAGGAGGCCCGTGTCCCCGCGAAGCCAGTGAGCCGCCTGTAGGTCCTGCTTCCTCATTGCCCACGTGGTGGGGGCCACAGCCCACTGCTTGCCTCACGGTCTTCAGGACACGCGGCCCCTGTGGCTGTTTCCTCATCTCTGTGACCCTGCTCTTGTGAGTCCCAGGTTCTCGGAGCCCACCTTTGTTGTAAGGTCCAGCTCCGAGGCTGTTCCTCCAGAACCTTCCTGGCCCTGGGCCTCCCCCTTTCACTCCAGGTCCTGTGTGCACGTCTTTTCTTCCCAGCTGACCAGGCTCGTGCCTCACTCCCTCTTCTGCCCCCAGCTCACTGCCTGGCATATAGTAGATGCTGCTAACTGTACAAGGACATGACACCACCCAGGAAGGAAAAAACATAACGAGATTGCCTTTGTCCCCCAAGTGCCTGTCAGCCCTCTGTACACAATACCTGAGGCCTAACCCAAGCTCTCAATTCCAGACGTGTGTCAGTCCGTGAAATCTCTGGTCAGCTAGACCTTTGCCAGACTGCAAGGCTGGCGGACTCTGGCTGCTCTGGGAAGACCGATCTAGAGGGTTTTAAGGCGCTGCTTACTAGGGCGGGTCACCCTGACCCCTTCCCTCGTTGAGCAAGCCCTCTGCTTGCCTCTGCTCCACGGGTGCCATCGTGGGCAGTGGGCCAGGAGGCCAGATCAGCTAGTGCCGGGCCCGCAGGAGCTCCGTGCGCTGGGAGAGACGGGGCATAGATGGCCAGCACCGCCCTGCTCGGTGCCAGGCTGATGGGACTGAGGCCCAGGCACTGTCCTAAACACGACCAGTTTGGTCTCTGCAGTGACCGCCTGAGGCAGGACCGGTTATCTCTGTCGGACAGAAGGGGCTCAGAAGGGTTAGGGCACTTGGCCGGGGTCACAAAGCAAAACAGTAGAGATGCAGAGGAGGGGATCACGGGCGGCTGGGTAAGGTTTGAGTTGGCATAGAAGCGAGTACAAATGGAAGGGAGGGGTGTCCTGGGCAGAGCACTGAGGTCCGTGATTGTGAGGCCCTACCGAAAGCGTGGATGGTTGCGAGGAAGTCACCGTGGCCGTAACAGGCAGGAAGTGGGTCACGCAGGGCCTGTGGGCCACGCCCAGGCACTTGAACTTGGTCACGAGGGTGGTGAGGAGCCCTTTGAAGAGCATCATGATCAGACTTGCCGCCCGGAAAGAGCCAGTGAGCGTTGGCTGGCGGGAGCCGGCCCCGGAGACGGGCGGCCCCGCGCAAGCCGCCCCCCTGACGCTGGCCTGTGTGTTTCAGGGTGGCGCCCCCCGCCGGCGCCGGCACGCTGCACACCCTGGGCCGCTACAGCCGCTACACGAGCGTCCTGGACCTGGACAGCAAAGCGCTCCGCTGCCCCCTCTACAGGGGCGCCCTGGTGCCCCGGCTGGCCGACCACCGCACTCAGATCAAGCGGGGCAGCACCTACTACCTGCACGTCCAGAGCACGCTCACGCAGCTCTGCTCCAAGGCCTTCCTCTACGCCTTCTGCCACCACCTGCACCTGCCCGCGCACGACAAGGAGACCCGGGAGGTGGTTGCCGGCCGCCAGGCGAGCTTCCTGAAGCTGAACCTGGGCCTGGTGAACGAAGATGTGAAGGTGGTCCAGTACCTGGCCGAGCTGCTGAAGCTGCACTACACGCAGGAGGCTCCCGGGACCAGCCAGCCCACACTCAGGTTCGACTACGTCCCCAGCTTCTTGTACAAGATCTGAGGTCCGCCCCAGCCACTGTGACCGAGACCTGTGACTCAGGGTACGGGGAGGGGAGGGGTTGGCGTGAGCGAGGGGTCCTCTGAGCTGTTGAGACTTCAGGTGTCATCGGGCGAGGGAACCCGAGGTGGCAGCCCTGGTTCCCGGGTGGCGTCCGGCGGTCTGGGAGGCGGGCTCGGGCAGAAGCGGGCGCCTGGCTCTCCGCTGGCGTCAATAAGGACAGTGACAGGCTGCTCCGCCAGGCGAGGAGTGGCCCCTGGGGACGGGAGGGGGCCGCTTGGCTTCCTGAGGACTGGGAGGCGGGCTGGGAGAGAGCCAGCACTCTCTCGATGGAGCGGGACGAGGGCAGAGAGGTGAAGCCCGGACGGGAGGGGCACGCTGGCACGGTCAGCTCCCAAACACTGGGGCGGCGAGATCAAGGGAAGCACCGCATTCACTGGCACGGTTTAGCGGGAAACAGGCCGACAGAACGTCCATTGCCTCATTCAGATCCCAGCTGGGGTCCTTCACTCGGGCCCCCTAGAGCCTGTCATCCCTGAGGAGGCCCCCAAATGAGTGAGGTGGAGGGAGGCAGCTCTGCCTACGCTGGGTGGTGGCAGACATGGGAACTTCTGGGCCCTGGGGCTGCAGGGAGAGCGAGCAGCACCCTGTCTGGTCCTGGCTTCCTCACCAGGCACGGAAGTGCCTGTGGGTGGGCTTTGCAGCTGCACCCCCGGGGCGGCAGGATGGGCTCGAGTTAGGCGCTCGTCCCTGCTCGTGAGTGAGAACCACTCTCGCAGCTGGAGGGCCCGGGAGACGGGCAGGGCCGCTGGGCCACGAGGCCGTCAGCACAGTGCAAGGGATGAGGAGCCAGCAGGCCTCCGGGGCGCAGCCCGCCAGCCTTTCTGGCGCAGTGAGTCTACACTGTGCTTTCGGGGAAGGTCGGCAGGCACGCTGGGACTTGGCCAAGGTCACCCCCCTCCCCCCCCCCCGTCCTCCACCCGCAGCAAACCTTTGCAACCACTTCACTACCTCTTGCAGGGTCTCGTGGGCACGGCGACAGCGGGGTTCTGCTCAGCTGCGTGGTCTGGGGGGGCAGCCCAGCTAGCGAGAACCCAGGGCCAGGGTCTCCTCCAGGAAGGAGGAAAGCCTCGTGTGGCTGTCTTCGTGGATCTGCCCCACGTGGGCCTCACCCCTGCTCACTCCTGCCCGTACGCCGTGCCCTCAAATACATGCACCTCACCGCTGTCCACTCCCACCCCACACGGGCCCCCCACATATGGTCGCCTCACCAGCGCTCACTCCTGCCCCACGCAGGTCCCCCAGGTCCACTCACCTCCCAGCAGCTCACTCCCAGCCCCACGTGAGTCCTCCCTTCGGGGAAGGACACAATCCCTGCCTCACCCGCCGTGACCTCCCCGACGCTCCTTCCAGTTGCCGTTGGTTTGTACGCGGAGGGTTTCTTGCAACCTTGAAATTTTTATACTTTTTTTTTTTCTTTTTTATGGCTGCTTTTTTCCTCCAAGTAGGGAGAACTCTTAGTATGACCGCTTTTTAACGTGTCCGGGACAGTTGTCCTGCAGCAGATCTGGCCCAGCCACGACGCCGTTGCTCCTGAGCATTCGCGTGCGCGTCTCTGGGCGCCGCGTACTCTGTAGTTGGGGTCTCGCCGTCGAGACCTGCCTACCTGCCGGCTCTGTGGCGCACCGTGGAGGTCACGCTGGGGAGGCAGGACCCCGAGGGGCGTTAGCGTCCCGTCACTCCTGCCGCCCTTTCCTGGCCCGGCTCCTCTTCACGCACGCGGCTACAGCCCTTGGGCCCGTGGCCATCGGCTTCTGGTGAGGGCCCACGGCCCTGGCAGAGGGGGTGTGATTTTGCTTCTGAGCCTGTGACTGAGAGAGAACCTTCTGCGGCAGATGGTCTGTCTACACGCCACGGGTTTTCTTTGTACCTGTGCCCATTGCATACGTTCACACACAGAAGAGTCGCCAGGGACGGCTTGGCAGCTTCGAGATGCGAGGTGTGTGTTTGCACGTGGGGAAGGCTGCGTAGGAAGCCTGTTTCTCTCCGCGGGCTGCCCCCCTTCGTTGCTGCCTCCAGTGTCCCCCGTGTTCAAGATGCCGCTCTGCTAACTGGGTGGCCCGCTGCCGTCTGCTTACGCCTCTGGGGACGTCACCTTACAGCATTTTATCTCCAAGGCGGGAGAGGTCTCTGGGGTCCAGATGACAAGACTGAAAGTGATCATCGGCACCACTGTTGCTTTTCATTCCTGTTTCACACCGTTGTGGATTCTATACAGTTTAACCGTACTGTCACCTGGGAAACTGATCAAGGCAGAAGGTCAGGCATGTGGGGCCTTCTAGAAGCTAAAGCCGTCGCTACCACGGTCTGAAGTAGATGTCACTTTGGAGGGGGTTTGCGTGGAAGCTCTGTCTCAGGGATGGTTCCGGAGGCCCCAGGATTCTGAGGCGAGGGATCAGGCGGGTGTGAACAGAACAGGTATGTCCCATCCTGGGGCCAGCCTCAGAAAGAGCAAGTGAGGAAGGAGTGTCTCCCTTGAGTCGTTCCTTCATGGCTTCACGGGCCAGTAGGTAGACTCCAGGTTTTAAATTTTGGTTAAAGTCTAACTTTCCATTGTGGCAGTTTCACAGGGTTGCTGGATGCCAAGTGTGTTTTTTTCCGGGGGGATTTCAAAGTGGTACTGGGACGGAGCCACTTCGGGCAGGCACTTGAGACCGTGGAGCTGCCCTTCCCAGACCCCCTCCACTTTGGAGAGCTGGAACCCACTAGAAGTCCCACATCTGTAAATCTTAAGGTGTGGGGAGCCCTATGCAGTGGGACTGAGCTCTTTAAGAATTTTCATTTGAGGTTTGTCTCAAATAAAACGTTTTAAAAACACTTCACAGCAAATAGAGGACATCCGTGCCTCTTACTACTTTGTCAGTGACCAGGTACCAAAAGTGTCCCTGGGGTTTATTTCAACTTTAGTTCCGACCCATGACTGCTCCCCCGCCTCCAACCACCCCTTTTTCCACCAGGTCCAGGTTGAGAGCAGGCTGATCAGGCTAGCAGTCTGGCGGTAGTGATTTCCAGAAGCTCCACGTGAGAGAGGAGCGAGAGCCTTTGTAGCACCGGGGCCCTCGGGGCGCTCCGACCTGAGCTGCTGCCTCACACCTCCCCGTTCCCCTAGGGATCTTGCTTCCCTGGTGGAATCTTCAGATTTTAGAAATCGCGACTTGCCCGTGATTTACTGCAGTGGCTGAAGTTACATGATGAATTGCACCAGAATTTGGAAATGGACCCTGATAGGCCCCCTGTCATTTCCCATCTAGCTTTTAACTTCTTTGTCGCTATATTCAAGGTATTGTAGGTTTCCACCTCCAACAAACAGCACAGCCCAGTTCAAATCCTAGGGAGGCCAACAGATTGTACCCCAAGTGCCAGGGCAGCTACAGTTGAGCAACGTGTTTCTGGAGGCCGAGGGCAGCCTTAAAGAACTCGCCTGCATACCGACCACCCGCTTCTGCCAGTGCCGGACGCGTGCCCCCACCTCCCCGGACCTGGTGTTGCAGGGCAGGTCAGCTTCTCGTACTGCTGCCCAGCAGGTAACACTCAGCCGCCGGGGAACCCGCTGGCAAGCATGAACCACCTTCACAGGAACTGATCTCCCAAGCCAGCAATCCGGTTTTACTTCCCATCTCCCCAGAAGCTCAGAAGCTCAGAAGAAAGTGCCTTGGTTTGTGCTCGGAGGCCAACCAGCCAGCTCTCCGGCTTTTCCCCAATACTGTGATAGAAAGTGACAAAACTGGAATCTTCCAGAGATGCGGTATTAACAGACTACAAAAAAGAGAAAGCATCAAGTTTCTACTCCTGGCTGGAAAGAACCAGTCTCAGCTGAAAAGGTCTGAGCACACACCAAGTGTCCCTGAGCCCTCAAAGCAGAAAGCTGTGAGCCCTGACCTAATCTGGTCTTACCTGTTAAGGTTTGGTTACGGTCATGGGAAGAGGGGAGTGGGGTGGGGGGAGGGGGAGGGGGGCGGCCCGAGCACTTGCAATGAATTAGGCTGCTGCTGGGGAGCCCCAGCTTCGTGGGAGTAATTGTTCAGTTCCAAAATGGAGGCCACATGGCGGGGGGGGGGGCGCTTGGAGATAGCCTTTTGTCTTCAGTTGCGGGAGGAGCCGAGCCCCTGAACCTAAGACTGGCTTGGCAGCATCACGGCTCCCAAAGTGAAGGCAGAGATGTGGGGACTGGTGTGTCACCCACGCCCCATGGAGTCTGCAGCAGCCCGTCCCCACCCATGCTGGAGTGAATGCCAAGGACGTGCTGGACCCCAGGCCCCAGGGGCGCCCTCCAGGCAGGACCGTGGGGTGCCTCGCCCACCGACTGCCCAGCGCTGGCTGGTTATACAGGTTGGGTTGAAAAAGATGCCACCTTTTAAGGCTGCAGTGAAAAGCATAGTCTGTGATGAATTTGTACCTGTTATTTTTGGAAAGCTATTTTATTACTGCATGTTCCTCTGTCCACTCGTGTGAACGCCGAGTCCTCCCCCACGTGAGCTGCGCGCGTCACAGCGCCCCACCTCGGATGCGTGCGCGACAGCCGCTCGGGGGTGTGGCCGCGCCAGAGTTTAACCAGAGTAAATGCCAAACAGATAGTATGAGAAGTGTACTTTTTAAGAAATTAATTTATTTGAGTTCAGATATTTTTGAAATATAAAAATTGGTTGTATTTTTTAAAGCTATAATTCTTGTAGACATTCTGTGGTTAAAAATTTGTGCTTATTATTAAAAACAGTCATCTATGTTTCGCACTTCAGCTTTGTGAAAAATAAAGTTTCTCTGGGAAGGTGACATTTGGTTTCCTGATTACAGGAGGGAGTTGGTTATCTGGCACAGGGCAGGACCCCCCCGCCCCCACTGGTTCTCACCCCTGATGGCACCTGACACTCCCCAGGGATGGGGTGGGGGTGAAGGAGATCATTCCCATGATGTCCTGAGCTGCTGTGGACAAAGCCCACGGCACCTTGTATAGAACTCACCAGAAGCTTCAAAATTTCCCTCCTCAGTTGTGACAGCCCTAAGTGAGTCCTCCTCTGGCAGCCCTCCGCGTAACAAGGTATTAAGAAGGGGCAGCTGGTGGCAGCTCCGAACTCGGGTGGTCGTCGATCTCAGAGGGTGGGGGAAGCCCAGGAACTCAGAGAAGGGCGAGTACACCTACCAGGGTCTTTCCAGTCGTCTGCCCTGAACCCAGTCTTAAGTATTTCATTTTTCCAGAAGAACTGTTTATACAGCTGAGAGAAAGGATCACATGTGAACCCCCTGATAACTTGTCCCAGAATTACTAAATTACTAACAGAGGGTCTTAAAAACAAATTTTGATTCGCGAAGGAGGTAATTTGAACAAAGTCCCAAAAGAAACCCCCTCAGAGGGCACGGAGACGTTGACGCAGCCAGGTCCTGCGTGGGGCCGCTCTTCGTCTCTTCTCAGAAGGGCACTGGGTCCTCGAGCAAGTGGTTCCTGGGCAGGTGTGGGTTCCTCTAGAAGTCAGGCAGGCCAGGCAGAGGGAAGAGAGATGCGAAGCTCTCCACCTCCTCCCTGAGAGCCCCGACGGCCCTTTGGTGCTTCTCGTCCCCTGCCAGTTTCTCTCTGAACTCCTTCAGGGTGGCCCTGGCCCCAACGTCGTTCTGAATCTGCAGAGTCAGTTCTATCCCTGTGCCGGCAAGAGACAAAACGAGTCCTCTGTGGGCCGGGAGAGAGCCACGATTTTGCCCCCATGTATGTACCCCTCCAGAATCTCCTCGTGTCTGTCCCCAGAGCCCAACTACCATCAGCTAGAGCTTTGGCCAAAAGAAATGTAACAGGGGAGAGGTACGGAACGAAAGAGCAGTGAGGATTCTTACCTGGACAGGTGTTCTTATCACAGGCAATAGAACAGGCTTCTAGAACTGTGCCGTGCTGCGGCTCAGCGGGCCCCAGAGACACACCCGAGGCTCGGCTGTCAGGGTGCGCCCAGTGGCGGGGGCATGACAGCCGCAGGTGTTAAGGGGGACCTCGGAAGTGATTCCTGTGCCCCCTTCCTTGGGCAGGACGAGTTTACCGACCTCTCACAGACTAGATGGTTTGCTAAGGTGACTTTTGCTCTGCCTTGTCCCCCCGCACTGCGCCTGGACATGGAAAGTCCTTCAGCGGCTGGGTCTCAAATGCTTGCTCCCAATCAGAAACTCCATGCACAGTTCAGAGTGGCCGACTTCCAAACCTTATCCTTACCTCTGTGAATAAACTGGGCTACTTTCTGGAACTCTTTTTCCAAAAGTCCTCGGGATGTCAGGGCTGGAGTCCCCAGACGCAGTCCGCTGGGCCGCAGTGCGCTTTTGTCACCTTCGAGAAAAACAGGCTCTGTCCCTCGGCCACCCCCAACTCACCACTGACCGCTGTGCATTTAAGACTCTTGGCCAAAAGAAGTGGACTTGGATGGTGGCTCTTTCTAGGAAGCAGAGTGCTGCTGACTGAAATGCCAGAGGCAGGAACAAAGGCCCAGGGAGACAGCAGCCCCTCTGGGCCACTGTATTGAAACAGGAAGGGGGTTGCTCCTCCACAAAGCGAGGCTAGCATCTGTGTTAGATGCATCACCCACATTCTTACAACCCCGAGAGAGCCAGCCTGTTCCAGAGGCCCCTGCTTCCCTTATCCAAATGCCCATGGCACCTGCGAGCAGCCTGCCTCAGTCCCTCCGTCTCTGCCCCTGGCAGGGTTCGGGCTGTGTCGGAAGGAGCAGGCCGGGAGAGAGCCACGATTTTGCTCCCATGTATGTACCTCTCCAGAATCCCTTTATGTCTGTCCCCAGAGCCCAGCTACCATCAGCTAGAACTTTGGCTGAAAGGATTCTTACCTGGACAGGTGTTCTTATTACAGGCAATAGAACAGGCTTCTAGAACCTTCTCAGCCCTTCCCCCGTCCGTGCCTTTGGAACGGAGATCCACGAGGATCAAATGGTTGTCAGAACCACCTGGAAAACCAAATTGGACATGTAGGAATAGAGAAACTTGATTCCATGCCAAGTGACGGAGTCCTCTCTTCCTAAGAAACGAGGGTAACAGGACGCCTGGGTGGCTCAGTCAGTTAAATGTCTGCCTTCGGCTCAGGTCATGGTCCCAGGGTCCTGGGATCGAGCCCCGCATCAGGCATCGGGCTCCCTGCTCCGCCGGGAAGCCTGCTTCTCCCTCTCCCACTCCCCCTGCTTGTGTTCCCTCTCTCGCTGTGTCTCTATCAAATAAAATATTTTTTTTTAATTAATAAATAAAAATAAAAGAAGAGCAATAATTGACAAGGCTGTTGTGACGTTTCAGTGCAGCACTCCGCCCGCACCATGCACAAAGCAGGTGATCACAAATGCTGACTTACGGTCACCATTCTCTGCTTCCGCCACCTGCGCTGTGCCCTCAGGTGCGGGCAGGCCTGGGAGCTCAGGGAGGTGGAGGCTTCTCTCCTGAGACTCCCGTGAGGCCTCGGGCAGCGCGGGGCTGCCATGTGCTGTCTGCACCCAGAGGGAGTCTGGTCTAACTCCTCCCGATGCCAAGTGCGGTTCCCACGCCAGCATCACGTGGGGGCCGGCTGGAATGCAGACCCCAACCCAGACCTGCCAAGTCAGACCTGCACTTTAACAGGGTGCCTGGGGGACTGTGTGCACATCCAAGTTTGACGAGTGACCCGAGGGACCTTGAAGGTCACCGTCCCCACGGAGGTTTCCAGGGCGTTCTTACTGACAGATGCGCAGGACGAAGGAGAAAGGAAAGAAAGGAAGTGGAGGGAACCAGAGAAAAGTGCTCCCCAGGACTGCAGAGGAGCCAGTTTTTGTCCCAGTTCTGCTGCTCATCAAGTTTGGTGGGGAGC
This sequence comes from Mirounga leonina, assembly GCF_011800145.1. NCBI lineage: Eukaryota > Metazoa > Chordata > Mammalia > Carnivora > Phocidae > Mirounga > Mirounga leonina. The sequence continues at coordinate 10,985,875 of NW_023270777.1, read as the reverse complement.
CCACTCCTCAGACAGGGGCCTGAAGTCCCTGAAAAGGGCGGCGGGCAGGGAGTGGGCACCGAGTCTGTGGGATACCAGGACGTCCCTCCCTAGACCACCCCACTGGCAGCATAGACAGCAGCCTTGCGAGCAGAAGAACGACGCTGTCCTTCAAGATCACAGTCTGCCAGAAAGCTGCCGTCCTAACTGCGTGAGCCCGCAGGGACGCAAGCGGACGGCAGCCCTGAGCGGGCCCTCACCTGAAAAGCCCACCCCGCGGGAGCTTACTCAGCACCATCTGTTGTATTTCTTTTTTAAAGATTTATTTATTTGAGAGAGCGAGAATGAGAGAGAGAGAGAGAGAGTACATGAGTGGGGGAGGGTCAGAGGGAGAAGCAGGCTCCTCGCTGAGCAGGGAGCCCGATGTGGGACTCGAACCCAGGACTCCAGGATCATGACCTGAGCCGAAGGCAGTCGCTTAACCAACTGAGCCACCCAGGCGCCCCTTTTTTTTTTTTTTTAAAGATTTTATTTATTTATTTGAGACAGAGAGAATGAGATACAGAGAGCATGAGAGGGAGGAGGGTCAGAGGGAGAGCAGACTCCCTGCCGAGCAGGGAGCCCGATGCGGGACTCGATCCTGGGACTCTGGGATCATGACCTGAGCCGAAGGCAGTCGCTTAACCAATTGAGCCACCCAGGCGCCCCAGCACCATCTGTTGTATTAAAGCACACGTGGACACGGTGCACTCCCCGGGCCTTGGGCACGCCTTCCACAAAGCTCCTGAGGACCTGTGGTCTCCCGCGCCAGTGACAGACTCAGCCCACGGCTGCAGCCGCAGGGCCTCAATGCCACCCCGAGGAGCAGGGGCACCTCCCCGGGCATTCGGTTGGTACCTGTCACCACTTTGTAGCCCAGCTCCATCAGGGTCTCAGCCAGAACCCGGCAGTTGGCCACCACCTGGCGCTGGTAAAGTCTGAATTCCGGAGTCATCGCTTGCTTCAGGGCCACAGCGACCCCTGGCGGGAGGAGAGAAAGGGTCAGGAAGGCAGGACGGGACCAGCCGGCCGACCAGGAGTCACAGAACACCCCTTGTTTCCACGCGGGCCTCCCTGCTTTTCACTGCCACCCGAGAGAGGGTGGATTATATTCCTCGCCCCAAATGAGATCTATTTTTAATCCTACAATTACCTGGCTGACCCTACAGGCCTCTACTTTTTTTTTTTTTTTTTTTAAAGATTTTATTTATTTATTTGACAGAGACACAGCGAGAGAGGGAACACAAGCAGGGGGAGTGGGAGAGGGAGAAGCAGGCTCCCCACAGAGCAGGGAGCCCGATGCGGGACTCGATCCCAGGACCCTGGGATCATGACCTGAGCTGAAGGCAGTCGCTTAACCAACTGAGCCACCCAGGCGCCCCAGGCCTCTACTTTTTGAGGAGCATGGGAGTTTCGTGCTAACACGGTTATCACAGGGAAGCTGTTCTCCCGCAAGATGGATTTTACGGTCCTTTTTAGGCTCAGTGTGTGGACACGAGCACTCAGCTGCCCCCAAACGCTTCCGCTCTGGTGCCAAATTGTGCAAATCTCTCCGACCAGAGGCCAGGAGAGAGAGGCGCAGGCCTGTTTGACCTGCGCGTCCAGACTCCTCCGGTCCCTCGTTCAATCCCAAGGGCCGCTGAAGGGGGCACAGGAAGTAAAGGAGAAAGCAAAGTAGGCATTGCCTACGTGCGCGCACCAAAGCCACTCGTCGGTGTTGGTGGAAATGACTGGAAAAGGCCCAGGGTGGCTGGAGAGCGAGTGATGCCATCACCCAGGGCTTGAAGGAACCGCAGACCCGGAGTCTGGAGGTGTAGAGGGGACTGGGAAAAGACCCCGCGGAAACCCGCCCCCTTCCTCCCCTCCTTAGAAACACCAGCGTGTCTCTGAATGGAGGCCGTGTGCCTTTGTCCTGGGCTCCTCTACCAAACCGCTTTGTTCCACGGAAGACTCTGGAACAACTCTGAGGTCATCACATCTCCTAAGCCATTTGTACAGAGAAGGAGTAAGTCACTGGCAGCCTGCTGGATGTTCTCAGCGGTGCGAGGGGCAGGATGTCAGGACGAGGTGACTTGTCTCCTCAGGGATTGGATGCTAACCGCTCACCCCCTCTGCTGTGCCGCCTCCTAATTGTTGAATTCCTTCCCTGAAGCGGAGTGGTCATCACTCTCCGCTGTCCCTGCCTGACACCAGTTACCAGTTTCCCTCTTCTTCCTGGTTGGCACCTCCCGGACAGAGATCTCGCTTTGGTTTCGCCCCAGCGTGCAGGTCCTGCCACCCATTTGGTGGACAGGTAAGCTGGGCATTAGGCGCCACCGAGGAGCGAAGGGGCCGCCATGGATGAGGGAGCCCCCCCCCCCAAGCGCCACCCGAGGCCTCGGGGTTGGCTCTGGTGACGTTTTACCAGCAATGGCGTGGTTGTGGGGACCGCCCTGCAGGCCTGGGAACACGGCCGAGTTGATAAGCGACTCCAGGTTGTACAGAGTCTCTTTGCCCGTCTTGGGATCCACGCTGCGCACTCCTGGATGAAGGAAAACAGAATGGGAACATCAGCCAGGCTGTCCCCTCTGTTTTCTCCCCACCCGGACTCCAACCCAGACTGGCTCCGGGGCGCTAAGCACAAGCCTGGCCTCTGGTCCTGGGGGAGGAGACCTGGTCCATCACACTGCAGGGGCTAGGGGCCCCTTGAAATCAAAGGATAATAATTTCCCTCCACTGAGACTGTAACAAAGACTATGCCTTGGGCATATTTCCTCAAAGACCTGTCCAAGACAGCAGTCTTCCAAGACGGTTACTTTGAAGGAGAGAAGACTCATTTGTATAATGACATATATTAATTATATAATAAGGCTCTAATGAGGACTAAGATTCCTTTTTGGAAGAAAGGTTAACAATCCGTTGTAGTAACTAAGGTCTCTGCAGAGCTTCTTGTGAGCGAGGAATTGCTCGAGGCACTTTACATGAATGAATGAATGCTCCAAACACTAGTCTGAAGGGACGGCTGCTATTATAACGATTCCCGCTCCGGAGGCATGGAAATGAGGCACAGAGAGGCTGCACAACTAGCCGAGGATCACACAGCGTGGACGTGGCCGATGCAGAAGTCGCTCAGGCTAGCCACACAGCAGCACTCCGTGGGAAGAAACAAACATTTCCCAGGCAGGTGGCAATGGCTACCTGCCTCAGAACTGTCCATACAACTGAAGAAGGTCCTCAGGGACAACAGGGCACTGAGAAGGCTCGTGGGCATGTGGGTGTGGCCAGCCCTGGCCAGGGGGCCTGACAAGGAGACTGCAGGGGAGAGAGACCCAGTTGCCAAGAGGGCCGGTTTCTCTGCGGGTGGGCGTGCATCTGGTCTCACCACGGGCTGAATGATCTGATCACGAATCTGGCTTTCCCAGGTGTGGGGATCCCAAAATAAAGGGAGTGCTCGGACGTGTGGGTTGCAGGCATTCAACAGAGAATCCTCACTAAAAGGACTACACTGGTAACTATGGTTTATACATCAGTGTCTTACGCTTTGATTACTGTGAGTCATCCTCTTCGAGAGGCATGCTGGACCAGAGTAAGTTCACCAAAGCAAGGCTGCACCGTGAGGCCTCTGGCAGCCCCTGGCCAGCCACGCACCTCCATTCAGCTCTTGTAGGGAGGACTAGTTGTCCCACAGCGCAATACCCTTCCTCCTTTCCCAAGACCCGGACACCCAAGGAGTGAGGCAAGAGCTGTGCTCAGAGCTTCTTTCCAGATCTCTTCAGCAGCCCGCCATTGCCCCCTCCTAAGTAGCTCTTGCAGGGACACATCAAGGGACCTGGGTTTTCCCAGCTCCCCAAACGGAACATGAACCCCAGAGGAGAAAGGCCAACGCCAGCACCCCGCCGGTACCCCACACCTGGAAAGCGCACCTCTCCTGTAGAAGATCATGCCGGCTCGGCAGCCTCTCAGGGTTTTGTGGGTGGTGGTGGACACCACGTGGCAATGCTCAAAGGGGGAGGGCACCACGCCAGCCGCCACCAGCCCGCTGATGTGCGCCATGTCGGCCATGAGATACGCCCCGTTGTCGTCCGCGATCTTCCTCAGTCGAGCGTAGTCCAGGTTTCGGGAGTAGCAGCTGGTTCCTGAGATGGCAGAGGTGACAGAGTCGAGTCAGAGACACCCACGGCCAGCTGAGAGTCGCCGGAAGTGCGAACCTGCAAAGCGGCCCCCGGGCAGGCACAGTCGACAGCTTGGAAATTTCTCCCTGCAACATCCCCGAGAACGGCAATGACAACTACCCCCCCCCCCCCCAAAAAACATCTTGGTGCCAGAGGCAACCACTCTGAGCTGCCTCTTCAGGTCAGGTGCCTCTTCACGGTGGTTGGGATGGCCTCTAACTATTATCACCTCCACCAATTAGTCAGGGGTTAACGTTTCTAGATGCTTCTCTGAGAACAGCCTCAGCTCTCACTCCGCTTTGTACTAACGGCGGCAAACAGTTATTTGTCCTGAAAGAAAAGACTACACTGAGACCCCAGAAGGCCAGCCTTTCGAGGCAGAGACTAGCAGTGAGCTAGGGAACATGTCCACGTCCTCGTTTTCTAAGAGGCACGGGAGCTGCTAAGAAAGGCGGTTCCTTCACCCCCCGCTCCTCACCTGCGATAATCAGCTTCGGGTGGAAGAGGCGGGCATTTTCCTCCAGTTGGTCATAGTTGATGTAGCCGGTGTCCGGGTTCACCTGTGGGATGTCACGGAGAAGCAGGCTCGGGCGGCGTCCTCCACCACGCCGGGCCTGCCCTCCCGCCCGAACCTGCGCCAGCTCTCGAGGTAAGATGACTTTCTGTACCTGCCCGAAACCTGTTCGCTCCCCTCCACCGCGAATGCAGGAAAGCTGTCCCAGGGCCCGACTGGAGGGCGAGACAGGGCGCCCGTGTATTTGGCCTGCACTAGTGGGGGATAACCAAGCATTGCTCACGGAGGCAGGATGCCCTGAGGGGTCCCCAGAGGAAGAGTCAGCCCCTGCCCCGGGGCTCTCCCAGGAAGGACGAGGACCCAAAAAGCCACCGGGGAACGAAACAGGAACAACAAACGTGCACCACGCAATGCAGTGCTGAGCCGCTGTTACCTTTGGGAAAGAGACAAGCTGCAGCTAACAGCCCTTCTAGTCCAAGTACAAAGAGGCCAGAAAAAGAAAGAAAGACACAAGGATCAGAAGACGCAAAAAGCTGACATTACTCACAGACATCGTGACAGTGTACCCGGAAAAGCCGAGCCTCTGGCGGCAAGCTATTAGAATTAGTAACTGAGGGGCGCCTGGGTGGCTCAGTCGTTAAGTGTCTGCCTTCGGCTCAGGTCATGATCCCAGGGTCCTGGGATGGAGCCCCGCATCAGGCTCCCTGCTCTGCAGGGAGTCTGCTTCTCTGTCTCCTGTTCCCCCTTGCTCATGATCTCTCTCACTCTCTCTCTCTCTCTCAAATAAAAAAAATAAAATCTTTAAAAAAAAAAAAAAAGGAAAGATAGAAATTGGCTTTTGTGTTCTACGTGCAAAGGCTGAGCATCATCTCATTATGCTCATGTTTCAAAATCCATCTTTAAGGTCAGTGTTGGCCGATGAGGATCCCTGTGGCCAGAAATGCCTGCACTTGCCATGAAAACAAGTGAACTGTCCCTTGCACACAAAAAGCACACACGGTTACTAAGACGGAGCCAAAGGCTAACGAACGGCGAACAGTCAAGGGCACTCAGCAAAGACCACGGAATGCCAAGATGGAAGGAACACTGGATTGACTTTCCTAAAAGATTAAAATCCTGTGTCTGACACTCAGCCAAGCACAAGGATGCCCTGGAACCTTTGCTCGTGGTGAGACCCTTGGACTAATGGGGACCAGCCCACGGGACAATAAACAGCAGGAGGAAGTGGTTTCTGGACGAGAGGGAGAATCACCACGTGCACGGGCTGCCCCATAACCCAGCGTGCAGGTTACTGCCATTGTCCCCATCACCGGCATCCAGTTTACGCATCAGCCACCACCCCCCGCCCCCCCGGGAGCCCACGTGTCGTCCGTGCATTGTTCCGACCCAACTGTTTATAATGACAAGGGTCCCTCACGACTACGTGCCAGTCACACGCCGGGCCCGTGGCTCATATAGGCTGTGGCTTGCTGGCCAGTCTGTGAGGGTCAGCGGGGTGCAGGGGCCGGCTCTTCCAGAACATCATGGGCTGGGGCGCGGGTGTGCGGCGCTGGCCCCAGCCTCCCACCTGCAGGGGCTGCCTCCAGACGGCGGGGGGGGTTCTGAGCAGGGCCGCCCCCAGTACCCAGGAGACCCATCTCCCTGTGCTTTAGCTGCCCCTGACGTGCCCCGAATGCCTGAGGAGTCCCCAGGGCAGGGAGGTGACAGATGGCCAAAGGGGGGGACATCCTGTAGCACCTCAGGAACAGGACCACCTATTCCTACAGGTACAGCCAAACACTGAGGCTTTCTGAGGAAAAGGCCTGCAGAGCCCCAGAGAGAGACCCCCTCTTACCTTATAGGGCATAGATTCAAAAAAGATGGATGTGGCAGAGATTTTCTTCTTGTCTGTCATGAACCCGTGGGTCAGGTGGCCGCCATCGGGCAGGTCCAGGCCCATGATGCGCCCGTGGGGCTCCACCAGGGCGGTATACACCGCGAAGTTGGCGGGGGAGCCTGGAACGCGAGGCCAGGGGAAGGTCCCATGAGGCCCCGAGCAGGACCCCAGAGCTTGGCCACTAGGCTATCAAGCAGGAGTGGACAGAACGGGCCTGGCCACCGCTGTGCAGCTCCCCCAGCTCCCTGGAGGTTCCCCTGCAGCAAACCCCGAGAATAAGGGACAGGAGTGTTCAGGAGGGGGGAGTCAGGAGGGAGTCAAGGTTGATGGACAGAGATGCACAGACCCAGGAGGGGCTTAGCCTATTTTTCACTTCGGTTTACAGGCAGTCCTTCTTGGGACTGCCTTCGTTTAACGCCAGCAGGCAGGGGGCAGCCCAGGCCCGTCTGGATGTGGCAGTTACCTGAGTAGGGCTGGACATTGACCCCCCAGCACTCGGGGTCCAGACCATAGACCTGCAGCGCTCGCTTCTGACAGAGGATCTCCAGCTCGTCGATGAACTCGGTCCCGCCATAATACCTGCGGGAGAAAGCCGACTTAGGCCCCCTCTGGCCCCGAACCTCTGTGCTTCGTACAGAGGCCAAAGAAGCTTCGGGCTGGGACAGAAGAAAAAAAAGTGTTGGAGCAGTGAGAACGAGTCCCCCGAGCCCCACGCCACTCATCTTCCATCCGTGCCAAGTCAGCCGCGAGACTGAGCGAGTACCTCCGCGTCTACAGGAAATTCTGACAGGCTGTGCGGATGAACCTTGAGGACCTTGTCAATATGCTGAGTGACATCAGCCAGTTACAGCCGTGTGTTGTGTGTTCCCCCTTATATCAGGTTCCAAGAGCAGTCAAAGTCCTAGAGCCAGAATGGGGAATGGGGGTTCCTCAGGGCTGGTGGGCATGGAGAGCTGGAAAGTTCTTCTGTTTTTTGTTTTTATAGTTCTAATAAAATTTTACTTGTTTAATAATTACATATGAAAATTTGTTTTTTATCTGTATATTAATAATCGTATTAACTCAATTCAGTAGACATTTTTATTTTTATTTATTTTTATTTATTTTATATATATATTTTTAAGATTTTATGTATTTGAGAGAGAAAGCATGTACGGAGGGAGAGTGAGAGGGAGAAGCAGACTCCCCGCTGAGCAGAGAGCCCGATGCGGGGCTCGATCCCAGGACTCCAGGATCATGACCTGAGCCAAAGGCAGACGCCCAGTGACTGAGCCACCCAGGCGCCCCAAACCTTCAAAATTTTAAATTAAATATATATACTCTTTTTGGGACGCCTGGGTGGCTCAGTCGGTTGAGTGCCCGACTCTTGACTGCGGCTCAGGTCATGGGATCTTGGGGTCGTGGGATTGAGCCCCACATTGGGCTCCCTGGTCAGCAGGGAGTCTGCTTCTCCCTCTCCCTGTGCCCCTCCCCGCCACCCCGTGCTCGCTCACACTGGCTCACTCTCTCTCAAAATAAATAATATATATATTCTTTTTATCCTAGTAAAGAACACATAGTACAGAATTGACATCTTAACCTTTTTTAAGCATATAGTTTAGTGGTATTAAGTACTTCACACTGCTGAGTAGATTCTCATTGTCGTGCAGCAGACCTCTGGAACTTTCTCATCCTGCAAAACTGAAACTCTACACCCATATGCGGGAGCAGCTCCCCACAGCTGCTAGCAGCCGTCATTCTCCTTTCGCTCTGATCCTGACAATTCCAGATAGCCCACAGTGGCATGCCACGTATGCACATTTTGGAGACTGGGTTATTGCACGTAGCACAACGTCCTCACGGTTCATCTTCGATATAGCGTGTGATGGGAATTCTTTTTTCTTCTCTTTTTTTTTTTTTTAAAGATTTTATTTATTTATTCATGAGAGACAGAGAGAGAGACAGAGGCAGAGGGAGAAGCAGGCTCCCAAGGAGCAGGGAGCCCGATGCGGGACTCGATCCCAGGACCCTGAGATCGTGACCTGAGCTGAAGGCAGACGCTTAACCATCTGAGCCACCCAGGTGCCCAATCTGAAAAGGTTTTTTTTTTTTTTTTAAGATTTTATTTATTTATTTGACAGAGAGAGACACAGCAAGAGCAGGAACACAAGCAGGGGGAGCGGGAGAGGGAGAATCAGGCTTCCCGCGGAGCAGGGAGCCCAATGTGGGATTCGATCCCAGGACCCCGGGATCATGACCTGAGCCGGAGGCAGACGCTTAACCGACTGAGCCACCCAGGCGTCCCGGGAATTCTTTTTTAAGGCTAAAGGGCGTTCTATTATGTGGCTCGGCCACATTTTGCTTATCCATTCATCCACCCACCAACACCTGGGTTGCTCCCAGCTCTTGGCTCTTGTGAATAAGGCTGCCGTAAACAAGTCTGGGAACCGGAAGGGGCTTCACTGAGTGATCCGGAAGGGCCCTTCCAGCGTCACATGCTCTGCTTTGTCACCAAAGAAGGGTGTGGTCTCCCCGAGCTTGAAGGAGAGCAGCCCATGACTGAGGAAGAGTGCTAGACCTTCAGGAAGGCCAGTCAGGCTACGGGATGCATGCACGGGACCGTGGTCACGCTCAGCCCGATGCCTAGAACACAGCACTGCGTTTCACCCTCAATTACAAGGCCACCATATTCTCACCGATTGCCGAGAAAGACAGAAGTGTTTTCAATGAAATAATGGCTTGGTGTCAGTCAGGTCCATCCCCAGTTCAGAGATGTTAAAATGTGAAAAAGTGGGAGCTCAGGGTTGATGAAAAGTCAGCAAGTACTTGGTAAATGTCCCCACGGTTCCCCACTGCTGTCCCAAGCCGCACCTGGAAATTCAGCTCGGGGCAAGGGGTTCGGAAGCCCGATTTGGGCCTGGGATCTAAGCCATGTTCTTCCAATAAACTTCACCTACAAGAAAGTGGATCCTCTTCATTCGTATCTATTTTCATTTGGGACAAGACTCACAGAGGAGGAGAAATGCCTACCAGGGATTAATGGGTGCCCTCAAACCACAGCAGTAAATACAGTGGAACTCTTAACCACCTCAGGGGGCCAGGTATCACCTGCTTCACCTCTCTACAAGGACAGGTGTCCCTGTGTCCACTGCGTGGGGACAGAAACCCCCAGGATCCGTCAGAGTCTCTTCTACAAGGTCAACTCAGAAATGTTGGAACCCCTGAGACAGCTTGGGATTTGGAGTATGTGTGGTGTGGTTTTTTTTTTTTTCCAACACCAACAACCAAATCTGGGACACGAGCTGGGTGTCCCAACAATTCCACTCCGTTCTGACATGAAGTGCCCGGAGTTAGCGCAGATGCCCCAGGTTAAGGACTCAGTTTCCCGGGTCTGCCCCCACTTCACACACCAGCCACAAGTCCTGGGCCCCCAGGCTACCTACACCGCTGTCCCGCTTGGCCACAAATTTGGGGGTCCCCACAACCTCCTCTCAGGCTCACTCATTTCACCAGAACAAGTCACAAAACTCAGGAAAAGTGCTTTCTGTATGATTACTGGTCTATTATGAAAGATTCAACTCAAGGACAGCCCAAGGGAAGAGGTGCATAGGGCATTACGGGAGGGCGCGTCACCCTCCCAGCACCTCGACGGGTACAAGCCCCACGGAGTCCAGCCTCCCCTGGAGCCCTGGTGCCTTGGAGGCTTGGGGAGAGGGCCAAAAGCTCTGACCTTCTAATCTCCTATCTGGTCTTTCTGCATCTAGGCGCCCCACCCTCGGTCACCTCACATAAACTCAAGCCTGGTCAACAAAGGGTCACTGAGAATAACAAAAGACACGCCTACCACCAGCGAATTCCAAGGGCTTTAGGGGCTCAGTGCCAGGAACCAGCAAGAAAGACCCGATGTTCATTTTTTACGAGACCACAGCGTGGAAACATCCCGCTGTGTGCGACCCTGAGCAGTCACTGAACCTCAGTGAGTCTGGGCTTCCTCATCTGTAACACGTGGAAAACGGCCCTCCTTGCCCTGTAGGGCAGCCCCGAGGATCAAATGAGCTACTGGTTGTGAAAACACCAGGTGAACCCTTGAAGGCGCAGAGAGGAAGGCAGTTATTCAGGGCGGAGAAAGAGTATGCCTTCAACTTGCTTCTCGGCCCTTCTCCAGAGACCTCCGGGGGCATCTCGGGGTGGAGTGGCAGACAGCGGGTCGAGGGGGGAACCCTTCTTTTTCCCTGTCCTTTGGGACACAAATACACAAATCTGCAAAAACCCTAAGTCAAATTCTGTAGTCGTCATCTTTGCTGAAGACTGTAAAAAACCACAAATGAACAGAACTTCTTGTGGTTCGCAGGGTGAGGGAGTTGACCAAATCCAACATTTCTAATGCAGCCACGGTGGAGTCAGTAGTTGCTTCCGGATCATTCTAGACACCGACTCCATTACTCACAGAGCAACAACCTTCCACGGCGTCCCTCAGAGCGCTGACCTTTTTCTAGAAGCTCGACAACGGCCCAGCAGCTCCAGACTCCTTAGGGACTGGCCTGTTATTCTGGAAAGCCCCCAAAGGGACTGCTAAAGACCATGAGGACAGCTGCTCTAAGAACATCAGCGCTGCCACATGCTGGGAATCGCAAACGAGTTACGGACGGGATAGGGGCGGAAGAGAAATCCCCAGGTCGTGTAGACCCTAGACGGACTCGGCAGTTCCCATCCCTAGGTCAGAAGCAGGCCTTTGATGGCACTCACATACCTCTGGCCTGGGTACCCCTCGGAGTACTTGTTATTTAAGCAAGAGCCCAGGGCCTCCAAAACTGCTCGGCTGGCGAAATTCTCTGACGCGATCAGCTCCAGCCCGACCCTCTGCCGGTTACTCTCCTTCTTGATGATGTTGTAAACCTGATGAGAAGAGAAGGGATGGTGACCGGTGAACATCTGGCCGATTTAGGTTGGCGTTTTGCTCGGATCAAAGCCATAATCTATGAAAGAGATGAGACGCTAGGAGAGAGTCCTATTTTGCCCGCAGAAGCTGACCATAACCCAAATAACCCCACAAAGACTCCCATAGCATGAAGAGAATAGCCGAAATCTTCCTCAGATTTTAGCATTTAGGGAGGAATTCATAGAAGACAATGAATTAAGGGAAACAAAAGGACTGAAGAGAAAATGATCTTTCAAATAAGCATCCCACCTAATTTTTAATTTTGCACCATCTTGTTATTTTCATCACTATGTTTCACCAAGTTTCTCCCTCCTGGACTTTATTCCTTGCTCTTTGTCCTTAAAATAAAAGTTGCTTTGGTAAACCCACAGAGGCAGAAAGTAGGCCAGTGGTGGCCACGGGCTGGGGAGTTTGCGGGGGCGGGGGGGGTACGGGGATGACTGCTCATGGGTTTGAAGTTTCTCTTTGGGGGAGATAAAAATGTTCTAGAATTGATTGTGGGGGGCACCTGGGTGGCTCAGTTGGTTAAGTGTCTGCCTTCAGCTCAGGTCATGATCCCAGGGTCCTGGGATGGAGCCCCGCATCGGGCTCCCTGCTCAGCGGGGAGTCTGCTTCTCCCTTTCCTCCCTACTCATGCTCTCTCTCTCTCAAATAAATAAATAAATAAATAAAATTGATTGTGAACATACTAAAACCACTGACGTATGCACTTTAAGTGGGTAACTTATATGGTAAGTGAATGATCTCTCACGTATAAAGCTGTTATAAAAACACATAAATAAAAGATGCTTCTCGGTGTCTAGATATCTGAACATGAAGAAAAAGGTCAGATCTCAATGGCCCGCCAGTGCCCCTTTCCTCCAGAGCAGGCAGAACAGTGCTCTGCACTCTGTGGAAACCCAGAAATATCCCTATTTCCCTCCCCACAGTGGGCTTTTGTTTTTCTTTATTTTAGAGAGTGAGTGTGAGTGAGCAGGGGGAGGAGCAGAGGGAGAGGGAGAGAGAATCTGAAGCAGGCTTCACGCTCAGTGCCAAACCCTGACTCAGGGCTCGATCCCAAGACCCTGAGATCATGAGCTGAGCTGAAACCAAGAGTCGGATGCTTAACCGAGCCAGCCAGGTGCCTTCCACGGAGGACTTTTAGCCACTTTGTCAGCCACCACCTCTAAATCTGGCCCTCTTCTGCTAACTGCAAGGCTGTCCCGAGGAAGGTTTATTTAGGAATAGACCAGGCGATTTAAACAAGACTCCCCGCGCCTCACCTCGGTGTCACCATCTTTCAGGGGCTGTAGCAGCATTTTATCATGCGACGACCACAGGGCAGCATCCTTGTGAGCCCCGTTGACTTGAGTCATCACTGCACTGGTTTCAATTTGCCTAAAAAATGGAAACACTCCCAGCATTAAATTTAGTTAAAGCTCATGGCAAACTGTTGGTTCTCCCAAGTTGCTGAAGGACGGACGTGTCTTACGGCCCTTCCCTCACAACCGCTGGGTAAACATGACGGTCATCTATTGCAAAACCACCATGTCAGGAACTTCTGGATCCTTCTGGAACTCTGGAGGTCAGCTCGTAATCCTGTTAGTGGAGAGAACTAACTCTCCGCCCTCCCTCTGAGGCTTGCCCCAGCCTAGAGATAGCCCCGTACCCCTCTTCCCTCTACCCTTCCTGGGTAGCTCCCCAACTAAACCAGGTGCCTCGAAGGCAAGAACTCAGTGTTACTTTTTTCTTTTTTTTTAATCCCACACAGAACCCCAGCATGGCCAGATATATTTGCCAAATTGAACAAACCAACTGCTGACTTCACTGTTATTCTTCCCATTTTTCAAGTAATGAAAATGAGGCTCAGAACAGAAAAAGTATCTCAGCCCAGGGCTGAACGGCAGGTTGGCCATGAAGGATGGGCTCAAAACCCCCAAACACACATTCTGAGTGCCCCACAGACGTCCTACTGTAGGAGCTATGAGTTAAGGCATGCGCTCTTTGCTTAAATAGAAACCCTCCGGTCAGATCTGCATGTCTGTCTTTTTCAACAGAAAACCGCACCCTGTTAAAATAGAGCTGAGCGGAAAATGCAAGCTTTGTAACCTAGGCTCCTGCAGAGAATGACAATTTGTGGGCAGTGGAATATCCACCAGTGAGAAAGTTTAAATATTGCCAGGAACCAACCTCCTCTAATCAGTAGTTGGCAGCTTTTCAGGACTTTTCCATCAATTTGCTATGTTTTCATTTCAGGACACTCATTTGCCAGCTATTTATCAGGGACCTTCCCTGTGGCAGCCACAGGGTTGGTACTGGGCACACGGTGGTGACTGAAACAGACGGGAGCCCTGCCCAGCAGCGAGCAAAACAGGTGACTTCATGCAGCTAGATAAAACAAGGGAAGTGGCTAAAGAAAACAGCCCAGTATTCCCAAATTTCAGCGATCCATCCTCCTTAACCTCCGGTAGAGCTAGCAAGAAGAAACTGGGAAATTCCTCACTGAGGCTTTCAAAGCAGCCATGATTCTAACTCAAGCATAGAGGATTAGGAATAAGCCACGTTCTGCAAGCACTTCAGCCTCAATGTAATGCACGCTTCTGCAGCAACAGCAGGCCTACTTTGCCAAGGGCAGGCAGGTGGCCTCGAAGGTGGCTGGCCATGTCCACGTTGCTGTCACAGGTGGAGAGAGCGAGATGGGAAAATGGTTTGGGCACTATGCCCAGAGCTTTTTTCCATGCTGATCCCTGCACTCAAGAAAGGCCAATATAACCCAAGGCTCTCTGCATCAGCCCACACACTTGCCCTCGACAGGTGGTAAACCCACCAAAAAAAAAAAAAAAGCTGGGCGCCTGGGTGGCTCAGTCGGTTAAGCGACTGCCTTCGGCTCAGGTCATGATCCTGGAGTCCCGGGATCGAGTCCCGCATCAGGCTCCCTGCTCGGCGGGGAGTCTGCTTCTCCCTCTGACCCTCCTCCCTCTCATGCTGTCTCTCATTCTCTCTGTCTCAAATAAATAAATAAAATCTTTAAAAAAAAAAAAAAAAAAAAAGCACAAGAGCCAAAACTGGCGCTCTGGTCCTAGAATTTCGAAGACCAAGCTGCTTTTAAATATTGATTACTCAAAAAGGATGTGAAGGTGGCAAGCAGCACAGGGAAGATATTGCTCAAACGCCAAATAACTAAAGTCCGTTTGTAGCCCTCCTCCTCCTCCAAGGCAGTCCAGATCTACAGTCATTGTGGGAAAGGCACTCCCTTGCACTCTGCCTCAGGACAAGGAACAAAGTCCCCACCTGCATCTCCACGCTCACTGGCTTCCCTTCAGAAGACCTGCGGCCTTCTGTCCTGGCTGCAAGCCTTTTCCTTAGGGAAAGATGCTAATTCTGAGTCAGTTACCTCTGAAGCCCCAGGGGAGAGCTGCAGGTGGGACCAGGACCTCCTGCTCTCACGGCCCACCCACGGGGAGGAACTTTCTACCCTGTATCCTATAACTACTAAGGATCAAGCCTTCTTCCCCGACATGGGGTACTTAATCCACTCTTATTAAGCCCATATCCTCCTCCTCCTTTTTTTTTTTTTTTTAATTATTTATTTATTTATTTGACAGAGAAAGACACAGCGAGAAAGGGAACACAAATGGGGAGTGGGAGAGGGAGAAGCAGACTCCCTGCCGAGCAGGGAGCCCGATGCGGGACTCGATCCCAGGACTCCAGGATCATGACCTGAGCCGAAGGCAGTCGCTTAACCAACTGTGCCACCCAGGCACCCTCTTTTTTTTTTTTTAAAGAGTGTATTTATTTATTTCAGGCAGGGCAGTGGCAGAAGCAGGCTCCCGGCAGAGCAGGGAGCCCAATGCAGGACTGAGTCACCCAGGTGCCCCAAACCCATACCCTTCTTTAGTCCAGATGAAGCTTTTTGTTTTAACCATGAAAAAGTTTCTATTCTTTATTCAAACAGAGAGTTCAGGGGCACCTGGGTGGCTCAGTCAGTTAAGCATCTGCCTTAGGCTCAGGGCATGATCCCAGGGTCCTGGGATCGAGCCCCGCATTGGGCTCCCTGCTCAGTGGGAAGCCTGCTTCTCCCTCTCCCTCTCCTCTTCCCTCTGCCTGTTCTCTGTCTCAAATAAATAAATAAAATCTTTAAAAAAAAAAAAAAGCAGAGAGTTCAAGATTCTTTGTCTTGTTTCAATTAAGTCAATTACACCTACTATAGATACAATCTATTGTCTCTACTAAGTCAAATAGATCTATTATATCCCGGGGCAATCTGAATTACAGTAAGACAAAGACCTGGAATATAAATAGCTAAATTATGTGTCAACTTGACCAGATTTACAGATGACCAGGGAGCTGATAAAACAAGAAAGAGGGGGCGTCTGGGTGGCTCAGTCGGTTAAGCGTCTGCCTTCCGCTCAGGTCATGATCCCACCCCGCATCGGGCTCCCTGCTCATCGGGGAGCCTGCTTCTCCCTCTCCCACTCCCTCCTGCTTGTGTTCCCTCTCTCACTGTGTCTCTCTCTGTCAAATAAATAAAATCTTAAAAAAAAAAACAAGAAAGAGATCCTGACACTGTGTACTTTTTTTTTTTTTTTTAAAGATTTTATTTATTTGTTTGACAGAGAGAGACACAGCGAGAGAGGGAACACAAGCAGGGGCAGTGGGAGAGGGAGAAGCAGGCTTCCCGCTGAGCAGGAAGCCCGATGCGGGGCTCGATCCCAAGACCCTGGGATCATGACCTGAGCCGAAGGTAGACGCTTAACGACTGAGCCACCCAGGCGCCCCGACACTGTGTACCTTTTAAGAAGCACAGGGAAGATCATCATTTTTGGCTAATATATTTAGGGAAGACATACTTCACATCTTTTCCTGAGGTCTGGAGTTTGGCTGAAAAATAACATACCTTGAACTTTGTCCTCATTTTTTTTGAACTCTGATAAAATATACATAAGATTTACCATTTTAACCATTTTTAAATTAAAAATCATCTTTATTAAAAAAATTTTTTTTTTGGGCGCCTGGGTGGCTCAGTTGGTTAAGCGACTGCCTTCGGCTCAGGTCATGATCCTGGAGTCCCTGGATCGAGTCCCGCATCAGGCTCCCTGATCAGCGGGGAGTCTGCTTCTCCCTCTGACCCTCCCCCCTCTCATGTGCTTTCTCATTCTCTCTCTCTCAAATAAATAAAATCTTTAAAAAAAAAAAAATTTTTTTTTTTCCTATTTCACCCATCCACCTCCCCTCTGGCAACCACCAGTTTGTCCTGTATTTAAGAGTCTGGTTTTTTTATTTTTTCTTTGCTTGTTCCTTTTGTTTCTTAAATTCCATATATAAGTGAAGCCACTATGGTATTTGTCATTCTCTGCCATTTTGACCATTTTTTAAGTGCAATTCAGTAGCATTAAATACACGCACATTGTTGTGCAACCATCACCACCATCAGTCTCCAGAACGTTCTCATCACCCCAAACCGCAATTCTGGGCCCCCATTAAACACCTCTCCATTCTCTTCTCTCCAAGCTGGTGGTAACAACTACTCTACTTTCCATGAATCGGACTATGTCAGGGGCCTCAGTAAATGAAATCACACAACAGTCGCCCTTTTGTGTTTGGCTTATTTCACACAGCATGAGGTCTTCAAAGTTCATCCATGTTGTAGCACGTGTCCGAATGTCCCTCCCTTTTAAGTCTGGATAATATTCCACTGGATGTAGGCGCCACACAGTACTTTGGTTATCCATTTTTCCATCACTGACATTGGGTTGCTTCCACCTTTTGGCTACTGTCAGTAATGCTGCCATGAACATGAACAAATACCAAGTCCCTGCTTTCAAGCCTTCTGGGTATAGACCCAAAGAGGAATTGCTGGATCATACAGTAATTCTATATTTCGTTCAAAACAAGCTTTTGATATTTAAGAGATCTATACTCTACTGCTACTATTAGCCTACAGTAAATTCACTCATTCCTGCAACAAATATTTATTGAGCAACTCCTATGTCCCAGGCGCTGAGTGAGGAACAAGAATACATGGGTCAAAAGGACAGAGGCCCTGCTTTTGGGACGCCTGGGTGGCTCAGTCGGTTAAGCGTCTGCCTTCGGCTCAGGTCATGATCCCAGGGTTCTGGGATCGAGTCCCGCATCGGGCTCCCTGCTCCGCGGGGAGCCTGCTTCTCCCTCTGCCTCTGTCTCTCTCTCTCTGTCTCTCATGAATAAATAAATAAAATCTTTAAAAAAAAAAAAAAAAGGACAGAGGCCCTGCTTTTATGAGGAGCAGACAAACAAAAAAGTAAGAAATTCACAAGATAATTTCAGGTGGTAGTGATTGCCCTGAGGACAATAAATGGGTGGAGGGCTTCCTTAGGCCAAGCCGTGAAAGATGTCTAAGCTGAGATCTGAAGTGGGAAGGGGCCAAGCTTCTGAGATCTGGGGTAAGAGCAAACACACCTTATCCTCCTAAATCACTCTTCACCTTATCACATTTAGTGCAAAGGCCCTAAAATGGGAAGAAGTTTGACTTAAGGGCCAGAAATCAGGCCCGCATGGCTGAAGCTTGGGGAACAAAGC
Source organism: Mirounga leonina (assembly GCF_011800145.1). Taxonomy (NCBI): domain Eukaryota; kingdom Metazoa; phylum Chordata; class Mammalia; order Carnivora; family Phocidae; genus Mirounga; species Mirounga leonina. The sequence continues at coordinate 10,967,861 of NW_023270777.1, read as the reverse complement.
AGAGGCACAAAAGATGATACTTGGAAGGACCAAGGGTGAGAACAGGGATGGGAGAAGAGATTCTTCACCTTGACCGAACATACTTGACAAGTTTTAAACTGTGTTCTAGAAACCTTGGTCTTAAAGCCATTTCTCAATCCATCTGTGCAACCTGAAACTAACAACTAGAGAAACCCAACTGAGGGAGATCAAGGTTCCCGATGTCAAAAAGCAGGTTGGGGACACCTCCCAAGCTGGACCCCTCCAAACCTCCCATGTCCCAACAGTGTAAGACCACACCCAAGGAAACTGCTAAAGCCAGCCTGCTGGGTTCAAATCCTGGTCTCCACTTCCTAATGTGCAACCCCAGTTACTGACGCCTCTGTTTCTCAGTCCCCTCATATAAAACCCAGAAGTGAAGATAGTTCTGAGCTGGCAGGGAGAGTTAAATGAGCCACCGGCCATACACAGAGCACTCACAACAGTGCCAGGCACAGAGTAAGTACTCAAAAACTACCAGCTACTACTCTTACGAAAGAAACGGAGGGACCTTCGGGCCATATTTGTTACCACTTTGTTACCACTCAGTAATCTGGGCTGAGGACACAGCCCACTGCAGCCATTACTATCATTTTAGTGCCGGATATTTCTGTTGGGGAAATGTCATTCACGTGTGGCATCATCCTCAGCTCAACCCCAGGGAAACAGACCTGGTAAGTGAATTTACTTGCCAAGGTCATCAGCCTCCCCATGGCCCCAAATCCTCCCCGGGCCTTTGCCACACAGGTGGAACCAGCCAGAAGTCTCCTGAGGGAACGACCCTGTTAAATGCCATCTGTGTGTCCCACACACAGATTTTGTGTTCCCTAGTATACAGAGGAGGAAACCGGGGCTCAGAGAGCTAAGTGGTCTAAGGTCCTACAACAAGGAGTCAGAATCTGAACTCCGGTTTACCTTTAATTCCAAAGCCACGTTCCCATGACGCTGCGCTAAATAAAAGCACAAGTTGCCCACCTCCAGCGCATGTTCCCTCCAGTAAGAAATTTAAAATGTGATTCCATAAGAACCTGAACTGGTGTTTCGAGTCCGGCAACTGCCTGACTAAAGGCACATGTTTTGTGCTGGCCTCATGTGATCAAGGGTCACTTAACTTCCAGGACCTCGAAGCACAGGGCACGGGGCCAAGAACCCCACACCCCACAGTGCAACGTTTGTCTCCTAGCGCAGGGGGGTGACAGATTGCAGACAACAGGCGGAGCTCCTCCCCCGCAGGGATCTGCTCGCACTCCGAAAGCAGCGCGACCATATATGCAATGCTTGAGAAGCTTCCGTTTGATTCCGGGCCCTGCCATTTTGCTATCTGCAGGGTCGCGCCTAAATCGGCTCTTCTAGTCGAGCCGCAACTTCCTCGTCTGTAAAATGGGCTACGTGACAGCCCTCCACCTGCAGCACAGGGGATTCTGTAGCCAGGTGAAGGGTGCACTTAAATTGAACATGCTCTGCGAGAAACGTGCTCCGTGGGGAGCGGCTACCTTATCAGCTATAAGCATTCGTATCTGTGTCAAAGGCGGAGCCCACCACCCCTACTGCACCGACCGGTGACCAGGGACCGGGCATCGGGGCTCGCCGCCCTCTCGCCCCTCACCCCGGCCACTAACAAAGCGCCCCTCACCTTTTCCGGCTTCTCAGAGCTGCGGGGGAAGCGCGGCGACAAGGCGCACACCCCGAGAGCGCCGGGGACACCAAGGTCCTGGCACCTGAAGCTGCCCACCGACCGGAACAGGGTCCCGCACACCAGCCCAGCGACCCCGAGGCCTCGCGCTGCCGCCGCGGCCAGAGTCCGAGACCTGCCGACCCGCGCCCGACTGTGTGCCCGCCACGTGATACCTGCCGCGCGAATCCGGAACCCAGAACTCGGCGCTCCGCGGTTCGCGCTCCACTCGGTGCCGGGTGCTCGCTGCCCGGCCCCGCCCCCGGAGGTGCCCAATCAGAGGGGCAGCCCCGCCCCCGTGGCGCAGGCGCTATTGGCTGCAGCGGAGCGGTGGGCGGGGCTGCCCCTCCCCGCCCCTCCCCGCCCGGCCGGGGAACAGCCGTAGTGCGCTGCTTACCTAGTCCTTGGCTGCGGGCGCGGGGCGGGGGTTTCCGGGGCGTCGGCAGAGGGCCTGTCCCAGTGAATTTGGGTAGGCCGCGGAAATAGGGGTGAATTTTGTTGCTCATATTTGACATTTGCATTGTCCTCTTTACAGTTTACCGCAGTGATCATTTAAATAGGACAAACGTGGGTTCGAGCTCATGCCACTGTTACTCTATGTATGGAGTCCTAGGCAGTCAGTTTATGTGAGTTTCATATTTCTCAACTTTGAATTGGAGATAATTTTATCTGCCTGACAGGACTCCCGGGAGGATTAATAGACGTGTCTGAAACACTTAACGTCGTACCTGACACATTATAAGGGCTCAATAAGTATTAGCCATTGTTAAGAATAATAAAAGCCATGGGGCTGCACAGTATAGGGAAAGGAGCTGGCAAAGATTCTTTTTTTTTTTTTAAGATTTTATTTATTTATTTAAGAGAGAGAGAGAGCACAAGAGGGAGGAGCGGGAGAGGGAGAATCAGACTCCCTGCTGAGCAGGGAGCCCGATGCGGGACTCGATCCCGGGACTCCAGGATCATGACCTGAGCCGAAGGCAGTCGCTTAACCAACTGAGCCACCCAGGCGCCCACAAACATTCTCTCTTTGGCTGAATTCTAGTCACGCTCTCCTGAATTCTTTTTCCAGTAAGCCTTTTGGACTTCTGTGTTTGTCCAATTTTAGAAAGAATTCAGCTAAGTCAGTTTAACCAGAACCCACGACCCTCTGTATCTGGATTCCTTGTCCTCCACCATCCTTGGTGATGTCGGATCCCCCTGGCCTGGTCAGTTTATCCAGAATCCCCCTTACCCCTTAGTAATTGTTCACCCACTGACTACCCCCCCACTCCCTCCTTGGCTGTAGATTCCTAATTGCCCATGCTATATTCAGAGTTTAGTTCCATCTCTCTCCCCCACTGCAATCGACCATCCAGCAAATTTGGTTTCGGGTAAGGACTCTCTTCTTGGCTTGTATATGGCTGCCTTCTCAGTATGTCCTCACGTGGCCTTTCCTTAGTGTGTGTGCGCACAAGGAGAGAGAGCGAGCAAGATCTCTTCTTATAGGGACCCTCTTCTTTTTTTTTTTTTTAAAGATTTTATTTATTTATTTGACAGAGAGACACAGCGAGAGAGGGAACACAAGCAGGGGGAGTGGGAGAGGGAGAAACAGGCTTCCTGCTGAGCAGGGAGCCCGATGCGGGGCTCGATCCCAGGACCCTGGGATCATGACCTGAGCTGAAGGCAGATGCTTGACTGAGCCACCCAGGCGCCTTCCTGTTACATTTCTATATGAATCTTAGAATCAGCCTATCAACTTTTGCAAAAGCAGCTGGATTTTTTTTTAAAGGTTTTATTTATTTATTTGACAGCACAAGTACGCAGAGTGGTAGACAGAGGGAGAAGGAGAAGCAGGCTTCCCGCGGAGCAGGGAGCCCGATGCGGCGCTCTATCCCAGGACCCTGGGATCATGACCTGAGCCGAAGGCAGACGCTTAACGACTGAGCCACCCAGGCGCCCCGGGGCCCTCTTCTAATATGGATGCTAATCCTACCAGATCAAGGCCCCACCCTTGTGTCTTCACTTAACCTTAATTACCTCCTAAAGACCCGATCTCCAAATACAGTCCAATTGGGTTTTAGACCTCCAACATAAGAATGGGAGGGGGGGGGGGCGGAGGATGACAAAATTCATTCCATAGCAATCAGAATGGCTAAAATCAAAAGATTACGCCCACTGCCAAATGCTGGAGAAGAAGCTAAAAAACTGGATCTCTCATCCATCACCGGTAGAGATGTAAAATGGTACAGCCACTCTGGAAAACAGTTCATCAGTGTCTTAACAAACTAAACCTACACTTTCCATATTGCCTAGCAATCATACTCCTGGACATTTACCCAGATAAACAAAAACTTTAGTGTACACGACCTATACATAAGCGTTCACAGCAGCTGTATTTCCAATACGCCCAAACTGGAAACAACTCAAATGTCCTTCATTAGATGAATGGTTAAACCAACCGTTATGGGAACGTTTTATTTTTCTATTCCCTATTTTCAGAAGTGAAGATTCTAAAACCAACAGGCAGATCCAAAATCGATCTGCCTTGTCCTTCAGAGGGTGAAATGATAACCTAAAAAGAAGCTTCAAGAAGATGAAGAGGGTCAGAAGGAAGGAGATAACCAAGAGAAGAGCGAGACAAACAAGAGAGAAACGCAAGCATTGAATCAAAAGGGAACATTTCAACTAACACAGGGGTCCCATCAACCTCTGATTCTAAAGAAGGAGATGATCAAGAAGGCAAAAAGAAGAGGGGCGCCTGGGTGGCTCAGTCAGTTGGGCATCCGACTCTTGGTTTCAGCTTAGGTCATGATCTCATGGATCATGGGATCGAGCCCCACTTTGAGCTCGATGCTGAGCGTGGAGCCTACTTAAAAAAAAAAAAAAAAAACTGAACACTAAACAACATATTATCTACTGTAATGAAAATAAATCTTTTGGGCTCAAAGCTCTAATTCAGTGGCCAGAAAGAGAATACAAATAGAGCAAACAAGAGATGGAGATCTTGAGACAGCTTCATTGACTGAATATTCAGATTCTAAATTGAAGATTTCATTGTCAATAGTATTATTCCTGTGTTATAATTGTTGTAAAAAATTTCCCGCAAAGTACATACTACATACTGAGGCAGGCCATCATCCTGTTAAAAGTTTTTTTTTTTACCAAGCTTAAGATGAAGCTATGCATTTGAAAGTTGTAAGTTCAGAGGAAGATAGCAGTTGTACATTATTTCACTTAGAAAAAATAAAAATTCATTTTGTCTGGAAGCTACGTGTTAAGCTGGAATAACTAATGTGCCCCTGGAGAATGGTGCAATTTTGCCCGTCCCTTGACGTTCTTTTGTTGTGTAATTCTTTAGAATCCTAATACTTGTGTTTTTGTTTGTTTGTTTGTTTGTTTTGTTTTGTTTTTATTGGAAGAAAAAGAAACGTGTACTAGAATACCAGCCAGCAATAGAAAGTACTGAGCTGTTGATACACATAACAGTTTGCATGGGATCTCTATAGTTATGGAAGATGTGGCCATGAGAGAAACTGAGTAAAGGGTACATAGGCCCTCTTTGTACTATCTTTGAAATTTCATGTGAATTACAATTATTTTGAAAAAAAAAAAAAAACTTCTAGGAAAAGTCTCAAGGAGATCAAACAGATCTACAAGTAACTTAACTGTCTTCCAGAACAAAATCCAACACGTTTTTTTAAAAAAAAAGACAGGGGCGCCTGGGTGGCTCAGTTGGTTAAGCGACTGCCTTCGGCTCAGGTCATGATCCTGGAGTCCCTGGATCGAGTCCCGCATCGGGCTCCCTGCTCGGCAGGGAGTCTGCTTCTCCCTCTGACCCTCCCCCCCTCATGCTCTCTGTCTCATTCTCTCTCTCAAATAAATAAATAAAATCTTAAAAAAAAAAAAGACAACAAAGTCTAGATACTCAACAAATACCATCCACAGTGTCCTGTATCCAATCAAAAGTTAGGAGACATGCCAAGAAGCAGAAAAATGTGACCTATAACTAAGAGAAAACATCAATGAATAGAAACAGATGCGGAATGATAGAGGTGTTGAAACTTGCAGATAAGAACATCAAAACAACTTTTAGAATTATGCTCAACCATTTAAAAACATACACAAATATAGTGAGAAGGGAAATCAGTGTAATCAAAAGCTTTAGAAAAATCAACAAAATTGGGGCACCTAGGTGGCTCAGTTGATTCAGCGCCCCACTCTTGATTTCAGCTCAGGTCATGGTCTCAGGGTCATGAGATCAAGCACCAAGTTGGCCCACTTGCACTCAGTGGGGAATCTGCTTGAGGATTCTCTCTCTCCCTCTGCTCTCCCCTGCCCCAAATAAATACATCTTTTAAAAAATCAACAAAATTGATAAGACTCTACCTAGAATAATCAAGAAAATAAGAGAGAAGACACAAATTACATGACTACATACCATAAAAACATTGAAAGAATAATAAGAGAATTAAAACAGACAAATTCCCTCAAAGACACACATTACCAACACTCACTCAAGAAGAAATAGAAATTATGAATAATCTTATATCAAGTAAAGAATTTGAATTCATATTTTTAAAAAGTTCCCACAAATAAAACTCCAGGCCCGCATAGTATTCCTACCTATCAAACATATAAGAAATAATGCAAATTCTATACAAAGTCTTTCAGAAAAATAGAGAAGTAGTAAACACCTTCCAACACACTTCATGAACCCAGCATTACTTATTACAAAAACTAGACAAAAATCATTAGAAGAGGGCGCCTGGGTGGCTCAGTTAGTTAAGCGACTGCCTTCGGCTCAGGTCATGATCCTGGAGTCCCTGGATCGAGTCCCGCGTCGGGCTCCCTGCTCAGCGGGGGGTCTGCTTCTCCCTCTGACCCTCCCCCCTCTCATGTGTTCTCTCTCTCTCTCTAGCTCATTCTCTCTCTCAAATAAATAAATAAATAAAAATCTTTAAAAAAAAATCATTAGAAGAAAACTACAGACCAATATTCCTCGTGAACAGAGATATAAAAGTCCTTAACAAAATAATAACAAATTCAGCAAAATATAAGCATGATCATATATTTGATCAAGTGGAGTTTATCCCAGAAATGCAAAGTTTATTTCAACATTTGAATATCAATCAATGCAATTCACATATTAATAGAATAAAGGTGAAAAAATATGATCGTCACAATAAATGCAGGAAAAGCATTGGTCAGATTTAGCACTGAAGTTTTTACTATTATCAATAAAGCTGCTATAAACATCAATGTGCAGGTTTTTGCATGACCATACATTTTCATTTCACTTATATAAAAACCTAGGAAAGACGGCTGGCTATTATGGTTAAGTATAACTTTATAGTAAACTGCTAACATGGTTTCCAAAGTAGCTGCATAAATTTGCACTCACATAAATAAGAACGAGAGTTATAGTTGTTTTGCATTCTCATCTGTACACTAGTTTCCCACCCCCCTTATCCCCAGGGACTATGATCCAAGACCCAGTGGATGCCTGAAACCATGGATGGTACCAAACCCTGTATATACTATGTTCTTTCCTAAACATACATACCTATGATAAAGGTTAATTTAAAAGTTTTTTTTTTTTTTTAAGATTTTATGTATTTATTTGACAGAGAGAGAGATAGCGAGAGCAGGAACACAAGCAGGGGGAGTGGGAGAGGGAGAAGCAGGCTTCCTGCAGAGCAGGGAGCTCTATGGTGGGGCTCGATCCAAGGACCCTGGGATCATGACCTGAGCCGAAGGCAGACGCTTAACAACTGAGCCACCCAGGCACCCCGATAAAGGTTAATTTATAAATTAGGCACAGTAAGGGATTAACAACAATAACTAATAATAAAGTAGAACAGTTATATTAATGGACTGTAATAAAAGTTATGTGAACGTGGTCTCTCTCTCAAAATATCTCATTGTCCTGTAGTCACTCTTCTTGTGACTATGTGAGATGATAACATGCCTGTGTGATGAGATGAAGTAAGGTGGGTGACACAGGCATTGTGATGTAGTGTTAGGATGCTATACATCAGAAAGAGGATAGGATGCATAGGAAGGAGTATTATCTGCTTCTGGACTCTGGTTGACACTGGATAACTAAAACCATGGAAAGCAAAATGGTAGATAAAGGTGGGATCTATTGGATTTGGTTTTGTCAGTGTTTTGGATTTTTTTTTTTTAAGAGAGAGAGCGTGCACCAGCAAGCGGGGGTTGGGGTGGGGGCAGAGAGAGGCAGAGGGAGAGAGATAGTCATAAACAGGCTCTATGCCCAGTGCGGAGCCCAACACGGGGCTCAATCTCAGAACCCTGAGATCATGACCTGAGCCTGATGAAATAAAGAGTTGGGATGCTTAGCTGACTGAGCCACCCAGGTGCCTTTATTTCTTTTTCTTGTCTAATTGCACTGACTAGAACCACTAGTAGTGAGAGCAGATATCGTTTTCTTGTTCCTGATCTTAGGAGGATAGCATCTAGTCTTTAATCGTTAAGTATGATGTTAGCTGTGGGTTTTCCTTGGATGGTCCTACTCAGGTTGAGTAAGTTCCCTTTTCTTCCTAGTCTGTTGAGTGTTTTTATCATTAAAGAGTTTTGGATTTTGTCGAATGATTTCCCTGCATCTATTAAGATCACTATGTAGCATTTAAAAAAATTATATGGTCTGTATAACACATTAATTTGTTTTTGAATGTTCAACCAACTTTGGATTCTGGGGATAAATCCCACTTAGTCACAGTATATAATTCTTTTCTATGTTGGTGGATTCGGTTTGCTAATAATTTTTAAGGATTTTTTTTTAAAGATTTTATTTATTTATTTGACAGAGAGAGACACAGCGAGAGAGCGAACACAAGCAGGGGGAGTGGGAGAGGGAGAAGCAGGCTTCCCGCCGAGCAGGGAGCCTGAGGCGGGGCTCCATCCCAGGACCCTGGGATCATGACCTGAGCCAAAGGCAGACGCTTAATGACTGAACCACCCAGGTGCCCCTAAGATATGTTGACTTCATATCAGATACTAAGAAAAGCACATTACCTCTCAGCTTTTCTTCCTTGAAATGCATAACCTTGATTGAATCTGGAGAAAACACCAGACAAACCCAAATTGAGGGGCATTTTACAAAATATCAGACTAGAACTCCACTAAATTGTCAAGGTTGTGAAAGACAAGGAAAGAAGTGAGGAACTGTCACAAACGGGAGAAGACTAAGGCTGTATGACATCTAAATGGGATACAGGATCCTGGATTGGAAACTGGAACAGGCAAAAATAAATCTTAGGAGAAATCCAAAAAGAATAGAATAGAATCCAAATAAAGCATGCAGTTTAATTAACAGTAATGTACCAGTGTTAATTTCCTAGTTTTAATCATTGCATTGTGGATATGTAAGTTGTTATCATTAGTGGAAGCTAGGAGAATGGTATATGGAAACACTGTATTAATTTTTTTATTGTAGTGAAATACACAGAACATAAACACATCAACTATTTTAATCATTTTTAAACATATAATTCAGTGGCATTTAGTACATTTACTATGTTATGCAGTCATCACCAACTAGAGTTCAGAACATATTTATCAACCTAAAAGAACTCTGTAATATTTTTTTAAAGATTTATTTATTTATTTAAGAGAGTGGGGGGGGTGGTGCAGAGGGAGAGAGAGACAGTCTTAAACAGACTCCATACTGAGCATGGAGCCTGATGCAGGGCTTGGTCTCATGACCCTGAGATCATGACCTTGAGATCATGACCCTGAGATCACAACCTGAGCCAAAACCAAGAGCCAGATGCATAACTGACTGCGCCACCCAGGTGCCCCAGAACTCTGTAATATTTTTGCAACTGTTCATAGAGCTAAAATTATTTCAAAATAAAAAGTTTAAAAATACACCCATTTATGAGAAAAAGAAACTTTCAGCAAACTAGAAATAAGGAAACTTTCTCAGCCTGATAAAGGGTAGCTATGAAAAACAGATAGGTAACATAACACTTAATGGTAAAAGACTGAATGCTTTTCCCCCAAGATAGGGAGAAAGGCAGGGGTCATACTCCCACCACTTTTATAAAACTAATACCATTTAAAACAGTGTCCAAAACCATGAAATACTTAGGGGTGAATTTAACCAAATATGTTTATTAAATGTACAATGAAAACTCTAAGGCATTGTTGGAAAAGTAAAAAAAGACTTAAATAAATGGAGAGATACACCAGCATACCATGCTCATGGACTGGAAGCTTCAATATTTTATGATAGCAATTCTCCTTAAATTGATGTGTAGGTTTAATGCAATCAGATAAAAATCCCAGCAGGCTTTTCTTATTTTTGCAGAAATTATAAGCTGATTTTTGAAATTTATACAGAAATGTAAAAGCCAAATCAACTTTGAAAAATAACAAAGTTACATTACCTGATTTCAAGACTTAGAATGGAGGTACAGAAATCAAGTCAGTATGGTATTGGGATAAGGATAGATGTATAAGTGGGAAGCAAGTCCAGAAATAGAACCATGAAGATATGGTCAATTGATTTTCAACACAGGGGTCATTGTAATCCAATGAGGAAAGGATATTCTTTTCAAGAAATGGTGGTGAACAATTGAATATACACACGGGCAAAAATAAACTTTGACCCTGACCTCACACTATATAAAAACATTTACTTTAAATAGATTAGAGAACTACACATAAAGGCTAAAACTATAACAGTATCTAGGAAAAATGCATAGAAGAACACTTTCACAGTTTGGAATGGCAAAGATTTCTAAGTAACACAAGCATTGTGAACTACAAAAGAAAAAAGTGTAACTTAGACTTTATCAAATTTTGAAATCTGCTTTTTGAAAGATCCCTTTAAGAAAATGAAATGATAGGGGCGCCTGGGTGGCTCAGTTGTTAAGCGTCTGCCTTCGGCTCAGGTCATGATCCCGGGGTCCTGGGATTGAGCCCCGCATCGGGCTCCCTGCTCCGCGGAAGCCTGTCTCTCCCTCTCCTATTCCCCCTGCTTGTATTCCCTCTCTCGCTGTGTCTCTCTCTGTCAAATAAATAAATATAATCTTAAAAAAAAAAAATGAAATGATAAACCGGGGAATGGGAGAAAATATTTACAATACCTATATTTGCCAAAGACTTGTGTCTAGAAGATATAAAGTTCTTTCACAAATCAACAACAACAAAAAACAACCCACTTAGAAAATGGGCAAAAGATTTGGATAGACATTTCTCCAAAGAAGATATACCAATGGACAATAAGCACATGAGAAGATGCTCAATGTCATCAGTCATTTGGGAAATGAAAATTCAATCCACAATGGGATCAGAAACTCACAAACTGGTTTCCAGTGTTGTGTACCCATTCAAATTCCCCTACATAACTTAGGAGAGTTCCAGTTGCTCCACATCCTCACTAACACTTGGTATGGTCACAGGGAACATAAAAAAAACTGGGATTTTTATAATGTAGGAATGCTGTCCATACTGAGTCCATTTTTGACCCACCATCTTGTCGTTGTTTGCTTAATGACCTCTTCAGGCCTCCTAATGATAGATGTATAAACTCCATGCTCACATCCCAAGACCAGAATGTTTAGGGAGCCTGTTCTGGATTTCCGTGGGCTCCCATAACATGCTTTTCTCCTTCAGAGGCAAAGATGGCGTCAGGTCTGTTAAATATTAGTTGTCAGTCATATATATGCAAACACTCCCCTATGCATCCCCCCTTCTTCTTCTTCTTCTTTTTTTTTAAGATTTTATTTATTTGACAGAGACCCAGAGAAGAGAGGGAACACAAGCAGGGGGAGTGGGAGAGGGAGAAGCAGGTTTCCCGCCGAGCAGGGAGCCCGATGCGGGGCTCGATCCCAGGACTCTGGGATCCTGACCTGAGCCGAAGGCTGACGCTTAATGACTGAGCCACCCAGGCACCCCTTATTTTATTTTATTTTATTTTATTTATTTATTTTTATTTGACAGAGAGAGAGACAGCGAGAGAGGGAACACAAGCAGGGGGATTGGGAGAGGGAGAAGCAGGCTTCCCGCCGAGCAGGGAGCCTGATGCGGGGCTCAATCCCAGGACCCTGGGGTCATGACCTGAGCCGAAGGCAGACGCTTAACGACTGAGCCACCCAGGCGCCCCTGCATCCCCCCTTCTATAAAACCACTAGGTTAAAAACTGGGTTTTTGCTGAGACTGCCTGCACGGCTGTCTGGATAGCTGTCCCCCAGATCCTCCTTGTCAGAAAGTTACCCAAAATAAAACTCTGTGTATTCTGTATGGAGACAGATGCTTTGTTTTTTCAGTCTCTACATGCCTTCTCAATTTGGGGACACTTTACATTCTTCCTGCTCTCGAACATATAATCCATGGGGGAAAAAAAGGAAGGGCAAGATGAGAAATGCTGTGTCAGTACAAAATCGATTAATGTTTTACCCAGCAAAAAACAAACAAAACCAAAAAACAACCCTATAACCCTTGGGGCCATCTCCTACACTGGACAGAAAATAAAAGCACCTCATCGTAGTTTTGCAGAACCGTAAAATCCATTGGCTCCAAACCGTTGGCAAGTAAAGTTTCCTTTCCCCCAGAAAGTTGTCTGTCCTCAGTCAGGCTGGTTAGACGAACCTCTGCAAGACACTGAAAGCTCACAGAGTCATTTTCCAAGTTTTGGATCATTTCTCTTAATAATCACAATCTACTGATCGCCCTTCCTTGTCACTCGGGCCCTTGTCCCATCTGTCCTCCGAGGCAGAGTGATTTGTTTTCAAGATGCCAGGCAGCAGTGTTCCACCTGGCTTTGACACGGAAGTCGGACATTCATCGCTTCCGGTCCACACTGTGTAGCAGGAAGTTGTCTGGAGACTGACCCTGCCCCCAGCTCCAAATGGTCCACTTACTGACAGCACATGAGATAAGCTGATTCAGTCAGAATGGACCCAAGAGTTTTGAGAGATTGTTGGGGGACCAGAAGTTCTCTCTCTCCTTTTTCATTATGTGGTACATGGATGTGAGTTCTGGAACCTCTGCTTCTTGTTTTTCTGACCAATAAAGAACCAGCCTGAGGATGAAGCCAACCATGGAGGGGCATAGAGTTGAAAGAATGATGTCAAAATAGAGTGAAGCCCAGATCAAGCCATTCTTGATCACTGGAATTGTCCAGTTACCCGAGCCAATAAATTCTCTTTATTATTATTATTATTATTTTTAAAAGATGTATTTATTTATCTGAGGGGGGGAAGAGCGGGGGTAGGGAGAAACAGAATCTCAAGCAGACTCCACACTGAGCATGGAGCTCTACTCGGGGCTTGATCTCACGACCCTGAGATCATAGCCTGAGCAGAAACCAAGAGTGGGATGCTTAACTGACTGAGCCACCCAGGTGCCCCTCTCTTTCTTATTTAAAAAATTTTCTTTCTTTTTTTTTTTTTTAAAGATTTTATTCATTTATTTGAGAGAGAGCAGCAAGAGAGGGAACACAAGCAGGGGGAGTGGGAGAGGGAGAAGCAGGCTTCCAGCTGAGCAGGGAGCCCGATGCGGGCCTCAATCCCAGGACCCTGGGACCATGACCTGAGCCGAAGGCAGACGCTTAACGACTGAGCCACCCAGGCGCCCCTCTTTGTTTTTTAAAGAACACGTTTATACTGCTGATTATGTATCTGAAACTGTTCTAAACACTGTACATATATTAGCTCATTTAAACTTAGAACAACTTTAGGAGGTAGGCCTATTTTTTATTCACTATTTACATATGAGGAAACTGAAATAGAGAGATCGTAAGTAACTTAGCCAAGGTCAATAGCCAGTAAATGTGACAGCCGCATCCTGAACCTAGTTAGTTTGGCCATGGCATTCTTGCTCTTAACCATGACAATGATCTGAGTGTAATACCCTGGTCTCCAGAGGCAGACCCCGAATTAGGCATTTGATACAGTAGTTTATTTGGGAGATGATGTTAAGAAACATCAGTAAGGGAGTGCCTGGGTGGCGCAGTCAGTGAAACGTCCAACTCTTGGTTTCTGCTCAGGTCGTGATCTCAGGGTCGTGAGATCCAGCCCTGCATCAGACTCCATGCTCAGCATGGAGTCTGCTTGAGGTTCTCTCTCCCTCTCCCTCTGCTCCTCCCACTTGCTCATGCTCTCTCTCAAATAAATAAATTGATCTTAAATAAAAAAAAGAAACACATCAATAAGTATAGAAGAGAAAATAGCCAACAAAGCCCATGGATCAAGTGAATTACTGCTGTAGGTGATTGGGTCTTAATCCTTCCAAAGAACTCTAGCACGGAACATGTACGCTCTGATCACCTATTCTTGCAGAGCAAACCACCCCAAATTTAATGCCCTACGGCAACAACTACAATTGATTGTTTTTTTTTTTTAATTTTTTTTTTTAAGATTTTATTTATTTATTTGACACAGAGAGACACAGCGAGAGAGGGAATACAAGCAGGGGGAGTGGGAGAGGGAGAAGCAGGCTTCCCGCAGAGCAGGGAGCCCGATGCGGGGCTCGATCCCAGGACCCTGGGACCATGACCTGAGCCGAAGGCAGACGCTTAACCGACTGAGCCACCCAGGCGCCCCCAGTTGATTGTTTATTGTATCTCCTGGTTCTGGTGGTTGCCTGGGCTCAGCTAGCAGGTTCTTGCTTGAGGTCCTTGGTGTGCTTATAGTCAGAAGAGGCTGGGGCTGCAGGCTTCTTCACTCACCTGTCTGATGGTCCTTGCTGGTTGAGCCGAGACCTCTGTGGGGTCATTCAGACAGAGCATGGACCCGTGGCCTCTGCATATGGCCTGGCCTTGCTCACAGCATGGTGAGAGTGAGCTTCCCACCAAGAGGGCCGGGCACCTCTTACAACCTAGCCTTGAAACTCACACAGCATCACTTCTGTTGCATTCCGTGCGTTAGAAGTGCATCACTAAAGTCAACCCAGACTCAGAGATTGTGGAATCAGATTCTACCTCTTGATAGGAGGAGGGTCAAAAGCCAGAACCTGTCCTGGAGTGCCTACCCCTACGTGAGAGAGAAATAAGCTCTTCTATGGTATGTTTTTCTCTTATGGGTAGTGGATTCCGTCTGTCTGGGGCAAGCTTTGGCTCCTCCTCTTTACTCACCTTGTCCCCGTCCTTGCTGCCTAATGTGGCTTGCATTAGAATTTGTACAGGTGCTGGAAGATTTTCTTTCCAAGTGCTTTCATCCCAGCAGCCCCAAACCATGAGCAGAAGATAAAAGACTAGCTTCTTGCTTTGAGAGGCCGGGGTGGGAGAAGTATAGCAAGAAGAAAATCAAGCTAAGAGCCACATGCGTACCATAATTCCACTGAGACACTTAGGTATATAATGTGGTGTTAACATTCGCTGAGGCGTGAGACTCCTCCAAGGCAGGAACTGGGACTGCTCAGTGGGATCCTTAGCACTGACTGGCACACTCAGTACATACCGTAGGAGTGAAGGAATGGACAAATGACCCAAACTATGTCAGTATGCACAGAGAATTTTAAAATATTTTATTTGTAGGGGGCACCTGGCTGGCTCGGTAGAGCATGCAACTCTTGATCTCAGGATGGTGACTTTGAGGCCCACGTTGGGGGTAGAGTTTGCTTAAAATTAAGTAAATAAGTAATTAAAAATAAAAATATTTTATTTTTAGGGGCGCCTGGGTGGCTCAGTCGTTGAGCGTCTGCCTTCGGCTCAGGTCATGATCTGAGGGTCCTGGGATGGAGCCCCGCGTCGGGCTCCCTGCTCGGCGGGAAGCCTGCTTCTCCCTCTGCCACCCCCCCTGCTTGTGTTCCCTCTCTCGCTGTGCCTTTCTCTGTCAAATAAATAAATAAATAAATAAATCTTTTAAAAAATATATTTTATTTTTAAATAATTTCAAATTTACAGAAAATTTCCGAGAATCAGAATAATAGAACATATGTGTGCCTTTTCCTTTATGCATAGGTCTCATATTGCTAACATTTTGTCCCATTAGCTTTAATATATAATAATATATCTACAATAAATAATATTATATATGCTAACATAATGACATATGATAACATATAATAATCATTATTATAAATATTATATATAATTATATACTATAGCTTTAACATATAGCTATTATATATAATTATATATTAAAGCTATAATATATATGAACTAATATAATACTATATTCTGAAATATAATCATATTATTATATATGATTATATATTATGTATATCATGTATTATAGTTATATATAGTTTAATAATATAAACATATATAATTATATATAATATATATAATAGATATAATAGATATTATTTATAATAGTATAATATATGGCTATAATATTATATTATATATATTATATATAATTTTATATATATATGTATACATATAGTTGGCCCCTAACAATATGGGTTTGAACAGGACGGGTCCACTTACATAATTAAAAAATTTTTAAAAATAAATACAGTACTATAAATGTATTTTCTCTTCCTTATGATTTTCTTTTTTTTGAGATTTTATTTATTTATTTGAGAGAGAGCATGAGAGAGAGATCATGAGCAGAGGGGAGGGGTAGAGGGAGAAGCAAACTCTCCACTGAGCAGGGAGCCTGACCTGGGACTCGATCCCAGGACCCTGAGATCATGACCTGAGCTGAAGGCAGACGCTTAACTGATTGAGCCACCCAGGCACTCCCACAAAACAGAATCTGCTAGTGCAATTCTTATCTAGGTGGGGAGACAGTTTTGATGCTTGCTACTTCACTCTCTTTCCAAAATCCTCTCCTTTGTGTTTGACTTTTGAAAATTTGATTTTAAAGTCTTTTTGTGGATCTTTTTGGATTTTTCATACTTGCAGTTCTTTGAGTTTTTGACTATGTAGATTCATGGTTTCACAAAATGTTGGAAGTGTTTGGCCTTAACTTTTTCTTTTCTTTTTTTTTTTTTAAGGTTTTATTTATTTATTTGAGACAGAGAGAATGAGAGAGAGAGAGCACATGAGAGGAGGGACGGTCAGAGGGAGAAGCAGGCTCCCTGCTGAGCAGGGAGCCCGATGCGGGACTCGATCCAGGGACTCCAGGATCATGACCTGAGCTGAAGGCAGTCGCTTAACCAACTGAGCCACCCAGGCGCCCCTTAATTTTTTCAGTTATTCTTTTGCCTCTTCCTTTCTCTTCCTGTCAGGGTTCTCATAATGCATATATTGATACATTTGATGATGTCCCACATATCCTTTAAGCTCTATTTTTCATCATTTTTTCTCTGTGCTTCTTAGATTGGATAATTTCAATTGTTCTATCTTTAAGTTTGTGGATTCTTTCTTTTGCCTGATCAAATCTGCTTCTGAATCCTGCTAGTGAATATTTTCTTTCAAGTATTATACTCTTTAGCTTGCCCCAGTACCTTAGGTAACTGACAGATTAGTCAAAACATACAAGCACAGTATTTGGAACAAAGCCCCTGGTCTAGCAAGTTACGACAGGAACATGGGCTGCCATCCCCACAGCCAGAGAAATGGGTGATGGTTGGTGGGAAGGAAAAAAAAAAACCCACAATCTTTTATTTATTTATTTATTTATTTATTTATTTATTTATAATTTTACCCATCCCCCCACCTGCATCCCCTCTAGTAACCATCAGTTTTTCTCTATAGTTAAGAGTCTGTTTCTTGGTCTGTCTCTTTTTTCCCCCTTTTGCTCATTTGTTTTGTTTCTTAAATTCTGCCTGTGAGTGAGATCATATGGTATTTACCTTTGACTGACTTACTTCAAGTAGCATAATTCTGTCTAGTTCATCCATATTGTTGCAAATGGCAAGATTTCATCTTTTCTTTTTTTAAATATTTTATTTATTTATTTGACAGAGAGATAGAGAGAGAGAACAAGTAGGCAGAGAGGCAGGCAGAGGGAGAGGGAGAAGCAGGCTCCCTGCTGAGCAGGGAGCCCGATGCGGGGCTCGATCCCAGGACCCTGGGATCATGACCTGAGCCAAAGGCAGCTGCTTGACTGACTGAGCCACCCAGGCGCACCAGGATTTCATCTTTTTTAAGGCTGGATAAAATTCCATTGTGTGTATATATATATATATATATATATATATATATCACATCTTCTTTATCCATTCATCTATCGATGGACACAATCCTTTCTTACTAAAATTTAATAATTTTTTTTTCCTTCACTTAGCACTTTCTGGTGGCTGTAAGTTTTTGATTGGATTCCAGAGCTCCAGAAAAAGTTGACTCTGTCAGTTTTTGCTTAATGGTTGCTTCAGTGGAGGGACTGACCATTTGACTTCTTACACTTCCATTTTCTTTTGCTATTTTTCTCTCTTCCTCTGCTTTTTCAAGATTTTCTCCTCTTTCTTTCTTTCTTTCTTTCTTTCTTTTTTTCTTTCTTTCTTTTTCTTTTTCTTTTTCTTTTTTTAGAGAGAGAGAGTGCATGAGCGGGGGAAGAAGGGCAAAGGGAGAGGGAAGAGAGAGAATCTTAAGCAGGCTCTATGTTCAGTACAGAGCTCACGACCCTGAGATCATGACCTGAGTCGAAATCAAGAGTGGGCACTTAACCGACCTAGCCACCCAGGTGCCCTTCAAGATTTTCTTTCTTATTAGTCAGTTGTTTTGTTTCAAATTACTTCTTACCATGGATAGTGCTATTAAAACATCTGCAGAGAAATTACATATTTTCTCTTTGTGAATGGATTTCCTTGGAATTTATTCCCAGATGGGGAAATTCGGGCCAAAGAAAATAACAGTTGTACAGCTCTGGTTTAAATATTACCAATCACTCTAGAAAGATTGGCTTGACTTAACCATCACACACACACACACACACACACACACACACACTCCTCCAATCTTTGTTTTTCTCTTCAATCTGTCAACAACTTTGTTATTTTTATTTTTTAAATACCTATCTTTACTGAGTATCTAATACATGCCAAATGCTTTGTCTGGTATTTCTTAATGCATCTTCTTTTTTTCTTTTTAAGATAAGAGGGTTTTTTTTTTTTTTAAGATTTTATTTATTTATTGAGAGAGAGAAAGAGAGTGCGAGTGGGGGGAGGAGCAGAGGGAGAGAGAATCTCAAGCAGACTCCAAGCTGAGCACAGTCCAATGCAGGGCTCCATCCCACGACCCTGAGATCATGACCTGGGCTGAAACCAGCAGATAGACCCTTAACCTACTGGGCCACCCAAGTGCTCCACTTAATGCGTCTTCTCAAAGTGAGTGTTTGCATTTACTAATGAAGAAACTTGGCAAGTTCCAGTCATTTGAGGTTACACAGATGAGGGTTGACTGGCCAGAACATTCCTACAGTTTCTATGAGCCCTGCGGGTCCCATATTCTCTCATGACCTGTATCAGCTCAGGAATGAAGAAACTATACAGATCCAAATTAAAACCCAGAGGGCAGAGTCTTGGATGATGGTGGCGGTGATGGTGATATCATATTTCAAAATCTCCAAATTCCTACATAAAAACAGTTGAACCAGGAGAGCACAGCAAAATCTCACTGACTAGATCCACAACAAAACCAGCTGACAAGGACTCAAACTACCATGAAGTTGCAAACACTCAGGGTGCAGTGTGTGTCTATGAGCCCTTCCTGGGGTGTCTGTCAAAACCTTTTGGGAGGATTAAAACAGCCCCAAATCTTTTAAAAATCCCTCTCATTGAGGGTTATGTTATCTTCCCTTGAATTAGAGTGGGCTCTGTGGTTGCTTTCTTAAAAAAAAAAAAAAGATTTTATTTATTTATTTGACAGCGAGAGAGGGAACACAAGCAGGGGGAGTGGGAGAGGGAGAAGCTGGCTTCCCTCTGAGCAGGAAGCCCCATGTGGGGCTCGATCCCAGGACCCTGGGATCATGACCTGAGCCGAAGGCAGACGCTTAACAACACAGAGGCACCCCTCTGTGGCTGCTTTGATTACTAAAATACCAAGAAATGATAATGTGCCAATTTCTGGGCTCAGGCCTTTAAGAACCTTGCGGCCTCCACTTCCTGTCCCCGCCTTCCTGGGGACAGCTAGCTGCCAATGTCCGAAGTCAGACTACTCTAAGGAAGCCCATGCTAGCCACGTGGAAACGCCGCCTGGCGAGAGGTCAAGGCCTGACCAGCCCCAGTCGGTTTTAGCCATCCTGGTCCATGTGAGCCAAGGCCAGTAGCCTTTGGAAAATTCCAGCCCCAGCCACGAACACCTGTGTGAAGCTACTCTGGATGTTTGCTGTTTTTTTCTGTCACTTGCCCTGAGTATGTTCCTACTGCTACACACAGGAGGATGGGTTGTTTTTTGTTTTGTTTTTTTTTTTTAAACCCACGTATCATAAGACTCACTATTTTAATGTATACAGTTCAGCACTTTTTAGTATATTCACAAGGTTATGCCACCCTCACCACCATCCAATTTCGGAACGTTTTCTTCACTCCCAAAAGGAGTTAGTAGTCACACGCCATCCCTCTCTCCCCCATTCTCTACAACCCCTGCCTTTCGCAACATTTTTTTTTTTTCAGATTTTATTTATTTGAGAGAGAGACAGAGAGAGAGCATGAGCAGGGGAAGGGGCAGAGGGAGGAGAGGGAGAAGCAGACTCCCTGCTGAGCAAGGAGTCTGCCGACGTGGGGCTCTATCCCAGGACCCCGAGATCATGACCTGAGCTGAAGGCAGATGCTTAACTGACTGAGCCACCCAGGCGCCCCTCAAGGCTAATGTTCATTTCAGTACATAGTTTACCAAACCTTTGCTGCTGTATTATAACTCCATTCTTCCCTTCCATTCTGCTGCGATTGTCCCCAAATAAATATACCTTGTGTGCCCATCCACATAGATTTAAAAGTCTTGCTTTATGTAGTTGTCTTTTAAGTTTATTTATTTACTTTTTACTAATCTCGACACCCAACGTGGGACTCGAACTCACGACCCTGAGATCAAGAGTCCCACGCTTTTCCGACTGAGCTAGCTGGGCACCCCAGTGTAGTTTTCTTTTAAATCGATATGAAAAGAAGAGGAGTTACAAACCAAAACTGCGATCTCACTAGCTTCTGTATTTACCTATGTCATAACCAGGATTTGGAACAATGCAGAGAGAGGAGTGGAGAATGACGGGGGCAGGGGAGGGGAGGGCATGGCAAACAGAATAGCTTTCATGATGATTTGGGGGTAGCCCACTTGATGCTAAGCTCGGAATGGTTGCCCATGGTTGCAGAAACACCTTCCTACCCTGGACTGAATAAGGAAGGTTGTTTCCCTGGTGACTGCTGGCTGGCAGGAAGTCATTCCAAGGAAGAAGCTGACACATGAGGAAGGGCAGAGCAGATAGAGCAGCAGAGCCTGATCAAACCACTCCTGAAACTCATGTCACTGGAGCCCATAAGTTCCTTCTCTTGTTAGGATTTCTCTTGCCTGAGCCTGACCATACCCTGAGTGCACCTTCTTCTTTCCCCTTCTTCTCATATCTCCAAGCCTTTGCATTTGGCCTCTCTCCACTTCGAATGCCCTTCCCTCATGCCCACCTGGTGCAAACCTAGTTATCCTTCAATATTCCTTCTCCGTGTAGCTTCCCCCGAGTTCCCAGGTAGGGTTGGCTCATCCTCAGCGCAACTAGAGGTCCCAGGGTACACTGCTATTTTGTATACACTGGGCTGCCATGATTAGTTCTTGGTCTGTGTCCATCACTGGACTGAGGACTCCTATGACAAAGGACTGACTCCAGTTTTTCTCTTGACCCCCAACCTCCAGCACAGAGCTCAGTATATACTCCTGCAGTTGATTTATCCATGTTGCTAAATGTAGCAGGAGCTCATTCATCTTCTTTGCTATGTAAGATCCCATGACATCATGCCATAGTTTGTCCATTCTCCTTTACCAGCTGATCACTGAGGACATTTCCATCTTTTTTGCTATAACAAATAATGGTGCCCAGAACACTCCTTTATGGCCTCCTTTTCTTTTTACTAGGATTTTGTTTCACTGCTAAGTGATAGGGACGTGAATAACAGTGCCATAGCAGTATGGACAATGGCCTCTGGAAGATACCAAGTCTTAATCCCTGGAACCTGTAAATAGTCCCTTATTTGGAAAAAGGGTCTTCATAGATGTGATGAAGCTAAGGATCTTGAGATAAGATTTTACTGGATTATCTGGGTGGACCCTAAATGCAGTTGTATATATCCTCGACGGAGAAGGCAGAGGGAGAGTTGATGTACACACAGAGAAGGCAGTGTGTAGATGGAGGCAGAGATTGGAGTGATCTAGCCACAATCCCAGTAGCCACCAGAGGCTGGAAGAGGCAAGGAGCAAATTCTCCTCTAAAGTTTCTGGAGGTGGGGGCTCCTTGGTGGCTCAGTGGGTTAAAGCCTCTGACTCTCGGTTTCTGCTCAAGTCATGATCTCAGGGTCTTGATCCCAGGACTTTGGGATCATAACCTGAGCTGAAGGCAGACGTTTAACCCAGGCAGCCCCTGAAATGTTTAAGTAAAAAAAAAACAATTTTTTTTAGTGTATAAAAATCACCATGCATTATTTGTATATTTTTAAAAATGTTTGAAATAAAAAAGAGAGGGAAGCTAGGATACAGTAACTTACTGTGTCCAGGGCTGTGCCCTCTGTGGGGGGCTTGTCTGGAAGCACCCATGGGGGGCTGATTCTAGGAGAAGACAGACTGAACACCCAGGAAGCCATTGGGAGCAGGGGCTATGGTCTAACAGACGTCATGGAACAGCCCCGTCCCAACCCATGATAATGGCTGTCATACCAGAGCCAGCAACAGGCTCTGAAGCAGGCAGAAGGGCAGTCACTTTCCAGAAAACTCCTGTCGAGTGCTGTATTGGATTGAATAATGTTCCCTCCCCCTCCACACACACACACACACACACACACACACACGTGTGCAGAATTCATGTCCACCTGGAACCTCAGAATATGACTCTATTTGGAAATGGTGTGTCTTCGCAGGTATTCTTAGTGAAGATGAAGTCATACTGGGGTAGTGTGAGCCCTAAATTCAACATGATTGGAGGAGAAGAGACACAAAACACAAACACGAATGTGCCCCGTGAGGACCAGGCAGAGATTGGAGAGATGTAGTGCAAGCCAAGGATCAGGATGGACTGCCAGCAATCATCAGAAGTCCGAAGAGGCAAGGGAGGATCCTGCTTTGGAGGCTTCGTAGGGAGGGGGACCCTGCCCACACTTTGACTTCTGACTTCGAGTCTCCAGAACCGTGAAAGAATAAATTTCTGCTGTTGTAGGCCCTCCAGTTTATAGCATTTTGTCATGGCAGCCCATGAAGCAAATACAAGCACCTACTATATGCTAGACACTGTGTCAAACTCTGGAGACACAGTGAAAAAGTGGGCCAAGACCCTTGTTCTTAAGAGCTCTCAGTCCAGTGGGGGAGGCAGACGTGTGCTGGAGTCCAGGAAGTTCTGGGTATAAAGGGCAGAGACCCCTAATCAAGCCCCTGGTTGAAAAGTTCTCCTAGCAAGGCCCGGAAATCTGAGCTCTTCTTTGGAGGGACATTTTCCCCCAGGTGGTGGCCAAGCCGATTCTCCTTCCCTTCATTCCCCCTGTGGGCAATTAAAGCTTCGGAAACCCTCAACCCTTTCTGGGTCACCACACATACCATGCTGCTCTGTGTCTCCCCTGACCCACAGTCTGTCTCTCTCTTGGCTGCAAGGACCAGGTGTTACCGATTGGTTTTTTAAAAGATTTTATTTATTTACCTGAGAGAGAGAGAGTGTGAGCGAGAGGGAGAGGGAGAGAATCTGAAGCAGACTCCACACTGAGTGGAGTCCGGCGCCTGGCTTGATCTTGACACTCCGAGATCATGACCTGAGCCGAAACCAAGAGTCAGATGCCCAACCAACTGAGCCACCCAAGCACCCCTTTCTGATTTTTAAAATCACTGATATTGCTTAGCAAAGTGCCTGGCACCAAGGAAGTCCCTAAAGGCTATTGAAAACAATGAAGGGGCGCCTGGGTGGCTCAGTCGTTAAGCATCTGCCTTCAGTCAGGTCATGGTCCCAGGGTGCTGGGATCGGGCCCCACATTGGGCTCCCTGCTCGGCGGGAAGCCTGCTTCTCCCTCTCCCACTCCCCCTGCTTGTGTTCCCTCTCTCGCTGTGTCTCTCTCTGTCAAATAAATAAATAAAATCTTAAAAAAAAAAAAAAAAAAAGAAAAGAAAACAATGAAGTTAAAACCCAAGCGAAAATGGGCCTGAGAGATCTTTCTGGAGTGATGGAAATTTTCTATAATCGGTTCATGGTGGTGGTTGCACAACTCCATAAATTTACCAAAAATTGTTGAATTGGACACATAAAACAGGTGAATTTTACAGTATGTAAACTATACCTAATAAAGCTGTTAAAAAAAAGAAAAAAGCCTAGGGATGCCTGGCTGGCTCAGTTGGAGGCACATGAGACTCTTGATCTTGGGGTTGTGAGTTCGAGCCCCATGTTTGGTGTAAAGATTACTAAAATAACTAACTAATGTAGAGACTACTAAAACAAACAAACAAACAAACTTAAAAAAAAAAAAAAGCCTAACCTATTTGAATGGCTAAAATGGAAGAGACAGAAAACACCCAGTGCGATCAGAATCCTGTTGCACCACCACTGGGAGTATAAATCAGCTCAACTAGGTTGGAAGCAGCCTGGCAGGAGCTGCTTATGCTAAACCAATATATATAACCTATGGCCCACCAATCTCATTCACAGGCATACACCCAACAAAAATATATATAATCTCCACCAAAAGATAAGTGTGAAAGATTCATAACAGAGCTATTCATAATGGCCCCAAACCGGAAATCACCCAAATGCCCATCCACAACAGAAGGGAGCTACAGAACCAGAATGAGCTGTGTTCATTCAAAAATACAACTACAGGGGCGCCTGGGTGGCTCAGTCAGTGGCGCACGCAACTCTTGAGCTCGGGCTTGTGACTTCAAGCCTCACCTTGGGGGTAGCGCTTACTTTAATAATAATAATAATAATACAATTACCCACGACAGCATGGATAAAGCTCACAAACGAATGTTGAGGGAAAAGGCCAGACCCAGGGGGCGCCTGGGTGGCTCAGTCGTTAAGCGTTTGCCTTTGGCTCAGGTCATGATCCCAGGGTTCTGGGATCGAGCCCCCCATGGGGCTCCCTGCTCAGCGGGGAGTCTGACTTTCTCCCAGCTCATGCTCTCTCTCTCTCAAATAAATAAATACAATCTTAAAAAAAAAAAAAAAAAGGCCAGACCCAAAGGAGCACATACTGTATGATTCCATGAATATAAATGACAAAACAAGAAAGATTAATCTAGGGCTCTGTGAATGAGGACAGTGGTGATCTTCGCGGGGGGGGGGGGAGAGTGGGTGGAAGAGGGCATCTATATTCTATCTCTTGAGATGAATGAATGCTGGCCACACAGGTTTGTTCAGTTTGTGAGAATTCATTGAACGGAACCCTTAAGATGCACTTTTCTGTATATATTTTCTACTTCCCTAAAAAGTAAACAACATAAACCCAGACTGGTTTCTCACCTCTCCATCTCCATCTCGTGGTCATTTTGTGAACTACTACACCCAGCCCGTGCGGGCTCCTGACAGGGGCTGGGCTGAGCGTGAGGAGGGCAGGTTAATCAATACTTCCCGGAGGAAAAAACAAAACAAAACAAAAATCCAACCAACCAGCCAAGCCCTTTCAGCGTCCAAAAAAAAAAAAAAAAAAAAAAATCACTGGGGGGATCCAAAGGTTGAAAAAGCTCTCAGAGTCCTCTGAAGTGCATTGGAACCAGGTCACCAACCAAGTCACCTCCCTCTCTGCTCTCATCCCTGACGCAGCCGCTAATCTTCCAGAACCCAGCCGCTCCCAGCTCCCGCCCCTTTCCCAGGGCTCTCCGCCCACGGGGACTCCACCCCTTATCCAGGTGTGGAGTGTGTGACGCAGGGTAGGCCAATCAGGGCTAATATTCCCTGGCTTAAGTGATTGGCTCGGGCTGGGGTGGGGGGTGGGAGTGTGACTCAGCCTGTCCAATCAGAGTGAGCCGGGACTTTTTGCTGACCACGCTGGGGCCAAGGCTGCGGAGAGCTCTTCTGGAAGGGGGCAGGTCCGGAAGTTGTTCACCGCCGTCTAATGGCCTGTCTACCGGCGGAAGCAACACTGACGATGAAAAGCCAGTGATGGGAAAGAGATGGGGGCGTGGCCTCATCCTCTGGTCTTTGGCACAAAACTTGGCTGAAGTGAAATCTAGGACTATTTGGTTATGTGGAAAATTTTCCTTTTTTTTTTGGTTTTTGGTTTTTTGTTTAAGGCAATTTGTGTGTGTGTGTGTGTGTGTTGTTGTTGTTTTGTGTGCTTTGCCACAGAAGGAAGCCAACAGAGTCCGAAGGCATGTGCTTCCAGAAGAATCAGCACTTGCATTGGAGGGAGGGAGGGATCCTAGGCTCCAATCATCAGTCAGGCGCTCGGGGACTGCGTGAAACCGGAGAGATCTGTCCTGGGACGTGAGAACCGGAAGGTTTGAACAGGCAGAGTTGACTAGTAAACCACACAGGAAATAAAAGCAGGAGGGGAATTCCTCCGTTTTAGATTTTACTTTTTCGACGACTTGTACAGAAAATTGTCAACCACAGCAGAGTTGGAAGAATAGTTCGGTAAACATTTTCTCATTTCCTAGATTCAACAGTTGTTCGCATTTGGTCCTATTCAACTTTTTTTTTTTTTTAAAGATTTTATTTATTTATTTGACAGAGAGACACCTCGAGAGAGGGAACACAAGCAGGGGGAGTGGGAGAGGGAGAAGCAGGCTTCCCTCTGAGCAGGGAGCCCGATGCGGAGCTGGATCCCAGGCCCCTGGGATCATGACCTGAGCCGAAGGCAGACGCTTAAGGACTGAGCCACCCAGGCACCCCTTCTTTTTCTTTTTTTTTAATCAAAGCACTTCAAAAGAAGTTGCAGAGAGCGAAAGCCCTCAGGGCTGAACTTGGACTCCCTCCTCTAGCCTCATGAATGGATTTTCAATGTGCATTTAGATGGGGTTCTTGCAGGACCTGTCCTGTGCTGTTAAACGGACCCAAGAATGCCCCTCGATTGCTGTACTTGGCCTCTAGCGTTTTTCCTGGTATAACTTATAATTTATGGACTATAGCTTTACTGAAGAATGGGAGTCTTTACAGTGTAACTCACCTAGCAGGGGACCCCAGAGCCAGTGGCTTCCCTTTGTTGAGATTGCCTGCAGCTAGAACATGCCCCCCCATGCAGAAATTAGAGAAGAAAAGCCATATGGAAGTTCTTTATGAAGCTGCTGCTGTGTTTCCTGCTCCATATCCTTTCTAAGAAAATGAGGGGCTGGGTGAGCCATTGCGTGTCGTGAGTTCGATTGTCAGTCCTAACCTGAGACCCACTCCTGTGGTCTTGGGCTAACTTTTCACCTCTAAATACTTAAGCACGCACCCCTTAAAAACAAGAATATCCTACATAACCCAAGGATACTACCACATGCAAGAAAGTTTAATTTTGGTATCTGTGCTGCTAAAGGAAGCACAAGAACATTTAGAGTTCTATAATACTGTTTCACATCAAGTCCCCTTTCAAGTTTCCTCAACTGTCCCGCAAATATTCTTTAGAGCTGGTGTTTAAACATTAGGATCAATGGAGGGTTGTTGGCAAAAGTTCTCTCCTTGATCAAACTTGACCACCAAACTCTTCTGAGCCTAATTTGGCCCTGTCCTTGAGCACATCCTCTAAGAGTTTTAGCAAGAATCCTGCTAAATCATTTTAGCCAGAATCTCCCACCCTGGATATCTGAGGAAATTCCTCATCCCCCATCATCGCTCAAGTGATGTCTGATCACCCTGGCCTGCCTTTAGCCAGAATCCCCCCTTAGCCCTGATATTTCCTCTTAATAATTTTCCATCCATTGACCTGCCCATGCTGCTCCTTGGCTGTGAATTCTGATTTTTCCTTGTGTTCAGAGTTGAGCCCAGTCCTGTACTGAGAGGTCTCTTTTTCCCTTGTTAAAAAGAAAACCCAGGCCCCAAATGGCATCACTTGGGCCAGGCCAACTCACCAAACTGGGGCTTACTACCTAACCTAATTGCAGTTTCGACCTTCCCCAGAAATGTAAGGATGTGTCTTCACCTGTCAATCAGGCCGCGGAGGTTTTGTAACTTCCACACCTCAAGCCCAGCTGAGTCAGAGTCAGATGACCTTCTACACTGGCTTGAGGGGCCGGGATGTAAATCAGAGATGACCACACCTGCATCCGCTTTAGAAACATGGAGGAAGAGATTAAAGGGGGGAGGGGGGGGAAAGGGTCTTCTGATGCTCTGCCACTTTCTGGCTCTGTGACCTTGGCAAGTGACGTTTCCTCCTTCTCTCCAGTGCACAGTTGCGTGAGACCTAATGGACAAGACCACCGTTCTGGGTGGGGTCTGCTTTACAGATGGTTGCCCCAGGTTTCCCTCTCAAAGGAAAGTGGTGGAGGATGGCATTATACGCAGAGCCACTTGCTGGAGCACTCTCTTCCCCTGCTTCAGACACCAGGCTTGGCCCCACGACTTCCTCTGGCCAATGGGTGTGTTAAAGAGAGAATGACTCATTCTGACACCCGTTAAAGAATGGTAAGGCAGGCTTTATTCAAGAGGGTCAATCGGGGTAAGTGCCGGGACCACTGTGGTGGGGTTTTGCAGTGGGGGAGAAAAACTGGGCTCAACTCGGAACACAACACAGAAAAGTGGCCATTTATAACCAAGGAGTAGGGTGGGGGCCATTGGATGAGAAATTACCGAAAGGAAATGTCAAGAGGGATTCTGGCCAAAGGAGATTTTGGCAGAAGGCGGGCCAGGGTGATGAGACACCACCAGGGGGACAGCGGAGGGTGAGGATCTCCATTAGGTATGGAGGGTGATCGCATATGGAGGATGGGGGATTCTGGCTAAACGGACTTAGCAACGTTCTTACTTCAACTGGACAATGCAAATATGAGCACAGAAGTCCAAAAGTTGAGGCCTAGTTGAAAAAGAACTTAGAGGAGCCTGAGTAGAGTTCAGCCAAGGAGAGACTCTTTGTCTGACATGAGCAAAAATGACACATGTCATTTCCCAGCAGGAGCTGTTCCGGTTGATGCATAATTAGCAACAGATGTCTTTTTTTCTCTCTGCTGGAAGATGGACACTGGCCCAAAAAGGGGTTGTTCCTTCAGGCTGGGGCATCGAATGTGGACCATGTGGGTTAGAGCTGCCAGAGGACCCACAATGGACACGTAGTGTTAGAAAGAATTCTTTGGGGGGCGCCAGGGTGGCTCAGTCGGTTAAGCATCTGCCTTTGGCTCAGGTCATGACCCCAGGGTCTGGGATCGAGCCTGGTGTTGGGCTCCCTGCTCAGCGGGGAGTCTGCTTCTTCCTCTCCTTCTGCTTCTTCCTCTCCTTCTGCCCCTCCCCCTTCCCCTGCTCGTGCTTTCTCGTGCTCTCTCAAATAAATAAATAAAATCTTAAAAAAAAAAAGAACAAATTCTTTGCTGTTATAACCAACAGTCATCTGGGGCCCATTTGTTACTGCAGCAAAACCCAGCCCAGCTTGATCCACAGAGACCTCCTTATTGCCGTTCACAGTGGTGCCTCCCCAGACAGGACAGGCCTTCTGCTGGTAGCTCTGACCAGCTTCCTGAGGCCGAGATGAAAGCTGTTTCCTGGCAGCCTCTGCCCTGGCCCCAGTTCGGGCCTCAGTGAGGAACAAGGCCCAGCTGCTCCCTCCCATGGGACAGGCCTGCAGTGATTTATAGGCAGAGAGGTGTCTCCAGGGTCCATGTCCAGACACTTCAGAAAGAGCTTCCACTTTATTTTGCAAGCTTTTGGGCACCAAGCCCAGGACTGAGGACTATTTCAAGGGCTCTCATTTATATTTGAGACCTAATTTTTTTTTTTATTACATCAAAAAAATGTTTTAAACCCCTGCAAAGCCGGTATTAATCAGTATTTAATTAAAGGCCCACACAATGTAACATTAGACTCCATCTCCTCATCACTGAATCTAATGTTCATACATTTTTCAGGACAGCAAAACATGTGGCTTAGATTTCCTCACTTTGTAAAAATTTCCCATAAAGTAAGATGAACGCTAATTGCTTAGATATCACAGATATTCAGGAGTTGAGTGAATCCCTTGCGGCCAAATGACTTCAGAAATGAAATCATATAAAATCCTTCCAAGTTTTATTTTATGGCAAAGACTTTCGTATTTTCTGCCATATGTGGGCACATTTTTATATATTTGATGGAGGATGTGGAGTGAGCATACAAAGACAAAGCCTTGGAAGAAGGTCTTTTTTTAAAAAAATTTTTTTATTGTTATGTTAATCACCATACATTACTTCATTAGTTTTTGATGTAGTGTTCCATGATTCATTGTTTGTGCATAACACCCAGTGCTCCATGCCGAACGTGCCCTCTTAATACCCATCACCAGGCTAACCCATTCTCCCACACCCCTCCCCTCTAGAACCCTCAGTTTGTTTTTCAGAGTCTATCGTCTCTCATGGTTCATCTCCCCCTCCGATTTCCCCCCCTTCATTCTGGAAGAAGGTCTTAATGCTGTTAGTGGTCCTTTGCAGGACATGACTTGGGGCCCCTTCCCGTCTGTGATAGAGATGGCTAGTAGCTCACCAACATCCACTCTTCTCCTTCATCCTCAGAGCTCCCAGACAGTGGTTCTCAAAGTATGGCTGTTGGACAGCATCGACATCCCATGGGAACTTGGGATGAATGTCATATATGGTGATATAATATCATTTATATATTTACAAAATTTATATTCTATATTTATTTACGAAGGTTTCACTTGTATAGTATCATTTCCTGGGTGCTAAAGCAGGCACTTGGCAACCACTTAGCATGCAGGGGCTTACCTACCTCTTGGTCATCTCGTAAGGCAGGTGTTTCATCATTCTCTGCTGAGGCCCAGCTCTCTAACTGGGCCTGGCACGTGGTGGGTACTCAATCAATATTTGTTGAGTGAATGAATGGAGCTGAAGGTCAGCTAGCAAGGTGGCCAGGGAGCTACAGGCAGTTTGATATGGACAAGTAATTTTATTTTATTTTATTTTATTTTATTTTTTAAATGTTTTATTTATTTATTCATGAGAGTCAGAGAGAGAGAGGCAGAGGCAGAGGGAGAAGTAGGCTCCCCGCCTAGCAGGGAGCCAGATGCGGGACTCGATCCCAGGACCCGATGATGGAAGCTTCCAAGGTCCCCTTGACTACTGACCAGGCCACGACCTGAGCCAAAGGCAGACGCTTAACCATCTGAGCCACCCAGGCGCCCTGGACAAGTAATTTTAAAAGTCCAGGAAACATTGACCATCCACTGGGCCAATTAAAAAAAAAAAAAAGGATCGTGCTTGGTGTGGGTGGGGATGAGGAGAAAAAATGGACACTCTTCATGTTTTTGGCAAGAATATAAGTTAATACAAAATTTCTTGGGGACAAAATTTGAAAAGCGCATATCCTTTGATCAACAAGCTTACCTGGAGAAATTTAACGTGAAAAAATACTTGGGCAAAAGTGCAAAGACAGGTTGCGTAGATTAGTAAAAAGTGCTCAGAATTAGAGGTGGTTTAAAAACATCATGGTCCATCCATATTACCGTAGTTCATAGTAAGTGTGGCTAATAGAAAGTGGTTGGCAACTCTGTGCCAGATAAT
Organism: Mirounga leonina; assembly: GCF_011800145.1. Taxonomy (NCBI): domain Eukaryota; kingdom Metazoa; phylum Chordata; class Mammalia; order Carnivora; family Phocidae; genus Mirounga; species Mirounga leonina. The sequence goes on along the minus strand of NW_023270777.1, from coordinate 10,936,545 downwards.
AAGTCACTTGGTCATCACGACAACCTACTGAGGTAGACGTTGTGATCATTCCCCTCCTATAGCTGAGGAAGCAGGGACAGAAAGGTAAAGGTCACACGGCCAGTGAGTAGGGGAGAAGGAATTTGGACAGAGGTCATCTCGTTCCCAAGTCTATGCTGTTTAATCCACGGTACACATGACGATGACCTTGACTTAAGTTCATTAACATGAACTGTCTGCAATCAATTGGTAAGTGGAAAAGGGAGGTTAAAAAAATATCAGGAGTGGGGTGCCTGGGTGGCGTAGTCAGTTAAGCGAAAGACTCTTGATTTTGGCTCAGGTCATGGTCTCATGGGTGGTGGGATCAAGTCCCGTGTTGGGCTCCGCGCTCAGCAGGGAGTCTGCTTGAAGATTCTCTCCCTCTGCTCCTCTCCCCCCCCCGCTCAAATAAATAAATAAATCTTTAAAAAATCATATCAGGAGTGAGCATCTCTCCACGGTAAGATAATGGCAAACACCTTTTTACTCTCTTCTCTTTGTGTGTTTGAATTTTTTTTACATGTAAATATTAATAATCATGAAAACTATGAAGCTTTTTTCATTTTTGGGGGGGGATATAGAAAAAGAAAATCCAAAGGATAAGGGAAAGGGCTCGATGATGGAAGCTTCCAAGGTCCCCTTGACTACTGACCAGGCCACTGGTCTCTGTTGCCTCCCACAGTCAGACCAGCTGCCATCCTCCTCCACTTGGAGAGGAAACAAAGCCATTTATTCCTGATGGCCAGAGATGCAGGGTGGGCCAGCTTCCCCTGGTGGCCTCTTACTCCTGGACTCCACGGAAAGGTCATTCCCTACCCTGAATCCCCATATAGCTGCTAATCTGAGTACCCATTTTTCAGGTGAGGAAACTGAAGCTCAGGACAGTGCCCTCACTGCTCTGTCTGAGGTCATTTCTGCAGTGAGGAGGCAGGATGCAGACTCTGGTCCTAGTGACTGACAGTCAAGTCCCTGAATTTTCATTTTAACATTTATTTGAAGGAGAAGTCTGTGTTTTCTGCTCTACCACCCTTCTGACAAACTTCTAAAAAACTATAGCAAAGATTCTCTTCCTTTAAAAAGAAAAGGTTGGAGGGGAATGTCTTAGGCTTGGTGTCTTGATTCATATTTTATGTGCAAAAGTTTGACCCTTGAATGTGGTCAATGAAGTGATGCAGGCAGGCTGATCACTTCCATAATATATAAAGACTTGTAAACCTCCAAGTGTGCAAGGGATTCTCAAGCTTAGCAATAGACTAACCCAAAACTGCATTCAAGTGAAACTGACCACAGTCTTTAAATTCTGGTTCTGCTCCTTTCTTGCTAATTACCCATTGCTGTGTAGCAAGACATCTCCAACCTCAGTGACCTAATCCAAAAATGTATTATTATCTCTCAATATTCTGTGGTTTGACTGGGCTCAGCTGGGTGATTCTCACTTGGGGTCTCTCCTACCATTGCTGTCAGGTGGTGACTGGGGCTGCGGTCACTGCTGGGTCATCGGGGCAGGATGTCCACCACAGCTTCCCCCCATGGCCTAAACCCCAAGGATAATGATAATGGGAGATAAGACATCGGCCCCAGGGATTTCAAAAGAATCTTTGGAAAACGGAAGGCGGATGGACAAGTGGTATTTGATATAAAAGAGCAAAGGAAACCAGAAGATAAGTGCCTGCAATGAGGGGAAACTGATGAGAAACTAACCATTTCACTGGAATCCTGAAAGCAGTGCTATATCGGAGCAAGCCATACTGGCTCAGGAGAGCCGATCTGTATAATTTCCAGAACGTTCTCTCTGTGTGGTGCGAGTATCATATAATTCTGTGCTATTGCCCACCTCCTTTCCACCAGGGGAGTAAATCTGAGGTCACCCATTTTACAGACATTTCTTGAGTACCATATTTGTGCCAGACACTGTTTTGAGTACTGGGAAATAGTGGTCAGCAAAAGAGACAAAGGGCCTGCCCAAACGGGACTTACAGTCTACGGGACCTGGGGTGGAGATATTTATGAAATAATCATCCAAGTAAAAACAATTAGCAATAATTAGCAATCATGATAAGCTTAATGAAGAAAAAGTACATGAAGTAGATGGGGGGTGTTTAGGGAAGGCTTGAAGATGACAGCTGAGCTGAGATGCAGTTTCAGTAGGAGTGGATGGAGGAAAGGACTGCAGGAGGAAGAGCATTCCGGGAGGCAGGAATAGCACGTGCAAAGGCCCTGTAGTTCATAGATAGAGGACCAGGCTGGTGAGAAAGAACAACAAGTAAGCTGGGCGAGAACCCGCAGGCCCCTGCGAATGAATGATTGAAACCCAGTCCGCAATGACTTAAGAGGGTAGAGGGCGAGAAATTTATTGGCTCGCATCATTGAAAAGTCCAGGGAACTCCTGACTTCAGATTCAGCCAAACTCAACGGGGCTCGTCTATATCCCTCCCCCTTTCTTCTTCTCTGAGCATTTCTTCTGTCGGTTCCCCTCCAGGTATCCTGACAGATAGCAAGAGAGGAAGCCTCTAGCCTCAGTCCCCCCAGGAGGCTGGAGATTGTGTCTCCCGGGCTCCCGTTGGCTCAGCGGCCTATCCTTGGAGCCAATCAGCAAGCAGAGAGAGAGATGAGCTGTCCTGATTGGTCAGATCCATTCATAGGGCAACAGGTGGCGTGAAGGGTGGATCCCACGCTGCTGGCCAAGGCAGGCAGGTGGGGTTGGACGAGGGTTAGATCACAGTGCAGAAGAAGTGAAGAAAACCCAGCAGAGTTCCGTTTGGAGAGGATTCAGTTTTGTGCCGCGGATGTATCAGTGGGCTCATGGGCCTCGCTCTTTGCAGAAGTATGTCCCTGTACAGTTGTCAGGCAAAGGAGATGTCTTAAATGACTCCATTTCATGAAGTATCACCCAATTTATAACTCATAAATTGAGATGCTTGTATTCTGCAATTGTAAAATAAGAGGTTGGCTGCTTCTAGCTAGCTGCCCAACTTTTTCTTTCTTTCTTTCTTTTTTTTTTTTTTAAGATTTTATTTATTTGAGACAGAGAGAATGAGAGACAGAGAGCATGAGAGGGAGGAGGGTCAGAGGGAGAAGCAGACTCCCTGCCGAGCAGGGAGCCCGATGCGGGACTCAATCCCGGGACTCCAGGATCATGACCTGAGCCGAAGGCAGTCGCTTAACCAACTGAGCCACCCAGGCGCCCTAGCTGCCCAACTTTTGATGAATGATTTCGTGCCTGATGCTTGTGAAAAATCCAAAGCAGAGTTGGAGATGCAGTGCGGTATACGGGTCAGCTTAGTGCAGAGTTTGGTGCCGGGCATCCTGGATTGCAATTCTTGTCCACTTAGTCATTTGTCAAGTCATTCAGCGTCGGTGTTTCAGTTCCCAGAGCTGTTAAAATGCCTACCTCATTCTCTTGTGAGGATTAAATAAATTACGGTTAATATATGTTAAGCACTTAAGAGGACTTGGTCTGACACATGATAAATGCTACATACATGGTCGCTATTATTATGTTATATATATAAAATAAAGGCTAAACACACTTAAATTATAAGGAATTCAGGAAACGGATACCAAAAGCACCAATTCCTTTATAACAAAAGAAGAAAGGAAATAATTACAATAACAACGGAGCATTTACTACTTGCCAGAAACTGAGCTAAAAAGCTCTGCAGGTGCCATCTCATTTAATCCTCACAACCCCATGACATGGATGCTACTATCTTTCCATTTTTCAGATGAGGAAATCGAGGCTCGGAGGGGTGAAGTGACTTTGCCCAAGGTTACAGGCCAGTAAAGACTCGAACCCAGACATCTGTGATTCCACACGCTCGCTCTCATTCACAGCCACCTGGGGGATAGCCACGTCCCGGGGGCCCAGTGAGGCTCAGCCCCGCCCACCTCCGCCCCTCGCGCCGGCCTGGCCCCACCCCTCTAGCCCGGCTCTTCGGCCTCGCTGCTCCGCTCGGGTGGGCCACGCCCACGGCCCCAAGCCAGGTGCCTCCGCAATCGCGGCTCCCGGCCCCGCCCCCTGCCCCGCCCACAGGCCTCGCAGTCGCCGCGGACGCCGTTCTTGCGCATGGAGTCGCCATTTTGCTCCTAGAGAAGCCGTCTGGAGAGCCGGCGCTTTCTTCCTTCGGCAGCCGAGGCTGCGGCGGGGCCGGGGCTGGGGTCGGGGCCAGGTAGGCGGGCGGGAGCCAGCGACGAGTGGCGGCGCGGACCGGCGGGCTCCGGCGCTGCGGGGCGCAGGTGCAAGGGGCGGGGAGCCCCGCGGCGCCGGCTCGCCGACGGGTCGCGCGGTCCCGGGGCGGCGGCTGGGGGGGTGCAGCGGGGCGACCCCGGCCTCGCGCCCGCAGCCGCCCCCTTCCTCCCTCCCTCCCTTCCCGTCCGGAGTCCGCAGGGCTCGGGCCCGGCGCGCGGGCCCCGGGGTTACCCCGCTCCAGGCGCCGTTGGGAGTCGAGCCCTAATTAGGGGACCTGCGGCCGGGCGGCTCAGAAAACAAGCCTCCAGCCCAGCCGTCTCCGGCCCCTAATCTGACACGGCCCGTGATGTTGAGTTGACTGGCCTTGCTCGTCGCAGACATTTGTTACCCTGTAGCCGGCTTTTAATTTTTTATTTTAATTTTTTTCTTATTCCGCCCAGAACTCACCCAGGAGGGAGGACCTTGATGTCATGTTTAGGTCTTATTTCACTATAAAATGTTTTCCCCCAGTGTATTACATGGATGGTAAGGATTTCCCCCCCTTTATTTTGGTACTGGCGCAGTTTAGGTTGTTTTAGCTTTTACAAAGAATAAGGAAGTGCGGAATGGGGATTTGGGGCATGAGGAAGTGTGATTTCTAATGTTGAAAAGATTTAAATGCGCAAATAAAAATAATTCAGTCACACTATTGAACTCCACTAAGTCATACCCTTACTCCTGTCCGTATTCCTATCCTGACCTGGTCTGTACCATTATCACCCAGTTTTGATTAGAGGAAATGAAATTCTGCTCTTACTTAACCGAAGGACTTCTGCATAGTCCCGGAGATTTACCGTTTTTATTGTGTTGAATATATATTCAGAATTTTACTTAATTACCCCATTATGGATCCTTTCCACATGTCCAGTGTTGCTCTTAAAAAAATCTTGCAGTGACCATCACTGAGCATATAGGGCTTTTTTCTTTCTTCCCCTTGGTATAAATCCCCAAAAGGGGAAATACTGAATCAAAGTTCTGTGTTGTGCTCTTTCTTTAACACTTGATATCAGTTGTTTCCTAAACAAGCATGTTTGCTGTAGACATTTTTCAAAATCTGGATGTTTGTCCGATCCTGCTCGCTGTAATGCCAAATTCAGCAGGGGAGTCCAGTCATTTTCTGTGCTGTGAAGAGACAAGCTGTGCATACAACTGTCAGTGCTCCCAAGTCAGACTGAAACTGAGCTAATGTCTGCTGCTTGGAGGCCATGCAGGCTTGAGCCCATTTCTTCATCTCAAAGCCTCATTTCCCCATGTGTAAAATGGGTCCTCATCTGGTGCCTGCTTTATTGAGTTGTCATAAGAATTCAAAGCACTCAGAAAATGATGTTTGCTGTAAGAAAACGTGCTGATGGAGAGATGGGCAACGTGCCTGGGATCACAGAAGCATAGAGGATTAATTCAGCTTAGGCTTTTGCCCTACTAATTCTCTTCAGCACTGATATAAAAAGCATTTTTTTTTTTTTTTGAGTGAGGGACATCACTAATAAAAATAATCATTCTTTGCACTTTATGATGCCTTCTAGTTCCATTTGTTAATCATTGCACCTCAACCAGGTCAGACTTTACTCAACAAATGTTTGTTGTTTGACAAATATCATTGAGCTTCTTCGATGTGCTCTGGTCGTACAGCAGAGGACATAATGGTGAGAAAAAAATCTCTGCTGTCCTGGACCTTAAATTCTGGTGGAGGAAGCTGATTTTACTAAGCATCTATTTCTCTTGTCAGGAAGGGAGAGGCACAGGCCTGGCCAAGGGACCTACCCAAGGACTGGTAGCTAGGGACTGTGGAAGACAGACCCAAGACTTCACCCTCCTACTCCAGCATCTTTAGACAGGAGGTGTTTGTACAGTGGGCTCTTTGGAGGGAAAGCATCACGCTGTAATGCGAGCCTTCCTCATCCAAAATATGGAGAAGTGCTTTTGAAATGACTGCTGGCAACAGCCAAAGCAAGTGGTCTTTCAGTGTGGATTCCTTCATGAGACCCAATAGGTTGTCAAATCTCATTCAAAGAGGAGTAGGATTTGCTTTTTGAGAGGGGCCGAGAGTCTCTGAAAAGGGTGTGTTTTCATACGTGGTATAAATAATTCTCACACATTTACATTCTAGAGTAAATTTAGGATAAATGCAAAAGCAACTGTAGTTTGTGGGTTCCATTTCACACTGAAGCTTTGTGCTAATGAGCCTCCTGCCAGCCCCATCCTGGTGATTATGTTTCTGAGGATAATCTTTTAAAACTCACTTTTCTTGAAGCTTGGTAAAGAGCACAACTTCCATTTCCAGTAGGGAAAAGGAGAACCAAAGCTAGCAACAGCCCTTAGGTTTGAACATCTTGTAGAATGAATGGTCACAGAACATGACTGTATCGATAACCATTTCCACATGGACTCCCCTTCCGGTGCCATCTCTGAGTGTAGTCTCAGGTTAGGTTTCAGTTACAGAAACCTGGTACCTGAAGACGGGGACTTAAGAGGCCACAGTCAGTGGTGAAGGGCATTTAAACTATGACCAGTGAGGAAAGGCTCCAGGAAGTAGCTTGGAGAAGAGAATACACAGAGCTAAGAGAGCCATCTAGAGATAGATGGAGCACTGCCCTGCAGTGAAGGAATTTGATGTTTGCTGTAAATTATCAAGGGAAGGACAAGGACCAGGGGTGGCGACTGCAGGGAAAGGAAGTTTAACATGTTCTAAAAAGAGTTTGGAATGGATGGGCCCTCAGGATGTGGTCATCAGTCTCTGGAGCTCTTCAAGCGCCCGGAGTGGTTTCTTGGAGTCCTGTAGATGGGCCGATTGACCTCTAAGAGCTCTTTCTGCCCTCAGATGCTTTCCTTCTGAGTGTTCCAAGCCCTCTCAAGAACACTGTGTGGTACTTTAGCAATCTTCTTCTTTGAAGTTTGTGGGATATAAAAAGAGGGCCACCCTATGTGTATTACTGTACTTGTTCAGGAGAAAACCAAAATATTAACAGTTGATTCCTATGTAGCTTCCATTTACCAAGCAGATCCTCTGTGTGGGACACTTTGTTAAGTGCTGTACAGAAATTAATTTTACAGTGACCCTGTAGGGGCCATATTCATGTATTGTATGGATGAGGGAACTGAGGCTAAGAGAGATTAATTTATGCAGGGCCTCGCAGGGAACTAAGTAGGAGACAAGATGCACACATGAGTTTGACTCCAAAGCCTATACTTACAACTACAGGAAAACGAGTTTCCTCTTCCAGACGTGTACCCTGTGTTCCTGAACACACATATATTGGTTGAGAGACAGTGTCGGAAGATACTTAAGATCTCTTACAACTTCGAGTGTTGCAAATGTTCTTTCATATATACCAGCCATTCTGCCCCACACTATGCCATAAAGCAGGGGTCAGCCGACTTTCTGTAGAGGATCAGATGATCAGCTCTTTTTCGGCTTTATGGCCGGCACTCAACTCTATCATTGTAGCCATAGACAGTTTGTAGGCGGTGAGCGTGGCTGTGTTCCAATACAGTTTTATGTACAGCAATAGCATTAGGAGGGACCTGGTTTGGCCCGTGGACTGTAGTTGGCTAATCCCTGCTCCCAAGCCACCTTCCATGGTAGGCACCACCAGTCCTCCTTGGTCTCCTTAGGGCTTTGGCCATTTGTGCCTGCGTTTCTGTTTGTAATTCACAGGCTGTAGGTAAATTTCATGGCCCTGCTCCACATTTCCCTTAAGAGGCACTCTGTGGGGAAGCGGGCTTTCCTAGCCTGCTGGTGCTGCCGTACCTGTAAATTGCACCATCCCCAGGCCCCAGTGGTTCTCTTGCAGTTACTGCAGAGAGATGCACACATGCACTAGGAGGCCTGTTTAGGATGCTGACCCCCTAAATGAGGCAACTCAAGTACCATGGAGTATTTGCAGCAGTTAAAAAGGACCAGATGGGCATATATTTTGTAACCCTGGGTTGTCAGAATATATCGTTTAACAAAAAGGATGATAGATACATTTGTACGATGATTTTTTTAATGTTAGAAATGTATTTTTGTCCTATCTTTTTATGAGGGGAGGGCCACGAGTGAATGCGTAAAGGTCTGATGGTGTCCGTATCAAACTAATAAGAACTGTCCATTCTGGGAGGGTGGGTGGGAAGGGGCCTGGTGACTTTAGCTTAAACGGTCCTGGTTCCGATTTTTCCAAGGAGAATGCGTTTGTGTGTTACTCTTATAATTAAAATGGAAGAACAGCAAAAAAGAGCCGCTCAGCTTCATCTCTTTTCGTAATCTCCACCGGCCTTCCCTGGTGCCATCCCAAGTAAAGCTGCAACTGAGGAAGCACAGTGTGCTTGCTGGGAACGTGCCCCCATGCCCCCGTGGCCTTCGAGATTGTTGCTGGGGCACCTAAGTCCTGCACCTTCCTTGGGTGATAAGGACACAGCCCAGAGAAGGGAAGGTGGGAGGGCACGTGAATGTGGGATGACCACCTCACCTCTGATGACTTTGAGGCCGGGGGCTTTTCTGTCTATGCCCTGCTGCCTTTCAGTTGGGTGGTCTGCTCACTCCCCCTCAGGGTTATTTTCTGGTCGGCCTTTTCTTGCAGTTCAGGAAAATGCAGGTGGCAAGGTCCGCCTTAGATGTGGCTCAGGGCATTAGGCAGCTGACAGACCAGGGGAGGGCTTTGGGGTCAATAGTTATTATAGGAAAATATAATGGTCATAGGTGGGTTATTTATTCATTATTTAAGGGTCCATCAGTCCGTGTCCTTGCTAATGGCTCTGCCATTTTTCTGTGTGTTAATCCAGGAGGACTTTTGTTGTCAGAGAATAAAAGGAGGTTGTCCATAATTGACTTTAAGCAGCAAAACAGTAAAACACTGAGCTCTTCAGCTCCACCTTTCTTGTAAGTTTATCATTTATTCCCAGTGGTCATGAAAACTAACTAAATCATATAACATATTTCCATAAATTCGGAACCCTAAAATCCAAACGAACTTTTTATTTGTCCATACATAGATGTAACATAAGAGACTCCATGATGGCGAACACTAATCTCCTTCAGCTTAAGTCATTTGCTATTTAAAAAAAATAAAAGTTCATTCAGGTGAATTTAATATTCTCTGGCAGTTGTTAATATATTTTTAATCCTCCTAGGCTCTGAGAATTGGAAAACCAAGAAGGTTTTGATGTTTTGTGTGGCGCCACCTGAATTAGAAACCAAGATGAACATAACCAAAGGAGGTCTGGTGTTGTTTTCAGCAAATTCTAATTCATCGTGTATGGAGCTCTCAAAGAAGATTGCCGAGTGAGTTATAATCGTACCATTAAGATCCATATTCATTATGTGATGTTTTAAATTTGATGATTGCAAGAGCACTGATTGTTCAACTCGAGAGCAGATATTTTGTAGTTAATCTGCGTTCATCTATATATTAAGGGCTAACCTTTTTGTTAAATATTTTATTTATTTATTTGACAGAGAGAGAGCACAAGCAGGGGAAGTGGCAGGCAGAGGGAGAAGCAGGCTTCCTGTGAGCAGGGAGCCCAATGCAGGGCTTGATCCCAGGACCCTGGGATCATGACCTGAGCTGAACGCAGCCGCCCAACTGACTGAGCCACCCAGGCGCCCCAAGGGCTAACCTTTTTGTCAGACTGTCGTAACCCCCTACATGTTTGCTAAACAGACATTTATTGAGTCCTCATGAGTGCCGGGGATTGTGTTCGGTGCCACCTGTGTATAGAATTACTTGACTATAAAGAACAGTGGAGTGTATTCTCTATGAAAATAGTTTATCTAGATTACAGTCCAGTATAGTCTTAGTTATTTATTAAATAAAATTTTGCCAGAAACCAATATTGCACTGTATGTTAACTAACAAAATATACATTAAAAAGAAACGATAAAGATTGAACACCCTCCTGGGTGGGTACTAGGCCTTGATCCTAGATGTTGGGGATTAACGGTGAACAAACCAGTCAGGATCCTTCCTTTTTATATTTAGTTGTGGAGCCAGGCAAGAAGGAAGTCAACAAAACAAAATTTCTGGGGGTGATAGTGTGAAGAAAACAGTGTGAAAGAAACAGTTTGGGCAGTTTGTTCTGCTTTAGCTTGGGGGCTTGGGTGCCTTTTAAACCTAGGGGATGGTATGTGACTTGAGAAACCCTCCAGGCAGAGGGGACAGAAGGTGCAAAGGCCCTGAGGTGTGTAGCAGGAGGTGTTGGTATAGATCAGGGGCACAGCTGGAGGACAGAGGGCACAGGGAAATGGTCGGTGAGGCAGGCTGAGCAGGACTCCGGAGGCCTTCTTGGGGTCGGCGTGAGGTGGCCGTGGGGGGTTAGGTAACGGAGTGACAGAACAGTAGCATATCCACTTTCAATTTTATAATAAGAGTGCCTCTATTTTATTTTGCTTTATCTTCTTTTTATGAATTTCTGAAGCATCCTCAAATTGTAAAGATGTTGGATGGATTATGTCTGTATTATCTTTTCAACTCCCCCCCCCCCTTTCTCTTCTCTAGGCGGCTGGGGGTGGAGATGGGCAAAGTGCAGGTTTACCAGGAACCTAACAGAGGTGAGCTATCTTGGACGTGTGTTACATTGATCTTTTTGTGGAATGTGGCATGCTGGCTCAGTCCCTCATCCTCCACTCTTGAAACAGTTGGACCCAGTGGCCGGTTAGTTCCGCACGAAGTCGGGTGGGCAAGGTGGTGAGAGTGGTGCTTTAGCTCTTACTGATACCAAGTGGATATAGAGTGTGTGGGGCTTGAACTCCAGCTCTCAGACCTCATCCAGTAAAAACCGCAGAGATGCATGCAACTGGTCCACTGAATGGAAATTCAGCAGTTGTCTGAGTTTATGTCCCCTTGGGCAGAACGAGAAAACCCCATGTGGCCACAGTATTAATTGGTTGTTATTCCTTTTTTTTTTTTTTTTAAGATTTATTTATTTTAGAGAGAGAGAGTGCACAAGTGGGAAGGGAAGAGGGAGAGGGAGAATCTCAAACAGACCCCGTGCTGAGCTCGGACCTTTCTAAACTGCAAATGATTTAATCTGCCACTAAAGGGGATTGCATGATATCCTTTGTGTAGTCTGGAAGAGAGGGTAAGGGAGAACTGGTAGCAGAAGGCCCACGAGGAGGTTGGTTCATCCTTCGCGTTCATGAATGAAGGCAGAGAAAATACTTGGTGTCTATTGGGAAGGAAGGCAAGAACTGACATTTGTGGATTTCTCGCTGTTAGATACTGAAGAACTGCGCTCAGGGGTGATAATAGGTACGAAGTCCCCAGAGTAGCAGAGTCAGGATTCAAACCCAGATCTCCCTGACTCTAAAGCTCATTTTCTTTCCTTGGTACCGCATTCCTTGGTAAACACGTATTCTGTTTTTTCCAACATTTTGAATGAAAATGTTCAGACCTGTAAAAAAGTTGAGAGAATAGTGCAGTGAATATCCATATGTATGTCTGCTACTTGGATTCAATAGGTGTGATTTTGCAATATAGATATGTATGTGTGGAACCTTTTGAAAGTAAGTAGCAGGCATCAAGCCCTGAATGCTTGACCACGCTTCTCAAGAATAACCACGTTCTCCTGCATGAGTACACTATTGTCACACTTAAAGAAATTAACGACTGTTTTCTAATTATCTAATATCTAGTCTGTATTCAAATTTCCCTAGTTGTTCTGGAGAGCCTTTTATAGCTGGGTTTTTGTTTTTTGTTTTTTCAAACCAGGATTCTTGGCTCAAGCAATATGTTTTTTTTATCTCTTTAGTTTCTCCTAATCTAGAACAGTTCTTTCTTCGCATGACATTGACTTTGAAAAATGTCCCATTCTGCATTTGTCTAATTGTGGCTGATCACACATTTTTTGAGAGTAGGGATGTTGGACCTTATTTATGTTTACTCTCACAGCATTATTATAACATTGCCTAATAAGTTATTTTTTTTAAAAAAGATTTTATTTTTTTATTTGTCAGAGAGAGAGAGAGAGAGCGCGCACATGAGAGCACAAGCAGGAGGAGTGGCAGGCAGAGGGAAAAGCAGGCTCCCTGGGATCCTGACCTGAGCCGAAGGCGGACACTTAACCACTTGACTGAGCCACCCAGGCGTCCTGCCTAATAAGTTCTTAATTGTGCTGGCTTTATGAATGAGTATGTGCTCAGCGTGGTACAGCACTCACTCCCTATATGAGAGAAGTAAGAAGGGTAGGTTTACTTGTTCCAAGTCAGAAACGGAATTCTTTTTGAAGCATGTAACGTAACCTGACATGTTAAAAAGTGTGGTTAGGGGTGCCTGGCTGGTTCATCCGTTTGAGTGTCTGACTCTTGATTTTGGCTCAGGTCATGATGTCAGGGTCATGAGATCGAGCCCTATGTCAGGCTCTGTGCTGGACGTGGAGCGCGCTTGAGATCCTCTCTCTCCCTGTCCCTCTGTCCCCCCCTCCCTCTCTCCCCCTCTCTAAAAAAAATAAAAAGTGTGATTAATGCCAGTGTGTTCATTATCCTTTACAGCACCTAAAACCTCATGAGTTTCTTTAACAGTTCCAGTTTCCATATTTTATAACATTGGGGATGAAACAGATTTTTTGTGTATTTTAGAAAACATAAATTATATGTCTTTTTCATCCCTCCCCCGCCTTTTTTTTCCTTTTCCTGCCAGAAACAAGAGTACAGATTCAAGAATCCGTGAGGGGAAAGGATGTTTTCATCATCCAAACTGTCTCAAAGTGAGTCCTTATCCAACAGACGCAGTGTCGCTCTCTGGGTTTTTCTTTCTGGGCACGAGTGTTTAGAATAATAAGAGCTAACTGGACAGGAAGAGTTATGAGCATTTGAAAATTGGTATGTCTTATTTTACTAATTTTTCTGACATAACTGTGGACTTTTACGTGTTCTTTCGTGTTCTTGAAGGGTGGAAGTAACCAAGTCTTGGAGTAGAGGTTCTTAATGAGAATAGAACCCATTACATTGCCTCTCAATAGCCAGAATTTGATAAAACTCAGAGGGAAGCTGTGCTAGTTCCCCAAAAAAGGCGGGAGGAGAGATGTTTACTTACTTGGGGTTCTTAAAGCTTTGACTGCAGGCAATTTAAAAAATGATCACCAGTTCTTATTTTGTTGTGTAGATTAAATGAGCAGAGAAGATAAAAGAATAATGTATTGAAGGAATATGTATTCCTGTGTGGTGTGACGTTTGACAAACGTGTGTTCTGGAAATTGTCAAGGCTGCAGCCGTGTGAGCTTGGTGAGGAGTCAGTGCAGTGAGGTGTCATGTTCGATCAAGGACCACGCTGTCCACAGATGTCCCCACATGCCTCTGTATATGAAAGTGCTTCACTTGGTTTTTATTAATGTCTGGAAGTTAGTTTGTACAGGGCATCATTTTTTGGCTTAGAGATTCTAAATTTTGCTGCATGTCAGATCTGTGTTTATACGTATAACAAATACCAAGGAGGGGGAAGAAGAGCCACGTTTCAGGAGAATTTAGACATGGAACACAGATACTTTCACTTACATTTTGAACATCTGTCCTGGTCTTTGGTTCATGGAGATGAAATCTCGTAGCCACCTGGCTCTTTAGGAAAGATGAGTTGAAGGGGACCTGTCGTTGCATCCCAAGCCTTCCCAGGAGCATGTGTGACTTGACAGAGGGAGGGGGTGGCTGGCCTTTGCTGAGGTTCCCTTGTTTCATTTCCTCTGTGCCACTTAGCATCCTCGGCAGAGGATGCTCCTGGGCTAGGAGGCACCGAGTTCTTGCGGCCCCTGCCACCGCTGTCCTCTTTCCCCCGCCAGCTGAAGGGCCGGGGTGCTAGTGGGGAGCTCCCCTGTGCCCACACCTGCCCTCTACCTTCCGGCACTGGGGTGGGGAAAGTGCAGAGCACAGAACGACTTACAATTTACGTTGCTTCTGGCTCCTGAGTGTCTGTGGTACTTTTATCTCCTTACAGACACATGTGAATCCATTTGGATAAATGCACAGAAGTCGCTTGCCTTACACAAGGGGATAAGTGGGCCTTGAAGGCCAAATTGGACTTGGGATTGAGGGCTTCAGCAGCGTGGCTCATATCATCCTGCCTGTTTCCAGGTCCTTCCATCCCTTTTCTTTCTTTTTGTTTTTTGGTTTTTTATTTTATTTTTTATTTTTTTAAAGATTTTATTTATTTATTTGAGAGAGAGAGAATGAGAGAGAGCACATGAGAGCGGGGAGGGTCAGAGGGAGAAGCAGACTCCCTGCCGAGCAGCCCGATGCGGGACTCGATCCAGGGACTCCAGGATCATGACTTGAGCCGAAAGCAGTCGCTTAACCAACTGAGCCACCCAGGCGGCCTGTTTTTTGTTTTTTTAAAGGTTTTTTTATTTATTCATTTGAGACACAGAGAGAGAGAGAGAGAGAGAAAGCATGAGTAGGGAGAGAGGCAGAGGCAGAGGCAGGGAGAGAGAGAGAGGCTCCTAGCCCAGGAGCATCCTCTGCCGAGGATGCTAAGTGGCACAGAGGAAATGAAACAAGGGAACCTCAGCAAAGGGAGAAGAAGGCTCCTCACTGAGCCAGGAGCCCAGTGTGGGGCTCGATCCCAGGACCCTGGGATCATGACCTGAGCCGAAGGCAGACGCTTAACCGACTGAGCCACCCAGGCGCCCCTGTCCCTTTTCTTTCTTTTTGGTTTCTTTCTTTTTTTTTTTAAAGATTTTATTTATTTATTTGACAGAGAGAGACACAGCGAGAGAGGGAACACAAGCAGGGGGAGTGGGAGAGGGAGAAGCAGGCTCCCTGCAGAGCAGGGAGCCCGATGTGGGACTCGATCCCAGGACCCTGGGATCATGACCTGAGCCGAAGGCAGTCGCTCAACCAACTGAGCCACCCAGGCGCCCTCTTTTTGGTTTATTTCAACACTTATCATTCTGCCCCGCCTCTTGTTGGTTTCTTATTCCCATAGCTAAAACTGTCTGCATGTCTCATTTTGCATTGTCCTGAACCGTGACCTTGTGTGAACTCAGGGATTCTTAGTCTTGCCAGGTTGCCGGAGAGCCTGGCCATCGGGGTCTTTATGAGATTTGATGTTGTCAGATACATCTTATCTTTCACTTTAGGACGCTAAAAATGTTGCTGGACAGGAGTTGAGAAGAGAAGCTTGGCCTGGGGCTGTGGCCTGGAGTCTCCTCCAGCTTCTAGAAAGCTGTGAAACTAGATGAGAAGCCCAAGGGCTAAGGGGAGGCCAAAGGGGGCGCACATGAATGAGTGTTGGGCAGAAAGGTGGGGAGGAGGGGAACCAGCCAAAGAAGCCAAGTAGGGCGGAACAGGAGAACAGCGAGGAAGTTCTAGGAGCCAGTGGGTCAAGCAGGGTGCGCAGCCGTGGGAGCTGCTGCCCGCAGCTCAGGTGAGAGGAGCAGGAGAATTGTCCTTGGATCTAGGCGCATGGAGGTCATGGATGACCTGGATTGGCACGTGTTTGGGAGAGAGCGAGATGGTGAGCGTAGACAGCTCTCTTGAGACGTACACACAGGGGAGCAAAGAAATAGGGCAGTGGGAAGAGTGGCCACCAGTCGTTTCTAATGGAAGAACAATGCTTCTAAGCCGATGGGTACAAGCCAGGGGAGGGTACCAAGCTGATGGCGGACACAAGAGAGGGAGAATGGTTGGAGCCCTATCTTCCAGTAGCCTGGGGGTGGGAGTGGGGGGGGCGGGGGCTGGTTAGGGCATCATCGGGAGGGCTAATTGCAGAGTAACTTTGGTGTGGAATGTCTGTCTCTGATGGCGGAGGACAGGCCGACGTGTGGGGTGCGGCTGCACATGGCGGTGGGAGCCCGTAGAACCTCTCCCTTCTGACTGGGTTCTTCTTTCAGGGAAAAAGGAACTAGGGTCATCGGCGTGAGGGAATGTTCATGCCTTTTCTGTGTCTCGAGCCTTAGGTCCCGGTAGGGGCGCGAGGAGCACCCTGCTGCCACTTTGTGGGGACAGGGAGATATTAATCACGTGTCTTACGTTCTTGGGATGCAGGGACGTGAACACCACCATCATGGAGCTCCTGATCATGGTGTACGCATGTAAGACCTCTTGTGCCAAAAGCATTATCGGCGTGATACCCTACTTTCCTTACAGCAAACAGTGCAAGATGAGAAAAAGAGGCTCCATTGTTTCTAAATTGCTGGCTTCGATGATGTGCAAAGCTGGTGAGAACAGCAGATACTTGACATTTATTGGGCCTGGGCATTTGATTTTTACCTTAAACATTGTAACCCCTTGTCTTAACTAAATTAGAACGCTAAGCAGAAAAGGACCTTTTTTTTTTTTTTTTTTAAAGATTTTATTTATTTATTTTACACAGAGAGAGAGACAACTAGAGAGGGAACACAAGCAGGGCGGGCGGGAGAGGGAGAATCAGGCTCCTGGCTGAGCAGGGAGCCCGATGCGGGGCTCGATCCCAAGACCCTGGGATCATGACCTGAGCCGAAGGCAGACGCTTAACGACTGAGCCGCCCAGGTGCCCTGAAAAAGGACCATTTTTAAAGACAGCTAATTTATAATGAGAAAGCAGTGCAGAGAATTCTCTCCTGTTCCCAACTCCCTAAAACACAAAGTTAAGGAGAACAACTTATTTTTTAAACAAAGACCTTGAAATGACAAGTTAAAATTGCATTGAAGTCTTTTTTGAAGGGGAAAAAGACATTTTTGGAACCAAGCACTCTAACATGGCAACAACTTTTAGTCTCGTCCAGGATGGATTGGCATATTTTGCAAACCATATGTGTTATTTTGTGTTGTATATTTTCAGGTCACATCCTAAGTGTCTCCCCCTTGTTTCTATAACCTTCAGAAGCGTTACTGTGTGTGTGTGTGTGTGTGTGTGTATGTGTATGGGACTCTAGAGTCCACGTATCCCAGAGCACTGGCACAGAGAGGAAAGGACAAGACAGCCCCCATATCACTGCATTTGAACACAGACACTTACTGTGGAGTGAAGTTTCTACTGTAGCGTTCCAAAGCAGGCAAAAAAAAAAAGAAAGAAAACCCACACACCCAAATTTGATGGAAGCCGAACCCCAGCAACCTCAACAGTATGTAACCTGTTGAAAAGTCTTCAGAGTTTTAAAAGCTGGCTGAAGGGAGCAGGCTAGCTCACCGAACCTTCCAGAAAGATTCTGCTCTTCTTCTCTCCTGGCCTTCATCCTGGCTGGGCCACCAGGTTGACTTTCCTGCTCTTTTGGGCAGGTTTTGCTTTTTTAAAACTTTTCCAGTTATGAGAGACATTTCTTCATTACTATTATATTTGCTATTTTAAGACTATAAATTGATGTGAAAATCATGTATCTTGGTGTAAGAAAATCACTCAGTCTCCCGCTTTTGAGTAGGGAAAAGCCCATTCATCTCCCAAGTGTCTCTTCTACTCACACAAAGATGTCACTTCTGACACTTCTGGTCACCAAGTGTGTAGGGGGTTTTCCCTACACTTAGCAATTTTCCATGAGAATACCAGCTAGGTATCCTGTAGTTTAACTAAATTCTGGAGATAGTGTCAGATCCCACAGGTTAAGGGCTCAGTCCCACGAGACAGCCCCTCCCCCATGCCAACTGCAAGACCGAGTTGTCACCTGTGTGTCTACCAATCTGCTGTAAATCAGAGGTTCCCAGGACCCACTCCTCGGATTCGATTAATTTGCCAGAGCAGCTCACAGAACTCAGGAGAACTGTTCACCTACTGGTTGCCACTTTATCGTAAAAGCATATGATAAAGAATACAAGCAAACATCCAGATGGAAGAGATAAGGGGGTACAGGATGTGGGGAGGGCTGCGGAGCCTGTGACCTCTCACCATGCACCAGTCTCCCAGCATCTCCACCTGTTCACCTCCAACCTCGCAGCTCCCCGAAGCCTCTGCTTCCTCAATCAATATTAACTCCATTTCCAGCCCCTCTCCCCTCTCTGGAGAATGGGAGGTGAGGGCTGAAAATTCCAAACTTCTAATTACGCCTTGGTCTTTCTTGGTCTCCCCCTCCAAGAGCCCACCGGGAGTCACCTCATCAGAATAAAAGGTGCTCTTAGTGCTCTTATCACTTAGGAATTCACAAGGGTTCTAGGAGCCCTGTGTCAGGAACCAGGGGGCAGAGACCACTATAGGTATTTTCTGTTCTCTCACAGTCTCATTGAACTAAAAAATCTGAGAAATAAAGATACTGAGTCTTTTTGATGAGAGAGCAATTTTTTAATAGCTATTATATATTGTATCATATTTTATATATGCTTAGTTCATACCCTGTGACTGGTTATTTAACTATTCATGTGTTGGTGTCTGCTTTGTTTCCAAAGGTCTAACTCATCTCATTACTATGGATTTACACCAGAAGGAAATTCAGGGCTTCTTCAATATTCCTGTTGATAATTTAAGAGCTTCTCCCTTCTTACTGCAGTATATTCAAGAAGAGGTAAGCTAGCTCAAACTTCAGCATTTTAACATTCTGTTTAAGGTTGAAAAGATACATTTCCATTTCCTTGGGCCGTCTGTAAAGGATTAAAACTTGGTGTATTCTGCTTAAAGTACTATTTCCTGGGGTGCCTGGGTGGCTCAGTTGGAGAAACATCTGACTCTTCATCTCAGGATCATGAGTTCCAGCGCTGTATTGGGCTCCACGGAGCCTCGCATGGAACCGACTTAAAAAATAATAATAAAATAATAAAGTAGGGGTGCCTGGGTGGCTCAGTCAGTTAAGTGTCTGCCTTCGGCTCAGGTCATGATCTCAGGGTCCTGGGATCGAGTCCCCTGTCGGGCTTCCTGCTCAGCAGGGAGTCTGCTTCTCCTTCTCGCTCTCCCTCTGTTCTCTCTCTCTCAAATAAATAAAATCTTAAAAAAATAATAAAATACTATTTACTTTAATAAATGTAATTCAGTGTATTTTAAAATTCTTAATCTATAATTTATTTCTTTTGCTAAGCTCTTAAAATTTCTGTGTTTTCTTTGGGGCCTTAGGTACCTAGAATTGGTCTAGTTGTGATCATGACACATAACTCTCACCCTTGGTCCATGCGTGGACCTGGCCCTCATTTGCGTATCCATTGCTCTGCCTCTCTCTCTGTCCACCCATCTGTAGTGGTCAGCATCCGTGATCCCACCACCCAGCAAGAAAACTGGATGCATCATAACTGACATCCACTCCCTGGTCCTTTTCCGTCACATCCCCCCCGCTTCCTCCCACCTGAGGGAGCCACTGTCCTGAATCTCGTTTTGTCCTTCTCTTAATTTCTTTGTATATGGTCTTATCTCATACATACATCCACATAGAGATACTATTCAAAGACAAAAACATAAAATACATATTTTTTTAACTTTATAAAAAATGAATCAAATCGTGTTATTTTGGGGGGAATTTTTCACTTGATGTGACATTAGTAAGCTTCCTCTATGTCGTGTGTCACAGTGCATCCATTTGACTACCGAGAGATACCGTGCAGCTCTATCACAGTTTATCCGTAAGGTTTTTGCTGTTGTGGTAGAGCTCCCGTGAGCGCTCTTGTCTGTGTGTCCCGTGGTGCGTCAGCAGACGTTTATTGCTGCCATATACCTAGTGGAGCGTTGCGAGGTGGCATGGCGTGTGTGTTTAATTTTTCCCAAAGCAGTTATGCCAACTTACATTCCCAGCATCAGGGCAACAAGGTAGTCTGTGGATCCATCTTGTTTCAATACTTACATTACCAGAATTTACGATTTTTGCCAGTTGAATGGCTATGGTGTGGTGTCTTGGTGTCACTTCAATGGATAGATCTCTGATGACATAAGAAGTTGAGCATCTCTCCATATATTTCCTGTTCTGTGAAAAGGCCCTTAATGCACTTTTGTTTGTTCTTCACTGATTTTGTGTGTGCTTCTTTCTGAGCTACAGGCATTCTGGATTTTATCCTGGATTCTGGCCATTTGTTAGTATTGGTTTCATATAAAGTATTCTCACTTTTTTTTTTTTAAGATTTTATTTATTTATTTGAGAGAGAGAGAATGAGAGACAGAGAGCATGAGAGGGAGGAGGGTCAGAGGGAGAAGCAGACTCCCTGCCGAGCAGGGAGCCCGACGCGGGACTCGATCCCGGGACTCCAGGATCATGACCCGAGCCGAAGGCAGTCGCTTAACCAACTGAGCCACCCAGGTGCCCAGTATTGGTTTCATATAGATGTCCCCTTTTGTAACCTGTAGCTTTCCTTAGGGAGACCAGATAAGCAGGCATATTCAGTTTTGTTTTGTTTTTTTTTTCATTGAGGTGAAATCCACGTATCATAAAAATTAACCAGTTTAAGACAAACAGTTTGGTGGCATGTAGTCACGCATTGTTGTACAACTGTCACCTCTGTGCAGAGCTTTGTCGTCACTCCAGAAGAACATCCTGTACTCGTTAAGTAATCATTCCCCATTCCTGCCTCCCTCAATTCCCTGGCAGCCACTCATGTGCTTTCTGACTCTGGATTTGCCTGCACTGGACAGTTCATATACAGGGGATCCATACGATACGGAGCCTTTTGTGTTTGGCTTCGTTCACTTAGTGTAATGCTTTTGAGGTTCATCAACGTGGTGGCATGTGCCAGGACCTCATTCCTTTTGATGGCCGAATATTATTCCATTATATGTATATACCACTATTTATCCATTCCTGTGTTGATGAACCTTTGGGTCATTTCCATCTTCTGACTGTTGTGAATACTGCGCTATGCACATTCATGTACAAGTTTCTAAGTGGACATAGGCTCTTATGGTGGACATATCTTTCATTTCTTAGATATATACTTAGGATTGGAATTACTTGATTATATGGTAATTCTGCATTTAACATTTTGAGGAACTGCCAAACAGTTTTCCAGGGTGGCTACAGCACTTACATTGTAACTAGGAATGTATAAGATTTTCAGTTTCTTCACAATCACATCCTTACTGACATTTCTTTTTTGATTATAGCCATTCTAGTGGTTATAAAGTGGTACCCCATTGTGGTTTTGATTTGTATTCTCCTGATGACTAATGATGTTGAGCATCTTTTCATATGTTTATTGGCCATTTGTATGTCTTCTTTGTGGTTTTTTAAAAATTTTTATTTATTTAAGTAATCTCTGCATCCAGTGTGGGGCTCAAACTCACGACTCCGAGATCAAGAGCCACACGCTCTATGAACAGAGGCAGCCAGGTGCTCTTGTATATCTTCTATGGAAAATGTCTGTTCAGATCCTTTGCCCATTTTTTAATTGGGCTGTTTATCTTTTTATTGAGTTGTAGGAGTTCTTTATATATATACTGGATACTAGTCTTACCAGATATGTGACTTGCAAATATTTCCCACCATTCTGTAGTTTGTCTTTTCACTGTCTTGATATTGTCCTTTGATGCACAAAAGGTTTTAACTTTGAAGAAGTCCAGTTTATGTTTTTTTTTCTTTTGTTACTCATGCTTTTGCTCTAAGAAAACATCATCAAATCCAGAGTCATTAAGATTTACCTCTGTGAGGGCGCCTGGGTGGCTCAGTTGGTTAAGCGACTGCCTTCAGCTCAGGTCATGATCCCAGGGTCCTGGGATTGAGTCCCGCATTGGGCTCCCTGCTCTGCGGGTAGCCTGCTTCTCCCTCTCCCACTCCCCCTGCTTGTGTTCCCTCTCTCGCTGTGTCTCTCTCTGTCAAATAAATAAATAAAGTCTTTAAAAAAAAAAAAAAAGATTTACCTCTGTGTTTTCTTCTGAGAGTCTTACACTTTTAGCTCTTATATTTAGGTTGACCCATTTGGAGTATTTTTGTATATGGTGTGAGATAGGGGTCTAACTTTGTTCTTTAGCATGTGATATCTAGTGGTTCCAGCACCATTTGTTGAAAAGACTGTTTCCCCAATGAATGGCCTTGTCAAAAAAAAAAAAAAAAAATTGGCCATAGACATTTGTGTTTATTTCTGGTCCCTCAGTTCCATTCCATTGGCCTACGTGTCTATCCTCCAACAGTTAGCCATGGCCCTCAGTAGTGAAAATGAATTTAAGTATTTTTGAAAGACAAAACTATGGTCTGTTTTCTTTAAAGTTACAAGAAACGTACAAACTCTAAAAAGTTCAGGAAACAATATAGAGTAGTATTTACCTGAGCATGATTCCCAGTTGAGAGAGAGAGAGAAAGGATGGGAGAGCAACAACAGGTGTGTTGATGGGGCAGGAAAATGGGGTCCAGCCAGAGAGAAGCACGAGAGGATGAGACTTGGGTATGTGGGGGAGCATGATCCAGATAAGAACCAGTCACGTGAAGGAACCTATAGTTTTGGAGGACATGGAGGAGACAGCGTAGACTTTTATAGACTGATGTTTACATCTTGTGAGTTTTTAGGACGTATCCACTCAAGGTACCAGGCGTGTTGTGTGTTGACGTGTGGGACGCACCCATTGGCCTGCTGAGTCCGGGCTGTGGCCCCCTGGTGCTGGTCCAGAGGCCAGGCTCCGGGCTCCTTGAGCTGCCCTAGCCATGGCCCCTTGGTGTGGGCTTCTGCCTCTGTACAAGGCTGCCTTCCACTTGAAAGATCCCATTTTAGGCTTCATTGTTGGAAAGGATTGAACTCTCAGGGTTGAACTCTCTCTTACACCATTCGCGGTTCAGCAAACAAGGAAAATGGTTCTTTGTTTTTGATGGCAAGCTAATAGGGATAATGCCAAACGTTGTAGTTTTAAGATTCTGTCCTTCATTCACAAACATAAATTAAGACAGGCTATCAAAACTGAAATATTATACGGGAGCTCAGTGTTTGAAAGGACTTTTGTTCACTTTGCCTTTTAGAGTGTACTTGTTTTAGTAGACCATATCGTCCTGAATCGAAGATGCCATCAATTAAGGTTTATGTTATTTCGACTGTCAGGAAAGAAGAAAACACTGTGGATTATAGTATGACACAGTGCCTTCGTGTCACTTAGTGATTCTATTCTGCAAGATTGATGCTGACATCTTCTGATTTGACAGCTTACACTCTGTTTCTCTTGAGTCGTCCCTGGAATTTACGTGCTTTCTGCCAGAGTTGGAAGGAATGTCCAGATAATTGGATGCTCACTGACTTGCAGTTTTGGTGCTCTCTCCTGGGAGTTTGGCAGTTTCTCCTGCCCACAGTTGCACTGTGGTGCGTGTGTCTGGGTATTGATTAAATACAGTGCATGTTTTTAAAAAATGACTGAATATTACAGTGACAATCCTAGAAATCATTGGTCTGCACCAGGATTTTTTTTTTTAAGACTTTATTTATTAGAGCGCACACGAGCCGGGGAGCGGGGGGTGGGTGGGTGGGAAGGGGCAGAGGGAGAGGGAGAAGCTGACTCCCTGCTGAGCGGGGAGCCTGCCTCGGGGCTCGATCCCATGACCCATGAGATCATGACCCCCCAAAACCAAGAGTCGAACGCTCAACCAACAGAGCCACCCAGGCGCCCCTATCTGCACCAGGATTTTTTAAGGAAATGATGAAGAGGGGACTACAAGTATATTTCTATGGTGTATGTAGAGATCCTATCCCATTAATTTTTTAAATAGGAGCTTCTAGAGTTATCTTGTTTCTTATTCTTGAGTTGCTTTTGTTTTTTTTTTCCTCTGTGTTCTTCTTAGTGTCTTTGTATCGAGCCACTGTCATCACAGAAATGAGATATGGCGGGGACTGAGAAACTAAGGACAAGGGTAGGGGGTGTATAACAAGGGAGCACGGGGTGTAGGGCAGTTTGATTCTCTGTGGTTCCACGGTAGCCCTGATGATGTTTTCCCTTAATGGTTTGGGGGACAATTACTAGAGTTTGGAAGCTGGACTTACATGACATGTGGTGTGTTTTCCCCTCCACTCGATAGTAAGAGTAATCTTCTAACAAGTGAAAAATGAAACTTCACATTGACTGTGGAAGTGTAGGGACACGTGCATGTGTGTCTTTAGTAATTCTGACAATAGTGGTAAAGCCCTGGCTTCCCTGGGCCCCAGCCTGGTCCTGGGCCTTTCTGCAGGGGTAACCCTTATTACCAGCTTGCTTTGTGTCCTGTGTCCTCAGACCTTTCTGTTTTTCCTCCTTGTCTACATAGTTATAGATGTTGATTTGTGGGTGCTGTTTTTTTTTTTTTAAGTAAGCTCTATCCCCAATGTCGGGCTCGAGGTTATGACCCCGAGATCGAGAGTCACATGCTCTACCCACTGAGCCAGCCAGGCACCCCTGATTTGTGGCTGCTTTTTTAAAAAAACAGTTGCCATATTGTTTGCCTTGTTCTGCATCTTCTTTTCTTTGCTGTGCTGGTATGTGGAGGTCTTTCCATGCTAAGATATGTAGGTTTATTGCTTTGGTTATGATTGCTACGTACTCGTCTTCAGTTTAGATCAGTGATGTCCAGTAGAACTTTCTGTGATCATGAAAATGTTCTGGCGGCTGTCCAGTATGGTAGCTGCTTGTCGCATGTGGCTAGTGTGACTGGAAAGCCGAATCATCTTCTTTAAGTTTAATTAATTTAAGTTTATTTTTATTTATTTATTTATTTATTTTAAAGATTTTATTTATTTGACAGAGAGGGACACAGCGAGAGAGGGAACACAAGCAGAGGGAACGAGAGAGGGAGAAGCAGGCTTCCCGTGGAGCAGGGAGCCCGATGCGGGGCTCGATCCCGGGACCCTGGGATCATGACCCGAGCCGAAGGCAGACCCTTAACGACTGAGCCACCCAGGCGCCCCAGTTTAAGTTTAAATAGCTGTGTGTTTAAATGTTTAAAGCACAAGTTTAAATGAGCCACTGTTTTTTCCAACCTTTTTCTTCTTGATTAGATATTAGGTTGTTTTAATTTTTCATTCTTTTTTTTTTTAAGATTTTATTTATTTGAGAGAACACGCAAGTGGGGGGCAGGGGGGGCAGAACGAGAGGGAGAAGCAGGCTCCCACCTGGGGCTCGATCCTAGGACCTCAAGATCATGACCTGAGCCGAAGGCAGACACTTAACCAACTGAGCCACCCAGGCGCCCCATAATTTTTCACTCTTTTAAGTGAAATACTTTACTTTAAAAATTTATCATAAGGAGCACCTGGCTGGCTCAATGGGTAGAGCATGCAACTCTTGATCTCAGGTTGTGAGTTTGAGCCCCATATTGGGTGTGGAGATTACTTTAAAAAAAAATTATTGTAAGTGAAACTGCATTGAAAATTCTTGTACTTGCCTTTCTGATTACTTATGTGTTTTTCTGAAAAAATATTAGGAGGTGCAATGAATTGCTTGATTGAAAAGTATCTGTTTTTAGTACTTTAATAGATACTGCAAAAATTGCAATTTTCTGAAAATCTAATATTTTAATAGATATGAAAATTGCCGTTCTCTGAAAGGGCTGTATCAGCGTATACTCCCACTCACAGTACATAGGATAGTATCTGTTTCCCTTTGCTCTTCATTTTGCAAATTGAATGAGCAAAACAATACTGTGTTATTTGAATTCTTTCCTTTCTCGATTTCTAGTGTGATTGAGCATCTAGTGTGTATTTTTTGGGGGCGGGCAGGAATTTCCCCCATCTAAAGTGGTGTTTCATTTTTCTGCCATGGTTCTGAAATTTCAGCATGATGTGTCTGGGGTAGATCTTGTTTCCATTCATCTTTGTAGATACTCCCTTTCGTTCTCTGGACATTTTTTCCCCGTATAATTTGAGTGTCTCATCCCTTCTGTTTTCTCATCCTTTCCTTTGGGAACTGTTAGATGTTGAAAATTTTGGATCTAGTCTCTGTTGTTTAACTTTTCTTCCCCAAGTTTTGCATCCTTACATACAGCATTGTGGGAAGATCCCTCGGCTTCATTTCCCAGGCTTGTTCTTCATCTGTATCTGTTCTGCTGCTCCATTAGCCAGCTGCTGAGTTTCTTAATGGGACTGTAATGATTCCCACCTTCTTTCTGGTTCTTTTTCTTAACAAGTTGTTGTTCAGGTGTACAATTTCCTGTTTTAGCTCCTGAGGAGAAAATAGACCTGTTGTCTTTCTTTCTTTCTTTTCTTTTTTTCCTTTTCTTTGCTTTTCTTACCTTTTCTTTTCTTGTAAACTTTACGCCCAACATGGGGCTCAAACTCAGGACCCTGAGATCAAGAGTTGTATACTCTACCGACTGAGCCAGCCAGGTTCCCCCAAAATGGACCTGTTTTTATTAGAGTCCTTTCTTTTCTTTCTTTTATTTTAAGATTTATTTATTTATTTTAGAGAGAGAGAGCGTGGCGGGGAGAGGCAAAGAGAGAGGGAAACTCAAGCAGACTCCGTACTCAGTGCAGAGCTGATGTGGGGCTCAATCTCACGGCCCTGAGATCACAACCTGACCTGAAACCAGGAGCTGGACACTCAGCTGACTGCACCACCCAGGCGCCCCAAAGAGTCCTTTCTTCTAAAGCCTCCTTTTATTTGCTTTAGTAACGGTTTCCTTTGTTGTTACTTCTCTTGGCTTGGTTTGGTGCTGTTTGATGATATTTGGTGAGACAAGTACATAAAAACAGTTTAGAAAGACTTCCGGCAAAAATAAGAAAAGGGCCTAAATGAGAATATTTTTTGCTACTTTGCTCCCTAGCATTGGATGAGTTAGGCTCTCCTGTAAAGACATCCAGTCCATGTAGTTATGCTGGATACATCTGTATTAGAGCTGTCTTCAAGTTAATCAGTTTTTTGTTCATTCACTGAGTATTATTTAGTGCTTCCCACATACTAGGCATTGTACGAGGTGCTAAAGATTATTAATGCTTATATGGAAAATCATTGTCTAGCATAATTGTGAGATAAAAAGCAATTAGGATATATTGAAGGATATATCATATAATTTAGTGAAGTGTTTAATTGTCAAGAACATAATCTGGAAATATGGCCGGGATGAAGTCAGAAACAATTCACTGCACAGCTTAAAAAGAGTTCCGTCTTCTAAACTCTTAGAAGTTGCTAATGGGTATCTTCAATTACAATCATCACTAGCACAAATCAAATGTTCAATAGTAAAAGACTCCAAAGTAGACTGATATTTTAGTTATTTTCTTTTTTTACATTTTATTTTATTATGTTATTTTAGTCACGATACATTACATCATTAGTTTTTGATGCAGTGTTCCATGATTCATTGTTTGCCTATAACACCCAGTGCTCCATGCAGTATGTGCCCTCCTTAATACCCATCACCAGGCTAACCCATCCCCCCACCCCCCTCCCCTCTAGAACCCTCAGTTTGTTTCTCAGAGTCCATAGTCTCTCATGGTTCATCTCCCCTCCAATTTCCCTCCCTTCATTTTTCCCTTCCTACTATCTTCTTCTTCTTTTTTTTTAACATATAATGTATTATTTGTTTCAGAGGTACAGGTCTGTGATTCATCAGTCTTACACAATTCACAACGCTCACCACAGCACATACCCTCCCCAGTGTCTATCACCCAGCCACCCCATCCCTCCCAACCCCCTTCACTCCAGCATCCCTCAGTTTGTTTCCTGAGATTAAGAATTCCTCGTATCAGTGAGATCATATGATACTTGTCTTTCTCTGATTGACCTATTTCACTTAGCATAATACCCTCTAGTTCCATCCACGTCATTGCGAATGGCAAGATTTCCGGTTTTTTGATGGCTGCATAATATTCCTCTGTGTGTGTGTGTGTGTGTGTGTGTGTGTGTGTGTGTGTGTGTGACATCTTCTTTATCCATTCATCTGTTGATGGACATCTTGGCTCTTTCCATAGTTTGGCTATTGTGGACATAGCTGCTATAAACATTGGGGTGCACGTACCCCTTCGGGTCACTACATTTTTATCTCTGGGGTAAATACCCAGTAGTGCAATTGCTGGGTCGCAGGGTAGCTCTACTTTCAACTTTTTGAGGAACCTCCATACTGTTTTCCAGAGTGGCTGCACCAGGTTGCATTCCCACCAACAGTGTAGGAGGGTTCCCCTTTCTTCGCATGCCCGCCAACATCTGTCGTTTCCTGACTTGTTAATTTTAGCCATTCTCATTGGTGTGAGGTGGTATCTCATTGAGGTTTTGATTTGGATTTCCCTGATGCCAAGTGATGTTGAACACTTTTTCTTTTAAATTTTTTATTGTTATGTTAATCCCCATACATTACATCATTAGTTTTAGATGTAGTGTTCCGTGATTCATTGTTTGTGCATAACACCCAGTGCTCCATGCAGAACGTGCCCTCCTCAATACCCATCACCAGGCTAACCCATCCTCCCACCCCCCTCCCCTCTAGAACCCTCAGTTTGTTTTTCAGAGTCCATCGTCTCTCATGGTTGAACACTTTTTCATGTGTCTGTTGGCCATTTGGACGTCTTCTTTGGAAAAATGTCTGTTCATGTCTTCTGCCCATTTCTTGATTGGATTATTTGTTCTTTGGGTGTTGAGTTTGATGAGTTCTTTATAGATTTTGGATACTAGCCCTTTATCTGATATGTCATTTGCAAATATCGTCTCCCGTTCTGTCGGTTGTCTTTTGGTTTTGTTGACTGTTTCCTTTGCTGTGCAAAAGCTTTTTATCTTGATGAAGTCTCAGTAGTTCATTTTTGCCCTTGCTTCCCTTGCCTTTGGCGATGTTTCTAGGAAGAAGTTGCTGCGGCTGAGGTCGAAGAGGTTGCTCCCTGTGTTTTCCTTTAGGATTTTGATGGACTCCTGTCTCACATTGAGGTCTTTCATCCATTTGGAGTCTATTTTTGTGTGTGGTGTAAGGAAATGGTCCAGTTTCATTCTTCTGCATGTGGCTGTCCAATTTTCCCAATACCATTTGTTGAAGAGACTGTCTTTGTTCCATTGGACATTCTTTCCTGCTTTGTCGAAGATGAGTTGACCATAGAGTTGAGGGTCCATTTCTGGGCTCTCTATTCTGTTCCATTGATCTATGTGTCTGTTTTTGTGCCAGTACCATACTGTCTTGATGATGACAGCTTTGTAGTAGAGCTGGAAGTCCGGAATTGTGATGCCGCCGGCTTTGCTTTTCTTTTTCAACATTCCTCTGGCTATGCGGGGTCTTTTCTGGTTCCATACAAATTTTAGGATTATTTGTTCCATTTCTTTGAAAAAAGTGGATGGTATTTTGATGGGGATTGCATTGAATGTGTAGATTGCTCTAGGTAGCATTGACATCTTCACAATATTTGTTCTTCCAATCCATGAGCATGGAACGTTTTTCCATTTCTTTGTGTCTTCCTCAATTTCTTTCATGAGTATTTTATAGTTTTCTGAGTACAGATCCTTTGTCTCTTTGGTTAGATTTATTCCTAGGTATCTTATGGTTTTGGGTGCAGTTGTAAATGGGATCGACTCCTTAATTTCTCTTTCTTCTGTCTTGTTGTTGGTGTATAGGAATGCCACTGACTTTTGTGCACTGAATTTATATCCTGCTACTTTACTGAATTCTTGTATGAGTTCTAGCAGTTTTGGGGTGGAGTCTCTTGGGTTTTCCACATAAAGTATCATATCAACTGCAAAGAGTGAGAATTTGACTCCTTCTTTGCCAATTTGGATGCCTTTTATTTCTTTTTGTTGTCTGATTGCTGCAGCTAGGACTTCTAATACTATGTTGAATAGCAGTGGTCATCGTAGACATCTGTGCCGTGTTCCTGGCCTTAGAGGGAAAGCTCTCAGTTTTTCCCCATTGAGAAAGATATTCGCTGTGGGTTTTTCATAGATGGCTTTTATGATATTGAGGTATGTACCCAACTCCCTACACTCTGAAGAGTTTTAATCAAGAAAGGATGCTGTACTTTGTCAGATGCTTTTTCTGCTTCTATTGAGAGGATCATTTTTGCCCTTGTTCTTTCTTTTATTAACGTATTGTATTACATTGATTGATTTGCGGATGTTGAACCAACCTTGCAGCCCAGAAATAAATCCCACTTGGTCGTGGTGAATAATCCTTTTAATGTCCTGTTGGATCCTATTGGCTAGTATTTTGGTGAGAATTTCTGCATCCAGGTTCATCAGGGAAATTTTATTTTCTTAAGGGTTCTTCATATCTTTATAAAACCCCACTGTCATGATTATCCTTTAACAAATTGGTTTCTTCAATATGCCGTGACTGAGACCTGGGAATCCTTTGTATGGACGGCACTGATTTGGAATTGGACAGTTACCTTGGATTCACATTGGATGGGTATCATCCTGGCACTGGGAAGTTGCATGCAATGGGGATTCATGAGAGGACTTCCTGTTGACTTGATAAAAATGTCTTTATGTCCCTCTATCAGTATTCGCCAACACATGGATATGAGCTAATTAGCAATTCACCCTACTTTTTTTTGTCTTCAGTCTGTGAGGTTCTTACCTTGATAATACTTTTTCCTAGGTAGGGGTTTTTTCATTTTCCAAAGGGAAAATTTACTTTGAACTTTTTCTCTTTTTGGAAAACTTTGAAGTGACCAGATGACATTTTTGAGTCTTGGAATGTTCCTTTTTATCAACTGTCAGGTTTTGGTGTGAATAGCCTCATGGAGACATGGGAGTAATCCCTGACCTCTTGTCTGTCACAGATCCCGGATTACAGGAATGCGGTGATCGTGGCCAAATCTCCAGCCTCGGCCAAGAGGTAGGCGGGAGCTCACCACTAATCCTCGGGTCCACATGGAGAATCATCTCCCCGATCGAATCCTGGATGCTCTGGATTCTACCTCAGTGGTTCCCACTGGTGTCCCTTGTTTTTATTCTATGGGCTGATAGTTTAGAGATTGTCTGCTGACTCCATTTTAAAAATGATGATATATTTTCCTCTTTTTTTTTTCAATCCCAATCTATGCCCACCAGTCAAAGACATGCAGGTATCGGGAAGCCTGACCTAACGCTTCTCTCATTTCCAGATTGGCAGCCACTGGTGGACCTTCACATCCAAGGTGTTTAAAATCCATGGTGTTTACAGTACCAGTAAATATACTTTTAGTTGTTTATTGGCTTTTATTACAAGAGCTCAGTAATTTATTAACAGAATTGTATCCAGCCGAGAGGCCACTTCTTGGTATGTGTTAAAAAGTGACATTTTACAGAACAAAAACACCCGGAGGCAGTGCTGAGAGTTACATGTAAGCTGGAGTAGCTGATAAATCAGTAATACAATATTTAAAGTGGTTTAGGGTTGAGAGGATTTTATATACCCATGTTTTCTGGAGAAGCCACTTTGTGGGAAAGGGAGAGAACAAAAGCAAATGTAGGAAGAAAGGAAAAAAGCTCCCCTCCCTTTTCTTCTTTTTTTAGATAGGGAGAGATTATTAGGGGAAGGGAGAGAGAGAATATTAAGCAGGGTCCACGCCCAGCGCAGAGCCCAGTGTGAGGCTCAGTCTCACAACCCTGCAATCATGACCTGAGCCGAAATCAAGAGTCAGATGCTTAACCGACTGAGCCACCCAGGCGCCCCTAAAAATGCTCTTTTAAAATTATGTCCCGCGATTGAATGCCTTTGCTCACTGGATCCCTGTGAAGCCCTGCAGAATATAAGAAAACATAGGTACCTCCATCCTGGGTCCCGCAGGCTGATGATATTGAAGGATGAGGGAGAGCTTGCAGACGGTAAGCCAGTGATTTAAAAGGCATTACAAGCAGTTTTCCATTATAAATTACGAAGAACATTAGGATATTAAATAAATTAGGCTGGCACTTGGATAAAAACATAAAGTCGCCGTGTCTGGTGCAGCCAAGTCTGTGCCCACACCACACTTCCTTCGAGAAGCTCTATCAGCAGAGTCTTGTATCGTCCATTTGAGGAAGTCATAGTAAACCATGACTCGTTTTGGAGTATAAACCTGTCAAACACTTTTCTGGGCATTGCGCTGGATCAGTTTTAATGTAGTAATTTGTTTTTCTCTAATATATAGGCTTTTAGTTGTTGTTAAGGTGAAAATCATGTAAGGTATAATTAATCATTTTAAAGTATACAGTTCGTTGGCAGTTAGGGCCTTCACAATGTTGTGCAGGCACCACCTCTCTCAGGTTTCAAAGCTTTCTCATCACTCCAGAGGAACACCCCATGCCCATTAAGAAATCACTCTCCATGCCTGCCGTTCCCCCTGCTTGGGCTCTCTCTCTCTCTCTGACAAATAAATAAAATCTTAAAAAAAACACACACAGGTAAAAGACAACATACAGAATGGGGTAAAATATTTGCCCCTTCTCTCCCCAGCCCCTGGCAACCACGAATCTGCTTTCTGTCTCTGTGGATTTGCCTATCCTGGACGTTTCGTATAAATGGAATCATACAGTACGTGGCATTTTGAGTATGGTTTCTTTCATGTAGCCTCCTGTTTTCCAGGTTCATCCATGTCGTAGCGTGTATC
Source organism: Mirounga leonina (assembly GCF_011800145.1). Lineage (NCBI taxonomy): Eukaryota > Metazoa > Chordata > Mammalia > Carnivora > Phocidae > Mirounga > Mirounga leonina. The sequence goes on along the minus strand of NW_023270777.1, from coordinate 10,904,098 downwards.
AGTCAGTCATTTCTTTTTACAGCTGAATAATCCCCACTATGTGGATAAACCACACTGTTTATCCATTCATGTATTGAAGGACATTTGGGTTGTTCCCACATTTTGGCTGTTATGAAGACTACTGCTGTGAACATTTGTGTACACGTTGCTGTGTCGATGTATGTTTTCATTTCTCGTGGATGTGTACCACGGATCGAAAGTGCTAGGTATATGGTAATTCTATGCTAACGTTTTTGAGGGACCGCTGAACTACAGTGGCTACACCATTTCACATTCTCACCAGGAATGTTCAAGGGTTCCAGACTTTCCACATCCTTACCAACACTTATTTTCTGTTTTATTATTATTATTATAATTGTTATTATTTTTTAAAGATTTTATTTATTTGACAAAGAGAGACACAGCAAGAGAGGGAACACAAGCAGGGGGAGGGGGAGAGGGAGAAGCAGGCTTCCCGCGGAGCAGGGAGCCCGATGCGGGGCTCAATCCCAGGACCCTGGGATCATGACCTGAGCCGAAGGCAGACGCTTAACGACTGAGCCACCCAGGGGCCCCTATTATTATAATTATTATGGCCATCCCAGTGGGTGTGAAGTAGTCTCTCACTGTGTGCTTTTTTTTTTTTTAAGATTTTATTTATTTATTTTTGTGAGAGAGAGAGAGGAGTTCTTTATATATTCTGGATACTGGGTCCTTTTCAGATAGAGGATTTGCAAATATTTTACCCCATTCTGTATGTTGTCTTTTACCTGTGTGTGTTTTTTTAAGATTTTATTTATTTGTCAGAGAGAGAGAGCACAAGCAGGGGGAACGGCAGGCAGAGGGAGAAGCAGACTCCCCTCTGAGCAGGGAGCCCGATGCGGGGCTTGTTCCCAGGACCCTGGGATCATGACCTGAGCTGAAGGCAGACGCTTAACCAACTGAGCTACCCAGGCGTCCCTCTTTTACCTGTCTTGATAATGTCCTTTGACACACAAAAGTTTTTAATTTTTATGAAGTCTGGGTTAGCTGTGTTGTTACTGCTTTTGCTTCTGGCATCATATATAAGAAACGATTGCTAAATCCAAGGTCATTAAGTTTGCCCCTGTGTTTTCTCCCAGTGCTTTAGTTTTAGCTCTTATGTTTGGGTGGCTGATCCATGTTGAGTTCATTTTTGTATATGGAGGGAGGTGTCGGGGGCCAGCTTCTTTCTTTTCCACGTGATTATCTGGTCATCCAGCACCATTTGTTGAAAAGACTATTCTTTCCCCCTTGAATGGCTTTGGCATTCTCGTCCAAAGTCAGTTGGCCGTAGATGTTTGTGTTTATTTCTGGATTCTCAGATCTGTTCTGTTGTCTGTGTGTCAACACCACACTGTTTTGATTACTGTAGCTTTGTAGTAAGAATCAGATCAGAACACCCACAAGTAGATAGAAGTGGGAGTACTCTCCCCGTGAGTCCTCTACTGACACCAGGTGGGAAGTGGCCTTGTTACCACCGGGCTGGTGAGGCTCCTGACCCCATGAGGCCTCCCCTGACACCACCTCAGAGGGGAGAGGGAAAGGCACCTTTTACTGCCGAGTGGGGTTGGAAGTCCAGGGTTCATGCTGCACTGACCCTGAGGGGGTGGGGGATCATTACCGCTCGGTAGGGATGAAAGTCCCAGCTCCCTACTTGGCCTTCTCTGAAACCGCCCTATTGGAGGGATTGGGGCTCATCATTATAGCCTGGCAAGTGAGGAAGGGTAGACCCCCCTACTTGACCTGTGCTTATGTCCGGAGTGGTGTAGCTGGCTTTTTCTGTGCGGTTGGCCGGAGAAGGGCAGTTACTGTGTTAAAGTTTTCTGACTTGGGAGGCTGCCCCTTTCTTGGTCCTTTGGCTGGAGAAAGCAGGCTTTTGTTTGGGCTTTTTTTGGTATGTGCCTGTTGGCATTTTGGGGTTGCCTGCTTCTCCAGCTGCAAGTCTGTGATGATGAGACAAAAAGACCACCAGACTGACCACCTTGTCGTTCCAACAGCCTCAAGGTCCCCAGCCAGTCTTTTTTCTCCTCTCCACCTTTAGAGTCTTCTTACATTTGTTTCATATATGATATCCAGGGTTTTGGTTGTACTTCGTGGGAGGACTACTCTGTCTTAGCGGAAAGAGAAGTGGCAGCAGTGCATTTTGATACATTTTTGCCCCCTAAATACCCGAAGAATATGATGAATTTTCCTTTGTCTCACCCATATGGATAGGCTTCTCGTAACTTCTGTAATACTTGCTTTATATCTAATCCCGTTTGTTGATGAGATTTTATCATTGCGGTAGCCTTTGGCTCAGTTTATTTGGCTTTTGTTAGTATAGTTGACTCTTGAGCAGCACAGGTCTTAGGGCACCGACCCCCCTGTGCTTCAGAAATCCACGCATAATTTTTGACTCCCCCAGAACTTAATTACTAACAGACTACTGTTGCCTAGAACCTTACTGAGAGCATAAACAGTCGATTAACGCATATTTTGTCATTTGTATACTGTATTCTTACTCCAGGTAAGACAGAGAAAAGAAAGTGTTATTAAGAAATGGTAAGGAAGAAAAAATACATTTACAGGATTGCACTGTATTAAAAAAAAAAAAAATCCACTTATAAGTGGACCAGTGCAGTTCAAACCTATGTTGTTCAAAGGTCAACTGTACTACAGTGTTTGTCTTTTTTTTTTTTTTTTAAGATTTTATTTATTTATTTGGAGGGGGGAAGCACAGAGGGAGAGGGAGAAGCAGACTCCCCTCTGAGCAAGCAGCCCGACGTGGGGCTCGATCCCAGGACCCCCAGATCACAACCTGATCCGAAGGCAGACACTTAACCGACTGAGCCACCCAGGCGCCCCCAGTGTTTGTCACCTATCCATTCAGATGTTTATTGTGCCAGGTCTGATGAGGCCTAAGAACACTCCCTGAGGGAGCTTATGTGTAGCGTCAGATGTTTTCGCTACTATTGTGGTTGGAGCGTGTGTGTCCCCCCCACAAAATTCATCTTGAAATCCTAACCCCCAATATAATGGTATTAGGAGGTGAGGCCTTTGGAAGGTGATTAGGTCATGAAGGTGGAGCCCTCATGTCTGGGATTAGTGCTCTTGTGAGAAGAGTCAGGTGCTTGCCGTGGTTCTCTGTTCTCTGCCCCATGAGGGTACCGTGAGCAACATGGGCCGTCTGCAAACCGGAAGGCAGGCCCTTATCAGGCACCGGCTCTGCCGTGCCTTCATCTTGGGCTGCTAGCCTCCAGAACTGTGAGAAATACATTTCTGTTGCTTAAGCACCCCCCAGGCTGTGTATTCTGTTACAGGAGCTGGTATGAAGACATCTCTCTACGTTACCTCATCTGATCTTCTCTGGCTAGGAGGTCAGCATTTATTATCTCTCATAGACGAGAGGGGTTGAGAAAGTGATCCACGGTGATTCAGCTGTATGTTGTTTACTGGGAGGTAGTGGGGCCACTAATCACTTCTTAGGGTGTTCTCCACACCAGTGATTATGGGATTTTGGGTGTTGGCCAAATAGGATTGAGATGGACTTGCCCATCCACTCAGTACATGTGTAAGTGCTACTTAGACTTTGAGAAATAACAAAATGGGAGATCTAACACTGAAGTTAAGTCTTACTGTAAAGCTGAAGCGACCGTGATTATGTAGCATTGGGATAAAGATAGAAAAATAGAGTAGTGGAACAGAATCGAGTCCAAAAACAGATCTATGTGTATCTAGAATACTGGTTTCCAGCAAAGGTGCAAAGCAGTGCAACAGAGAAATGGTAGTCCGTTTCATGAATGGTGTTGGAATGATTGGATATTTACGTACAAAATAATGATTTTGAGTCGTATTTCACATCATATACAAAAATCAGGGCGCCTGGGTGGCTCAGATGGTTAAGCGTCTGCCTTCGGCTCAGGTCATGATGCCGGGGTCCTGGGATCGAGTCCCGCATCGGGCTCCCTGCTCCTTGGGAGCCTGCTTCTCCCTCTGCCTCTCTCTCTGTCTCTCATGAATAAATAAATAAAATCTTAAAAACAAAACAAAAACAACAAAAATCAACTGAAAGTGAATCCTGTAACTAAATGTAGAACCTAAAACTATAAAACTTCTAGGGGAAAACGGGGGAGAAAAATCTTTGTGACTTTGCTGGACAAAAATTTTTTAAATAAGACACCAAAAGTACATTTTATAAGAAAAAAATTGTTAAACATCATCAAAAGTAAAACTACTCGGGCGCCTGGGTGGCTCCGTTGTTAAGCGTCTGCCTTCAGCTCAGGTTGTGGTCCCGGGGTCCTGGGATCGAGTCCCGCATCGGGCTCCCTGCTCGGCGGGAAGCCTGCTTCTCCCTCTCCCACTCCCCCTAAAACTACTTTTCAGAAGACATTACTAGGAGAATGATAGGAGAAGGCTCAGATTGGGAGAAAATATTTGTAAAGCATGTGCTTGATAACGAACTTGTTATATTCAGGGGCACCTGCCTGGCTCAGTCGGAAGAGCGTGAGACTCTTGATCTTGAGATCATGAGTTCAAGCCCCATGTTGGGTGGAGAGATCACTTAAAAAATTAAATAAATAAACTTAAAAAAAAAAAACAACTTACATTCAGAAGATATAAAGAATTCCTAAAACTTCGTAAGAGAACTAGCAACCCAACTAAAATTGGCAAAAGATAAACAGACCCTTTATCAAACTATATATTCAAATGGCAGATAAGAACATGAAAGATGTTCAGCACTGTTTGTTATGAGGGAAATCCCGACGGAAAGCACAGTGAGGTACCACTAGGCACCATTAGAATGGATAGCATTTGAAATCGCCCACACCACGTGTTGGTGAGAACATGGAGGCCCCAGGACCCTCATGCACTGCTCAGGGGAATGTAAAATGGTATAACCAGTTTGCAAAGCAGTCTGGTTGTTTTTTTAGAGAGTTAAATATATGCCTTACCTTATGATCCAGCCATTCTGCTCCTAGGTTTTTACCTAAGAGGAAGGAAAGCGTGAGTCCATGCAGAGATCTGTACATGAATGTTCAAAGCAGTTTTGTCATGGTTCAGAACTGGAAATAACTCAATGTATCAAGTAAATGAACAAACTCTGGTAGACCCACATAATGGACTGTTGCAGTGTGACGGGGTGACCTGTTGATAGGCCATGTAATGTGGACGAATCTCCAAAATGTTATCCTTAGTGAACGAAGTAAGACAAGAAATGATGACATACTCCGATTCCACTTAGGAAATTCTAGAAAAGGTCAGACTCTGGTGCCAGAAAGCAGATTGTTGGTTGCCTAGTTCTGGAAGGAGTTACTAAGGGGCAAAAGGACATGTCTGGCAGCGATAGATATCTTCATTGTCTTCGTCGTGCTAACGGTTTTCATGGATGTGGCATACATCAGAGCTTGAGATTGTACGGTTTAAATATGCACAGTTTGTTGGGTCTCACTTATATCTCAGTAAAACTTAAAAATTGACGCTTATGGCTTTGAGGAGTATTTAATGCCCTTTGCCTCCTGTGGTTGTTCTCACTGTTAAGTGGGTGGCAAGGTGGATTAGCAGTTAGAAGCGAGGAAGATGCGGCTTAGCAGAGTTAGCGAGTGCAGGCGCAGCTAGCCCGCTGAGCGCAGACCAGGCTGCTGTCTGGCCACTGGTGCCCCCTGCGAGAGGGATGTGCTCATCACCTGGGGTCCCCATGCTTTGTCCCGGATCCTAGGACTCGGAGATTATTTCCTCTCTCTTTTCATTAATCCTCTCGGAAACTACACTGGTTGTCTGTTCTCGTATGTTCCTCCCGTGAACGTCAGACAATGGAAGCCACGTGCTTTCTGAACCGTGTCTCATGCTCTCCCTCAGGGCACAGTCTTTCGCTGAGCGCCTGCGCCTGGGAATCGCGGTGATTCACGGAGAAGCACAGGACGCCGAGTCCGACCTGGTGGATGGACGGCACTCCCCGCCCATGGTCAGGAGCGTAGCTGCCATCCACCCCAGCCTGGAGATCCCCAGTAAGTGTGCCGGCCCCTCTTTGTCACTCTCCTCTTTGCTTTTAAGGCTGCCTGAATGTATTGTCTTCCCACTGTGAATGGCCTCTTCTCTCTTTGTTTTTTTTTAAGTGGGCAAAAACGGATTAATACCCAGTTGTAACAAGTGCATTTCTGATAGCCCTGTGGATCGTAGAGCCTTCTAGAAGCAGTCTGTGTGATCATAGCAAGAAGTAGGAAAAGGCTCAGTTCTGCCATTTCAGAGAATTTCATCCATTCACTCAGCAATATATCCTAGAGGAGAGTTTAACACGAGCAAAAAACTTTGTGCATATTATTCACTAATAGTGTTACTTTGAATGCAGAATATTGGAAACGTCTAAATGGCTTAGCAGAGGGTAGGCCCTGATAAATTATCTTGTATCAGCACAACTAATTATGCAGCCCACTGAAATAATTAAGCCTAACTGGATACAAGAGAAAAATCTGGAATATATGGGAATCGGCAGAATACAAGAGTGTATACCTGGGCTTGTGTGAGGCCCCGGAGGGAATACTAAAGGTGACAATATGGTGATGGGGTGGGGCAGTTATGTGTGAATTTGTTTGTTTTTAAGAAACTTCCTTTGTGCTTTACTAACATCTTTTCAATTAAAAACAAAAAATACTGCCTTTGGGCGCCTGGGTGGCTCAGTTGGTTAAGCGACTGCCTTCGGCTCAGGTCATGGTCCTGGAGTCCTGGGATCGAGTCCCGCATCAGGCTCCCTGCTCGGCGGGGAGTCTGCTTCTCCCTCTCCCGCTCTCCCCTCTTGTGCTCTTTCTCTCTCTCACTCTCTCTCTCAAATAAATAAATAAAATCTTAAAAAAAAAAAAAATACTGCCTTTGAGTCTGTTGGGGAGGAAAAACTTTGCCCTCTTTAGATTCATGCTTACGGGCCTGCAAATCTCACAAAAGATAGATTAGCACAAGAAAAGACAGGGTTTAGGATTGTGGGGGATCTTAACAGGGGAAGCTGGAAAACAGGTGACTTTTAGGAGAGGTGAAGGGCCCTTAGCACAGAAGGGAGTAGGATGGTTTTGTGACCGCGTCTGTGTGGGTGTGGTGCTGACTTCTAGTCTAGGTGGTAAGTTAGTCTTCCCTGGTTGTTCCTGGGAGGGGACTTACGACCTTTGAATTCTTTCGAGTTCTTTTGGGGGGTTCTGCTTTTAGACCAGAAGGGATTTCAGGAGCTCCAGTGTCTTCAGCTCAGAATCATTTTTATGCCACCGTGGCATATTCTGGACCCCTTCACGTTCTTGCTTTGCACAAGAGTTTGCTTGTTTGCAAATAGAAAACACTTGAGGGGAGGAAAGCTGAATTGGGACTGCACCTGCAGATCTCGGTGGGCTGGGGTGGAGAGAGGCAGCGTTCAGGCGTCGGTTAGATCAGGATGCCAGGACAGCCCGCAGGGCAGAGGGCAGGCTCTGGAGGCAAGGGCTGGGGCCTGTGTCTGGCCATGGTGTGACCAGGAAGGACACCACCCTGACTGCTGGAAGGTCCTGGGGGAAAAGATGGGGGTAAGGTGGCAGGAGTCTGCTGGAGCGGAAGGGAGGATCTTAAATGCCAGTTCATATACTTGCGTTACAAAAGGCTGCAAAGTTCTCTGGAGCTGGGGGCAGGTGTCTTCAGAAGTCCAGGCCTGCATTGGGTGTTGGGATAGATTGCAGGGAAGAGAGGCAAGAGATAGGGAGGACAGATTTGGGAGGCTGATGAAGTTACATGGATGCACAGTGGGAGGGCTTTGATCTCGGGCTGGGCTGTGCTGTCCAACCCAGCGGCCGCCTGCCCGCTGGAGTGGGGCGAATGGGAGCCGAGGTGTGCCGGGAGTGTGAAGGACACGCACTCTTGATGTGAAAACCATAATGTGAAAGATCTTTGTTAATCGTGTTTTTATTGAGTACATGTTGAAATGATATTTTTGATTAAATAAAATGTATTAAAATTAGTTCCATATATTTCCTGATACTTTTGTAATGTGGCTTCTAGAGAATTTAAAATGACATCTGTGGCTTACATTTGTGACTTAGCACACATATATCACTGCTCTGGGAGTCTAGCAATGGGCTCATTGGACAGGAAGGCCTGTGCCTCTCCCATTCCATCTTGGGAGATGGCCCTCTCCCACTGTGATGGGAGTTTTAAAGAGAAGAGAGAGGGGCACCTGGTGGCTCAGTTGTTAAGCGTCTGCCTTCGGCTCAGGTCATGATCCCAGGGTCCTGGGATCGAGTCCCACATTGGGCTTCCTGCTCAGTGGGGAGTCTGCTTCTCCCTCTGACCCTCACCCCACTTGTGCTCTCTCTCTCAAATAAATAAAATCTTAAAAAAAGAAAAAAGGAGAGAGAGCTAGGGATGGAGCCAGGGTTCGGGATTTGCTAATCAGGCCCCACATTAGCGCGTGCACCCCACTGCAAGGCTGCTGGGCTCTCAGGCCTGTGGCTGGCCTTCCTTTCAGAGCCGGTATCTGCTCAGTGAGGGGCTCGTGTTAGGCAGGGCTCTACAGGGATGAGCCCCTTCCCTGAGCTCAGGGGGAAAGCACGTTCCTATTCAGCTTTGCAATTATGTCAGCTACGTTCAGGAACGTGTCAGCAGTCTTCACATGAACCAGCTCCTTTTAACTTCTGGGCTTTAGCTTTTTTTTTTTAATTTAAGATTTATTTATTTATTATTATTATTATTATTATTTTTTAAGATTTTATTTTATTTTTTTTAGAGAGCGAGCGAGAGAGAAACAGCATGAGAGGGGCAAGTGTCAGAGGGAGAAGCAGGCTCCCCGCTGAGCCGGGAGCCCGATGTGGGACTCGATCCCAGGACCCTGGGATCATGACCTGAGCCAAAGGCAGACGCTTAACCATCTGAGACACCCAGGCGCCCTATTTATTTATTATTTATTTGAGTGAGAATGAGAGAGAGAGTCCATGGGGGGGGGGGGGAGGGTCATTTGCTGGCCTGGCCCTCTAGACTTGTTTAAGTTAGTAGCAAGTAGATAGATGCAAATAGACATATGGAGGCAAAAGAAAACATTATTCCTATGGAATCTCACACATACTTGTTAAGATTGTGATGACATCAAAAGATTTTGATATTTATCATTAGATTTAAAAGATTAGTTCGTATTTTTTGGTTTCTTACAGAGGGAAAATGCCAACTAAAAAAGAAAGCAGTACTTTTCTATAGGACTCCTGGGTGGCTCGGTTGGGCATCTGCCTTCAGCTCAGGTCATGATACCGGGGTCCTGGTATCGGGTCCTGTGTCAGGCTCCTTCCTCAGCGGAGAGCCTGCTTCTCCCTCTGCCTGCTGCTCCCCCTGCTTGTGCTCTCTCCCTGACAAATAAATAAAATCTTAAAAAAAAAATAAAAAAATAAAAAAGAAAGCAATACTTTTCCAGACTAGGAGCCCATTATATAAATATTTGAAACGGTACAGCACTAGATCCAGAGACACAGCATTTTTATCTTTTGGTGGGCCTCTTCCCATGGTTTCCTTCCTTGGGTTACGGAGCTGCGGTGTAGACGGGGACAGAATGCACGTGTTGCTCCATAATACACCTTCTCCCAGGTGATTGAAAACTTGCATGAACAGCATTTTTAATGGCTGTTGAATGTGGTTGAAACCTAAGCCCAACCAGGGTCTAGCAGGTATTCGTTTTTACCTGTTTTGTTTGTTTTTTTTAAGGTTTTATTTATTTTAGAAAGAGAACGAGTGGGGGGGAGCAGAGGGAGAGGGAGAGAATCTCCATCAGACCCTGCTCTGAGCGCAGAGCCCCATGTGGGGCTCGATCTTATGACCCTGAGGTCATGACCCCAGCCAAAACCAAGAGTCAGATGCTTAACCGACTGAGCCTCCCAGGCACCCTGATGTTTTCACCTGTTCTTTGCCAGTATAATGTTGTAACGCACATCGGTGGGTTAATGCTTTTTCTGTACCTGGGCTTATTCATTGTAAGTTTCTAAAAGTGAGATTTATGAATCCAAAGGTAAAACTGTTCATACGGCTCTTTGTCAGGTTGATTCCCTAAAGTCTACACTGTTATACTCTTTCCCCAGTCCTGGGGTTAGGTGCCTGGAAAAGGAAGTGTGGAAGGTGTACAAAATTACTTCAGTTTTGGGATTTATCTTGCTTTGTTTGGTTTTACATTTCTGTCGTCCCCCCCCCCGCCCCCCGCCACCTAGGATCACGTTACATTCAGTTGTCCTTCGTCTTTAGCCTCTTTTAATCCACAGCATTGGTTCTCAACTGGGGGGGGGTGCGGGGCAGAGATGCCATGGATTTTGTCCCATTGAGCACACTTGGAGTGTCTGCAGACAATTTTGGTGGTCACAGTTGAGGGGGCCAAGGATGCCGTAAACATCCTGTAAAACACAGTACAGCTCCCACCACAAAGAATTACCTGACCGAAAAGTCAATGGTGCCCAGGTTGAGAAGCCCTGATCTAGAGCACTCCTACTTTTTTTCATTAGTGACACTGACCTTTCTTTAAAAATTGAAGTGAGGGATGCCTGGGTGGCTCAGTCGGTTAAGCGTTTGCCTTCGGCTCAGATCCCAGGGTTCTGGGATTGAGCCCCGCATCGGGCTCCCTGCTCAGTGGGGAGTCTGCTTCTCCCTCTGCTTGCTGCTCCCCCTGCTTGTGCTCTCTGTCTCTGTCTGACAAATAAATAAAATCCTTAAAAATAAAAAATAAAAATTGAAGTGAAAGTCACATAACCTAGAATCAGCTGTTTTAAAGTATACAGTTCACTGGCAGTAGAAAGGGGGCAAAAGCATTACTGAATTCACAGCATCTCGTTACTACAGATTTTGTTAATTAAGGAATAAATTCATGGGATATCTTTCCATTTATTTATGTTTCCTTTAATTTTTTTTCACCAGTATATTATACTTTCCAGTGTACAAGTCTTTCACCTCTTTGGTTAAATTTATTTTCAGGTATTTTATTCTTTTCAATGCTTTTACAAGTGGAGTTATTTCTTCTTCAGGTTCATTGCTCATGTGTAGAAAGAACTGATTTTTATGTGTTACCTTGCAACTTTGGTGAATTGATGTATTAGCTTTGGTAGTTCTTTGTGGATTCTTTAGTATTTTTTATATGTAGGGTCATGTCATTTGCTAATAGAGGTAGTTTTACTTCTTTCTGTCCAATCTGGATACCTTTTATTTCTTTTTCTTGCCTAATTGCTGTGGCTAGCACATCCAGTACCGTGTTGGGTAGCAATGGTGAGAGCAGGCATCCTTTGTCTTGTTCCGGATGTTAGGGGAATGTTTCAGTCTTTCATTAAGTATGCTGTCAGCTGTGAGTTTTTCATATTTGCCCTTTTTCAGGTTGAGGAAGTTCCCATCTGTTTCTAGTTCCTTGGGTCTTTTTATCATGAGACATTAACTTTTTAAAGGCTTTAATATAGAAACTTTTGTGTGTGTTTTATTCTGACCAGTGCTGATTCCTAAAGAAAAGCCCCCAATCACAGTTGTTGGCGATGTTGGAGGAAGGATCGCCATCATTGTGGTATGTAGATCTCTCTTATTATTATTGTTAATTGTTGTATTTGCCGTTGTTATTCTGTTGAATTATTTGTTAATTGTGTGGGGATAGCGGTGTGGCCAGATAAGTCTCCTTTACGTTGGTACCTTGTGCTACATGTTTACTTTGGTCCAAAAGCAGAAAATTGTTATCATTAGTTTATTAAGAAATTGTAACTACTTAGTTTACTAAATGTTGTGTGGCTGTTTGTCATACATGAGAAATTGTTTTGCGATAAAGGTAGGGTACAAAATTGATAACTGTTTAAAACACTCATCTTCTTGTGCTTCACAAAACCAGTGCACAGAAGGAGTACATTTAATGCCTGTATCATTAAAACAACAATAATATGAACACGTGGGCGCCCCACTGCTCAGCTTGGAAACAGAACGTCATCCTGTCCCCGTGAGGCCACGTTGGCTCTTCCCTGGTCTCTCTTCTCTCTCCTACCCCCAAAGGTTGTCAGCAACCTGGAAGTCACCATTCATGCCCTTGCTTGCCGTGAATGCATGTATCCCTAATGCTAGGTGGTTCTGTTTTTCAGGTTTCTGATGTTTGTATAATGAAGTCTTTGTGTACTTTATGACTTCCATTCAATGCTGTTCTGAGATTTCTCCATGTAGTAACATGTGGTTGCACGTTATTTCTCTTTACTGCTGTTCCTGGTACTACCATGACACAGCTTACTGATCTGTTCTCCAGGCACCGAACATACAGTTTCTTTATTTCCAGATAATACTGCTCTGAACAATCTTGTGCCTATTTTCTGGAGCATACGTGTAAAACTTTCTTGGCACCTGGGAGTGGGGTGGTTGGGTCAGAAGGCACACACATTTCCAACTTCCCTGACTGGTGCCAAACTGTTCCCAGAGTGGCCGCACCAGTTAACCAAGACTCCATAGTGGGGGCCCCACGTTCTCCCCAGTGCTTGTGATTTTGCTTGTGAACTTCTGAATTATAAAATCTTTTCTGAATTACAAAATCTCTGACATCACCCTCTAGGGTACTAACTGCCCATGAATTTATTCCTTAATTAACAAAATCTGTAGTAACAAGATGCTGTGAATTCAGTAATGTTTTTGCCCCCTTTCTACTGCATTAAAAAGATGCAGTAGAAGTAATTTTTTTTTGAAGTAATTTTGATTCATAGGAAGTAGGCCCTCCTCTCCCCCAAATTATACAGGGAAGTCTTGTGTTCTCTTGATCAGCTTCCTCCTCCTTGCTCAACTGTGGTGCAGTAACACAATCTGGAAATTCAGATCACTACCACCCACACAGCTGCTCCTGATAGGACCAGTGTGACGTGTGTGTGTGTGGACGTGTGCAGGCTTCTCACACGTGGAGCTTTGTGTAACCGCCACCTCAGTCAGATACAGAATGACACCATCACCTGAGCGAAGCTCCTTCGTGCCCCGCCTTTATCGCTAGGTCCCCTCCTGCCCCCCCCCCCCGATCCCTGATGGCTAATCTGTCCTCTGTCTTTGTAATGGTGACTTCAAGAAAGTCATACAAGTGAAGTATACAGTTGGCCAGGCTTTAAGATCGGTTTTTTCCCCCTAGCATGCTTCCCTGGAGATCCATCCAGGTTGTTACGTATATTAGTACACCCTTTTAGGCTGAGCTGTTTTCCATGCAGGTTGGTACCACAGTTGAACCGTTCACCGACTGAAGGACATTTGGATTGTTTCCAGTTTTCTGCTATTAGAAATAAAATTGCTCTGCACATTTGTGTATGGGTTTTTGTTTTACTTTTTGTGGGATAAATGGCCAAAGGTGCGATTGGCGGGTTGCATGGTGATTGCAAATAGAGTGTTAGAAGAACCTGTCAAACTATTTCAGAATGGCTGTACCATTTTGCCAGTAGCACTTTTCAAGTAATATCTCTGTTTTTCTTCTTTGATTATAGTAATATCACTATACATTTGAAAGGAATAATACATATGCATATAAAATAAATGTGTGAATAGTTGTTCAAGTCTAGACGATGCTTGATACCCTAGTGGGCTTAAAATAACTTTGGTAGCCTGGGTGTGATAGGAAAGACTCCGTTTTCCACCTCCTATGTCTCTCAGCTGCATATCCCCTTCACAGTTCACATAAATGTGTGGAGGTTTTTCTCTGTGATACCAGCTGCTTGTCTTACAATTTAACTTAGGTCTTTTTTTTTCTTTCTTTCTTTAAGCTTTTACTTGAGAGAGAGAAAGCATGAGTGGGGGAGGGGTGCAGAGAGAGCGCGCAGGGGAGCCCGATGTGGGGCTCCATCCCAGGACCCCAAGATCATGACTTGAGCCGAAGTCACACGCTTAACCGACTGAGCCACCCGGGCGCCCCAGTTTAACTCTGTTCTGACACCGTCTACCCAGAGCTATTGTCGCAGACCCGCGGGTTAAAGGTCGGTCCTACAAGACTGCTCCCACCCTACTTCAGATGCCATTTGCAAGCACGGCCCCGGCTTACCCACGGCTTCTGTACGATCTGGCCACAGAGCAGACGTTCCCATGACCCCCTTCTCAGGCTGGATTAATTTTGCTAGAGCGACTCACAGAACTCAGGGAAACCCTTGTATTGACCAGTTTATTAAAGGATGTCATAAAGGATACCGATGAAGAGATACATAGGGCGAGGTCTGGGAGGGTCCAGAGCACAGAATATTCTGTCCCCGTGGAGCTGGAGTACGTCACCCTCCCAGTATGTGGATGTGTTCACCAATCCGGAAGCTCTCCAAACCCTGTACTTTTGGGATTTTTATGGAGGTTTCATCACATAGGCATGATGGATCATTAACTCCATTTCCAGCCCCTCTCCCCTCTCTGGAGAATGGGGGTTAGGGGACTGGAAATTCCAAGCTTCTCATGGCATAGTCTTTCTGGTGAGCAGGCCCCATTCAGGAGCCCACCGGGAGTCACCTCATTAGAATAAAAGATGCTTCTAGTGCTCTTATCACTTAGGAATTTACAAGGGTTTTGGGAGCCCTGTGTCAGGGTCAGGGTCAAAGACAAATAGAACAAATGATGTTCTTAGTGTTCTCATCACTTAGAAATTTGCAGGGGTTTTAGGAGCTCTGTGTGCTCTCTGGGTGGAGACTGATATATATTTTTTACCCTGTCACACTGGGAGTCTGTGGTGCATGGGTGGGACACCACTGGACTGTGTAGTTTGTTAAAATACTGTTACTATAGGGGCGCCCAGGTGGCTCAGTCATTAAGCGTCTGCCTTTGGCTCAGGTCATGACCCCAAGGTCCTGGGATTGAGCCCCGCATCGGGCTCCCTGCTCGGCGGGAAGCCCGCTTCTCCCTCTCCCACTCCCCCTGCTTGTGTTCCCTCTCTCACTGTGTCTCTCTCTGTCAGATAAATAGATAAAATCTTTGAAAAAAAAATACTATTACTATCTTTCCCATATGTAGAAAGTATATTTCCCATGTGCCCAGTGGAGAAAATTCAGAAAATAAGGAAAACCAACAGGAAAAGAGGAAAGGACTAGCTAGAATCAAGCACATTCTGACAGTTTTATTATGCATTTCAAAAAAACAAAAACCCTTCACGGGATGCCTGTGGCTCAGTTGGTTAAGCTTCTGTCTTTGGCTCAGGTCCCGATCCCAGGGACCTGGGATCCAGTCCCACATCGGGCTCCCTGTTCAGCGGGGAGTCTGCTTCTCCCTCCCCTTCTGCTGCCCCCTCTCTCTGTCAAGTAAATAAATAAAATCTTTAAAAAAATCACAAAACACAAAAACCCTTTAGTGAACATTTCTGGAGCCCCAGCCTGCTGAGGGCACAGTTCCGGGCCCACGAGGGATAAGGTGGAGATGGTGGCCCCAGGGAGCCCCGGTGTGGCCGAGAGGCCTGCAGGGAATGCAGCGGGGGCACAGCGACTGGCCGTGTCACCATGCCACCCGGATATGTTAGATGGGACAGCAGATCTGCTAGAGTGGGATGACACCCTTTCTTTTTCCGGGTTGTGTGAACCCGCCTTTGTACCGTGTTCATGTACCTTCTGCTCCTTCTGTGACTTGACAGGATGACATCATCGACGACGTGGACAGCTTCCTTGCCGCAGCAGAGACCCTGAAGGAAAGGGGCGCATATAAGATCTTTGTGATGGCGACTCACGGCTTGTTGTCATCAGATGCTCCCCGGCTGATTGAAGAGTCCGCCATCGACGAGGTAACCGCCACGGTCTGGGCTCCGCTGCCCCGGCACCTCTGTGCCTCCCGGTCCCGGTTAGAGAGAGCGGATGAGGGCTGCATTATTTGGTGGTTAAGAATCGATTCAGGGCGCCTGGGTGGCTCAGTTGGTTAAGCGACTGCCTTCGGCTCAGGTCATGATCCTGGAGTCCCGGGATGGAGTCCCGCGTCGGGCTCCCTGCTCGGCGGGGAGTCTGCTTCTCCCACTGACCCTCCTCCCTCTCATGCTCTCTCTCATTCTCTCTCTCGCAAAAAAAAAAAAGAATCGATTCACACTGTGGGTTATGTTTGCGTTTCACGGACCGGAAGCCTCTGTCTTTTGCGCATGGTACTAGTTTTACTAACTCTCATAAATGGGGCACATAAATGGGGCTGTGCACACTCCCCCCCCCCCCCCCCCCCCCAGACTCCATCACAGCCCTGCAGGCTGCCCATCAGCACCACTTTTAGAGAGACAGGAAGTCCTGCATCCGAAAGG
The DNA here is from genome assembly GCF_011800145.1 of Mirounga leonina. Classification (NCBI taxonomy): domain Eukaryota; kingdom Metazoa; phylum Chordata; class Mammalia; order Carnivora; family Phocidae; genus Mirounga; species Mirounga leonina. The sequence goes on along the minus strand of NW_023270777.1, from coordinate 10,887,927 downwards.
CTAAGGGACTTCTTCAGGTCACACAGCTGGTAGGCTGAGCATTTATGATGCCAAAGCACAGCTCTCGCTGGTACAGACAGACGCCTGCGGTATGGACCTGGGGCAGGAGGGCAAACAGGGCAGTTTCCCAAGCCACCTGCATCTCACTCAAGCCTGAGGCAAGGCCATCAGGCTTATTCCCCCTGCTTTGTCTGCCCCCCAGGTCAGCCGGCTGATCTGCTTGTCTGCTCTGCCTGCATAAATCACATCTTTATTCTCTCTCAAGAAATGGGAGGTGTTTTGCCCTGGAGATTCCTGGGTATTGAATCCTCCATGGCTCAAACTCCTTTTACTTTTCCGAGTCCCACACTTCTACTCTTTAGCAGGCCATCTCCTTGAGCCTGGCCCTGTGTTCAAGGGTTCAAGGTGCCTTCGCTCAGACAGAGGCCAGGCTGGTGTGGCTTGGACCAGATCCAGCCTCCTTATGTCCAGTGGGACAGACATCCTAAGGGGCCAAGAATACGTGAAAGGTGTTCAAGGCCACGAACTGGATGCGGAATTCACATACTGAGTAGACGGAGAGGACTTCGGGCAGCTGTCACGGCCTGTCCACGTGGTTCCCACGGGTGCTGCATGCGGGCAGATTTGAAAAAGCAAGCCCGAGGAGTGGGGGGGGCCCTGCGGGACCCAGGCCTCCTAGAGCAGAGTGGCCTTTGGAGAGGAGGCATGAAAGCAGCAGAAATGGACACAAGTGCACCCGAGTCTTGAGGGACAGGCCCCCTCTGCGGATGGGCGCATTTGTGTCTTGAGAGGGGCCTCGCACCGATGCCCGGAAGGGGGAGTCAGGCCAGTAACTAGTGGCTACACCAGGTTTCTGGGGCGCTTAGGTGGCTCGGTCATTATGCGTCTCCCTTTGGCTCAGATCATGATCTCGGGGTCCTGGGGTCGAGCCCTGCATCGGGCTCCCTGCTCCATGGGGAGTCTGTGTCTCCTTCTGCCTGCTCGTGCTCTCTCTCCAATAAATAAATCTTAAATAATAATAATAATTAATAAACTGGGTTTCTGTGTTCACTCTGGTTAGGAAGCTCAGGTTTTTCCCGTAAACTTACAGCACAAAGCACAGTGGAGCAGTAGGGTGTAAACAGTGCAGGAGCAATGGTGGACTCTGCCGGGTAGGAGGTGGAGGTGGGGGACGTGGAGAGGCTGCCGTCCTCCTCTTTCAGAAGATAGTGCTCGAGGTTGATAAACCAAGATTTGAAGTGGGGGTTTTTGGTTTGTTTGTTTTCATTAAAATCCTTGAATGAAATGGTCAGAATAGATAAAGGCAGGAGATCAGTGGTTGCCAGGCCTCTGGGGAATGGTGAGATGAGGAGGGACAGTGAAGGCGTGCAGCGTTTCTTTCTGGGGGACGTGCTAAGCCCAACTCTGAGTGTTCTGAAGACCAGTGAAGCATACACTTTAAATGGGTGACTGGATGGTACGTGAATTATATCTCAATAAAACTGATACTTTTTTTTTTTTTAAAGGTTTTATTTATTTATTAGAGATCGAGCACACGCAGAGGGAGCGGCAGGCAGAGGGAGAAGCAGACTCCCTGTTAAGCAAGGAGCCCGATGCGGGGCTCGATCCCAGGACCCTGGGATCATGACCTGAGCTGAAGGCAGATGCTTAAGGACTGAGCCACCCAGGCACCTCTCAAACTGGTACTTCTAAAAACTGGTTAGAACAGATGTGGAAGGGACGCCTGGGTGGCTCAGTCGGTTAAGTGTCTGCCTTTGGCTCAGGTCATGATCCCGGGCCCTGGGATCGAGTCCCGCATTGTGCTCTCTGCTCAGAAGGGAGCCTGCTTCTCCCTCTGCTCCCCCCACCCCCCTTTTGTGCTCTCTCTCTCTGGCAAATAAATAAATAAAATCTTAAAAAAAAAAAAAAGAACAGATGTGGAAGATACATCCCCCAGTGAGGGTGGTTGATGCGTGAAAAACCAACCCCTACAAGGGAGCACCGCGCATGGGGCGCAGGTGTAGCGCTCCCCGCCCCGGGTCGTGCCTCACACCGATTCTCTGGGGGGGTTGCAGAGAAGTCTGTGCTTGATACCAGTGGGAAGGGTTTTCTGGGTTTTTTGTTGTTGTTGTTGTTTGTTTTGTTTTTTTTTTAATTTGGGAACTGTTCTCTTTCACAGGCCATGATAATTTATGTGACTCTTCATGTTTCCATTTTTGCCTCATGTGCCAGGAATATCAGCTACAAAAGGAAGTCACAATCAGATGAGGCTAGGTTTTCATGTCCCTGCTGCTGGTTCTGAATAATTCCTGACTGTCCACCTCTGTTTCAACAGTCTCCTTGTGTATGTGCATCTTTATTATAAGAGGTCTTGACGCTTATTTCAGAAGTAGGGAGTATAGAATATAAATATAATTAACAAATCATTCCCATCCCTGTTTTTTTTAGGACGGCTATTTTTTTTTTCCATTTGTAGCTGTTGGAAAGTGCTTCTTTGTCTTTCTTTTTTACCAAATCTTAATTTTAAGAAAAACAGCTTTATTGAGATATAATTCACATACCGTACAATTCACCCATTTAAAGTATAACATTCACTGGTTTTTAGTGTATTCACAGAATTGTGCACCCACCATTCTCCTCCCCCCAGAAAGGAGCCCTGATTCTCATTAGCAGTCCACCCCTCTCCCCATTTCTTCTCAGTCCACTCAGCCTTAGGCATCCACTAATCTTTCTGTTTCTATAAATTTACCGAATCTGGGCATTTCATATAAATAAAATCCTGTGATGTGGAACATTTTGTGTCTGGCTTCTTTCACTTAGTGTGCTGTTTTGAAAGTTCATCCTTGCCGGAGCAGGGTATCCATACTTCATTATTTGTTGCTGAATATTTCATCAAATGGATATGCCACATTTTGATTTTTCATTCATAAGGTTATGGAAATTTGGGTCGTTTCCACTTTTTGACTCTTGTAAATAATAGTGTTTTAAACATTTATGTGCAAGTGTTTGAGTAGAGATATGTTTTCATTTCTCTTGGGTTCTGTGGCCACTCTATGTTTAACCTTTTGAGGAACCTCCAGACTGTTTTCCAGAGTAGCCAAACCATTTTTCACTCCTCTTGCCAGCAGCGTCTGAGGGTTCCAGTTTCCCCACATCCTCACTGGTAGTTCTTATTCTCTGTCTTTTTGCCTGCAGCTGTCTTAGTGGGTGTCAGGGTATCAGACCTTGACCTAAGAGACACAAGTAGTGGGGGCGCCTGGGTGGCTCAGTCGGTTAAGCGTCCGACTCTTGGTTTCAGCTCAGGTTGTGAGATTGAGCCCCACACTGGGCTCCATGCTCAGCATAGACTCTGCTTAAGACTCTCTCCCTCTGCCCCTTCCCTCTGCACTCGCTCACTCTCTCTAAAATAAATAAATCTTTTTTTTAATAAAAGAAATGAGTAGTGTTCACATTGACTGAAAACATACGGTAGACTCACTCTCCTGTCAAGTAGAACCACAGAAATTTGAGAATATATCAGATTTTCAGATCCAGACAGGAAGCTACCTGGTTCTCTGATGCTGTTGGATTTCTTTCCTCTTGATTTGCAGGTGGTGGTTACCAATACGATTCCACATGAAATCCAGAAGCTCCAGTGCCCCAAAATTAAAACTGTGGATATCAGCATGATCCTCTCAGAAGCCATCCGTCGGATTCACAATGGGGAGTCCATGTCCTACCTTTTCAGAAATATAGGTTTAGATGACTGAACAGCTTTCCTTTCTTTAAACTCCCAAGGGCCAAACTGGAAGCAGAGAGTACTGTGAGGGGTCACGCCTGATTCGATGTACTTCCCAGGGGCCGTCTGTGCTTTGTTCCTTCCTTTTTGTTAATTCCTACGAAGATAGACCAACTTTTTATGTCGGTTTAGGTGTTTGTGAGTTTTTTGGGCGATTTTTATAAAAGAAAAACTATATTCTCCTCCTAAATGAATTAACAACCCTAGTTGTTTGTAGCTTAACTATTTCAACAATAACCTGGAATAAGACTTTTAAGCCCACAGACAGCCTTTTTCCAAAGTTGCTGGAGCCCAAGTGCTTAAAAAAGTTCATGAAATCAAATGATCTATACTGTGTCATACCTGCAACTGAAAAGCCAAAAAGATGATACTGTCGAATCCCAGCAAATGACATTTTTAGAAACGCTTTTATAGACACGCATATGTGAACGATTATTATGCGACCATTATTTATTTTCTGCAACAAAAGAAGGAATAAAAAACTTAACGCTGTGTGTGTGTTTTTTAAACTTTGTGTTTGGGCAATTTTGTAACTAAAATAAAATGAACGCTGAATACACTGTGTGTATTCACTGCTGTGAATGTTGGAGTGTTGGGTCCACTTGTTCGGTTTTCTCTTCTGCAGCTTGTCATGGTGCACAGTAGTCTCTCAGGGATGTAACGTTTCCTGTTCTGTTTGTCCAGGACCTGCACGTTTCTGATCGTAATCACTTGGCTGTGGGAGGAGAGGAATTCGAGTCGCAGGCTGTGAGCCCCGGGGGGCAGGTCAGCGAGTTGGCGTGAGCTGCCGCCTGCATCTTGGCATGGCTTTGTTCTGCTCCCTGTTCAACAGCACAGCCATGCTCTGAACAAAATGCTACCTCTGCATGCTCTGGAAGATGAGATGCTGGGGCGGGGGTGGTCGCAGAGGGCAAGTGATACGACCCTTGTTAATGTCAGGCATTGAAGAACTGTCTGCCCCGCAGTTCAGAGTGCAGAACTCAGAACTTGTCCATGAGAGTTGTAGCAGGCTCTGGAACACGGGGGTCCAATGAGTTAGACCAGCATGTTCTCCTGCCAAGGTCATCTAATGGCAGTCCCATCAAATTCATGGAGGAAAAGATTAATGACATTCTCACAAAGAAAAGGATTATTCTTTTACTTTTTGTTTCAAGTAAACTTCATCCCCAATGTGGGTCTTGAACTCATGACCCCAAGATCAAGAGCCAGATGCTCTACTGACTGAGCCAGCCAGGAGCCCCAGGACTAATTTTTTCTTCCAAAAACACTTAACCCTGTGGTTTCTGCCTATGTTAGAATCTGCAATTAAAATAGGTGACCTGGCACAAAATTAAGATTGGTCACTTACTGTCTGCCATATCCAGGTTTCTTCATGCTCCCAAGAGAGCAGCCTGACTCTGGGGGACTTGCTGTGGAGTGGGTCTGGGGCCTTGTGTGTGCAGAAGCACCGAGGGCTGTGCTTCCGGCAGCTGCCCTGGGTACCAGACGGTCTACTGCTCATCTCTCTGTGCTCATCGCATGCAGCAGTGTCCAGACCCCTCCTGACTCGCTGTCTCAGCCAAACAGCCTGTGATGGTTATGCTCCTGCAGGTGCATGAGAGGAAGGCATATTTTGTTAATTACCTAAAGTAATGCACACTGATGCTCGGATCTAATCAAAGTAGAAGCCTGCGCTGTTGACATGGGACATTAACTCTTGCTTAGAACTGTGTGACCTTAAAATGAGCTCTCTCCTTTATACGTTGTGAGCATGGTTTGCTTTGCTTTATGAAACCCTTGAAAGTAACCACATTTTCCTTTTACTTCAAAATGAATAAGCTGGCAGATGTCTACCAAGGATGGTGGAATGGGGAACTCCAAAAGTCTCTTTCTCCATAGAAGCAGAGAATAAATTGGCAAAAACAGAATCGACTTTATTGGAACTCTAGAAAATAAAAGTTTACAGCAACTAAGTAAATGGTCAGTAAAAAAACAAAACAACAATAAAGAAAAATGGCTGAATCTTGAAAAGATTGCTTTGTGGCACTTTAACTTACCCTGGTCCCATTCATTTTGTGCTTCCTGGCAACCTTGAAGACAATAGCCTGCATTCCTGGTACATGTTCCTTGTACCAATGGGAGAATACTGTTCTCAAAGAATTACGGTTATTTGTTTGGACCTGTCTACTGGCTCCTTGAAGAACTGGCTCAAAGGACTTGCCTTTATTTTATGCAACTCAGAACTCTTCAGAGCAGAGGGACAACTCTTAAGTTTAAAGGCAGATGTATTAGCCACTCCTCTTGGGACAAACAATGAAACCATTAAAATCTTGGGAGGAAAGGCTAAGGAATGAGACACTTCATGGGGAAAGGGCTTTGAAAATATCCCACATGAATGGGAGCGGGATATGAAGAGTGTGGGATTGCACAGAGTTGAGGACATGCTCAGAAAAGACTCAAGAAAGCTTTAAGTTCTCACCTCTGGCAGATTTGCAGGCTCTGTGCAAGCAAGAAGTGAGGGCTAAAGCAGAGTTGTAATCTGCCCAGCTGAGTGTTGAAGGCATGTCGTGAGACATGCAGCCCATCTGCAGACGGTTATTTTTCCTCTCTCCTTCCCTCCCTCCCTTTCACCCTTTCTCTCTCTCTCTCTTTTTTTTTTCTTTGTTTTCAGGCTTAAGGAAGCCTGTGATGACTCACATTCAGTTGGCCAAACAGAGATTTCAGTTACCATACACAAAAAGAATACAGACTTTACCAAAATTAGTTCAGAAAAGCCACTGAACAGACAACTACAAGCAGCAACAAACCCTGGGGAAGGAGGAGAATCTGATTTCCAGACTTCCCACATTATAATATTAAAAATGCCCAGTTTTCAACAACAAAAAAAAATTCTGGGCCCACACACAGGAAAAAAAACTTAATAGAAACCATCCTTGAGAAAGTGCATACATTAGATTTACTAAAGACTTTAAGTCAATGGTTATACATATGCCCAAAGAGCTAAAGGAAACCATGAGAAGGATGGCTCACTAAATAGAGAATATCAATAAGAGATAATAAAAATGAACCAAACAAGATTTGGGGAAGACAGTGGAGTGGGAAGCACCAGGAATCTGTCTCTCCACCTAGACAATTGCTGTGGTAAGATTTGATGGTTTTGAGACTCCAGAATCTATCGAGGGTTTGCAACCTCCAGGCGGAGTCTTGGGCAGTAAATTGTTAATTTTGGTCAAATTCAGCTCTTAGTACAGTTGCAGATCTCTGACCCCCATACACGCACTCCCAGACTGGTGGCAGGCAGCCATACCCGTGTTCCTGAAGCCACCTGCACAGCTTGTGGGTGCTGGCGTGGGCAAAAAGGACTCCGTCCTCCAAATAGTGGAGATCTGTGCTCTGACAGCTGGTTGCTGCTTCTGATCACGGAGGTGTAGACAAAGAGGCTGGGAGCTATTGTGATTGCACTTCCTTCATTTGTTGCAAGCCCTCCTCCTCCAGCTGATGAGAATTCTGGGAGATTTAAAGGCTGGTCTCCTTATTCCCAACCTACACCTCCAATTTTCTCCTTTTCCCTCTTTGGGAGCCAGACATTAAAGATTAGGACTCCTAATTCAAAAACAACTGCATATACAGGGAAAATTAGAAAGTTACTGCACATGCTCAGAGGATATGCAGGCTCAGAATAGAACTGAAGAGACCCTAAGCTCATCCCTCAGGTTGATCCTTGGCACAGAGACAGCCTACAACAGCAACTACTACTACTACGACTTTAATGAATACTGGGGAAGGGAGAGAAACCAATTTCCAGGGTTACCACATGATTAGATTCAAAAATCCATCTTTTAATTAAAAAGAAAAAAAAAGCATGCAAAGAAACAGGAAAGTATGGTCCATTCAAAGGGAAAAAATCAACAGAAATTGATTTCTGAAAAAGAACTGATGGTAGATCTGCTAGACAGACTTTAAAGCAACTGTCTAAAAGATGCTCAAAAAACTAAAAACAAACCCAAAACAAAACAAAAAACAGATGTGGAGAACAAGAAAATAATGTATGAACAAAGCAGGATATCAATAAGCAGAAAACCTAAAAAGAAACCCAAAGAAATTCTGAAAAGTACAACTAAAATGAAAAATTCACTAGAGGGATTCAAAGGCACATTTGAACAGGCAGAAGAATCAGTGAACTTAAGAAAATGAAACTAAATCTGAGGGACAGAAAGAAGATTGAAGAAAAGGAAACAGAGCCTAAGGGGCCTGTGCGACTCCATTAAGTGGATCAACATACACATTGTGGGAGACCTCCTCCAGAAGGAGAAGAGAGGGGAAAGGGGTAGAGAGAATATTTGAATAAACAATGGCTGAAAACATCAACATTTTATGAATTACATGAATATAAACATCGAAGAAGCTCAATAAACTCCAAGTAAGATGAACTCAGGGACACCCACACCAAGACACATTATAATCAAACTTTAAGAAGTCAGACAAAGAATCTTGAAAGCAGCAAGAGAGAAAAGATGAGTCTGTAACATACAAGGGATTCTCAGTAAGATTATCAGAATTCTTATTGGAACTTTGGAGTTCAGAAAATGGTGGACTCAAGAATTCAAAGTGCTAAAAGAAACAAAAGATGTCAACCAAGAATTTTATATTTGACAAACTGTCCTTCAAAAGTGAGGGAGAAATTGAGAGAATCCTGGGTAAACAAACACTGACGGAGTTCATTACCACTAAACCTGGTCTGCAAGAAGTGCTCAGAGGAGTGCTCCAAGGTGAAATGAACACTAGATAGTAACTTGAAGCTGTATGAAAAAACTATAAAGATCTCAATAAAGGCAAATACACAATTATAAAAGTTACTATTATTGTAACAATGGCTTCTCTTTTCTACATAATTTAAGAGACATATATTTTACAAATTATTAGTCTAAAAGCTAGTATTATTACAACATTACTGTGTAACTCTGTTTTTGTTTTGTACATAACTTAAGAGGCTAATGCATTTAAAAGATTATGTTTTGTGGAACAAAATGAATAAAGATTTAATTTTATAACAACTGAAAAGGGGTGTAAACAAAGTTGTCAAAGAAGCAGAGTTTTTGTAGTTATTGAAGTTAAGCTGGTATAAATTGAAATTAGTGTGTCATAATCTTAGAATATTAAGTATAATCCCAAAGATAATCATGAAGAAAATAGTCATAGAATATATATCAAAGGAAATTGGAAATGAATTTCAATGTTTTACTACAAAAAAATAAACTAAGCACAAAAGAAGGAAATGAGGGACAGTTGTTAGGCATCTGCCTTCAGCTCAGGTCATGATCCCAGGGTCCTGGGATCAAGCCCCGCATCAGGCTCCCTGCTTGGCGGGGGGCCTGCTTCTCCCTCCCCCACTCCCCCTGCTTGTGTTCCCTCTCTCGCTGTGTCTCTCTCTGTCAAATAAAATCTTTAAAAAATAAATAAAAATAAAACAACTCCCAATAGAGAAAAGCCCAGGATCTGATGGTTTCACTGGTGAATTCTCCCCAACATTCAAAGAATGCCCCAAAGACTGTGCCCCAGTCTGAGGCACCTGGCTGGCTCAGTCAGTGGAGCATGCAACTTTTGATCTTGGGGTTGTAAATTCAAGCCCCACGTTGGGTGTAGAGATTAGTCAAAAAATAATAAAAAAAGAAACAATACCAGTATTTTTCAAACTTTCCCCCAAAAATGTAAGAGGAAAGAATAATTTATAACTCATTCTATGAGGCAGACTTACCCTGATAACAAAGCCAGACAAAGACACTATAAGAAAACTATAGATCAATATCCCTTATGAATATTGATGCAAAAACATCAACAAAATACTAGAAAACTGGTTTTCAGCAGCATATTAAAAAGATTATAGACTTTAACCAAGTGAGATGGTTAGACATATGAAAACTGGTCAGTGTAATACACCATATTAAGAGAATGAAGAAAAATAGCCACATGATCATCTCACTGCAGAAAATGTGTTTGAAAAAATGGTAACTTTTATGATAAAAACGCTCAGAAAATTAGGAATACTAGAAAGAAATTACCACAACATTTTTAAAAAACCATGGATGAAAAATCTCCAGTGACCATCATACTCAATGGTGAAAGACGAAACTTTTTTCTAAGATTAATGACAAGGCAAGGATGCTCCTTTCACCACTTCTATTCAATGTATTGCTGAAAGTTCTAACCAGAGCAAGCAAATGAATGAATGAATGAATGAATGAACGAACGAATGAGTGGCATCCAAACTGAAAAGGAAGAAATAAAACTGTCTCTCTTTGCAGCTGATATGATCTTATATTTAGAAAACCCTGAAGATTACACATGCGTGCACGTGCGTGCATGTGCGCACACATGCACACGTGCGCGCGCACACACACACACACCATCTGTTAGAACTAAGAAATGAATTTAGGAAAATAGCAGGATACAAAGTCAACATGCAAAAATCAGTTGCATTTCTCAGCACTAACAATGGACAACCTGAAAGGGAAATGGAAAAAATGGTTCCATTTACAATAGCATCAAAAAGAATAAAATACTTAGGAATTAATTTAACCAAGGAGATGAAAGACTTGTACAATAAAAAACTACAAGGGGCACCTGGGTGGCTCAGTTGGTTAAGCATTCAACTCCTGATTTCAGCTCAGGTCATAATCTCAGGGTTGTGGTCCAGCTCTGCGCTCAGCACAATAAAGTGAAGTATGCCTCTACATTTATCACTAATCCAAGTCCACTTTTAAATAAAAGTGTACTGTCACAAATAGTTTGATTACCTTATAATAAAATAATCCCACTTCTTCTTTCCCCTCCTTATATCATTGCTGTTATTAACTTCATTTATACACAAGATACACATACCAAATACATTGTTGCTGTTATTATTTTGAACAGATTGTTATCTATTAGATCAATTAAAAATAAGAAAGATAAGTTTTTATTTTACCTTCACTTATTCCCCTTTTTAATGCTCTTCTGTTTTTTATGGAGATCTGAGTTTCTGACCTATATTTTTTCCCCTTCTCTCTAAAGAACTTCTTTAAACATTTCTTGCAAGGCCAATATATTGGCAACAAATCCCCTCAATTTTTGTCTCAAAAAGTCTTTCTTTTTTCTTTTCTTTTATTTCTTTTTTCATAGGGTACAGAATTCTAAGTTGGTTGGTTTTTTCTCTCAACACTTTAAAATGTCACTCCAATTCTTAATCGCAGGAAACAAACTGAGGGTTGCTGGAGTGGGGGGTGGGGTGGGAGGGATGGGGTGACTGGGTGATAGACACTGGGGAGGTTATGTGCTCTGGTAAGTGCTGTGAATTGTGCAAGACTGTTGAATCTCAGATCTGTACCTCTGAAACAAATAATGCAATATATGTTAAGAAAAAAAAGAAGAAGAAGAAGAAGGTAGTGGGAGGGGAAGAATGAAGCGGGGGAAATCGGAGGGGTGGACGAACCATGAGAGACGATGGACTCTGAAAAACAAATGAGGGTTCTAGAGGGGAGGGGGGTGGGAGGATGGGTTAGCCTGGTGGTGGGTATTGAGGAGGGCACATTCTGCATGGAGCACAGGGTGTTATGCACAAACAATGAATCATGGAACACTACATCTAAAACTAATGGTGTAATGTATGGGGATTAACATAAGAATAAAAAAAATGCAAAAAAAAATGTCACTCCATTCTCTTCTTTATTGCATGGTTTCCAAGGAGAAGCAGGATGTCATTCTTATATTTGTTCATCTATAGGTAAGATGGGTTTTTTCCCCCCTCTGGCTTTCAGGATTTTTTTTTCTTTATCTTTGATTTTCTGTAGTTTGAAAATGGTATGCCTAGGTGTGGCTTTTTTGGTATTTAGCATACTTGGTGTTTCTGACCTTTCTGGGTCTGTGATTTAGTGTCTGAAATTAATTTGGGAGAAATTATTGTTATTATTTCAAATATTTCTTTTGTTCCCATCTCTATTTCTTCTCCTTCTGGTATTCCTACTACATGCATGTTATACCTTTTGTGGTTGTCGCACAGTCCTTGGATATTCTATTTTTTTTCAATCTTTGTTTTCTTTACTTTAGCTTTGTAGGTTTCTACTGATATAGCCTCAAATTTGGAGATTCTTTCCTCATCTGTGTTTAGTTTAATAATCCATCAAAAGCATTTATTTCTGTTACAGTGTTTGTTTTTTATCTCTAGCCTTTCTTTTTGGTTCTTTCTTAAGATTTCCCTCTCTCTTCTTACATTGCCCATCTAGTCTTTCATGCTATTCACTTTATTCACTAGCACCCTTAGCATATTAATTATAATTGTATTAAATTCTTGGTCGGATAATTCCAACATCCCTGCCATGTCTGTTTCTGATGCTGGCTCACTTTCTTCAAATTGCGTGGGTTTTTTGTTTTCGTTTTTGCCTTCTGGTATGCCTTGCCATTTTTTCTTGATAGTTGGTCATGGATAAAAGGAACTGCTATAAATAGGTCTTTAGTAATATGATGAGGCGTGGGGACAGGGGAAGCATTAAATTGTCCTATAACTAGGACTCAGTGAACATATATGCCTTTAGACTCTGAACTTCACAAATGTGTCTCAGTCTTTTTTCTTTTACCAGGTCATTTAGGCTTTGATAATACCCCAGCAATTTAGACTCTGGTTAACTAATTTCTCCTGAGGGCAGGCCTGTTAAGAACAGGATACTCTGACATATTTCAAAATGATTCCTTCTCCCCCTCCCCCTGCCAGAAGCACAAGGGGATTTTTCTCCAATGTTTACTGTGAGAACTTGGTCAAGCTCCTGGAGGTAAAATTTGCAAAAAAGGTGGAGACCACCTCCCCCTCTACCATGACAGGGTCCTCCTGAAGTTTTTAACTCTCGGAGTTGTCCATGCGGAGCTTCCTGCAATTCGCCAATTATTGTTCCGATTTTCCTACCCCAGCCCCACTTCTCACAATGATTTCCATTCATGAGTCTGCTCCCACTCTTGTGGGAGTCCCCAGAACTCACCTGTCTATCTCTCCAATCCTCAGGGCTGCAGTTTATTCTCTGTCCTCATCTCTTAGAGATTCAAGAAGAGTTGTTGATTTTTGGGTCAATTCAGCTTTTTGCTTGTTAGGACAGAGTGGTTCATTCCAAGCTCCTTACATGCAGTATTGGAAACTAGAAGTCCCCATGAAGGTATTTTTTAGTTGTGATTAACCTTTAAGCCAGTAGACCAAGTAAAGTGGATTACTCTCCATTATGTGTGTAGGTCTTATGCAATCAATTGATGGCCTTAAGAGAAGAGACCTGTTCCTTGAGGAAAAAATTCTGCTTCTAGAAGAATAAATTCTGCCTTTGAACTTGAGACTGCCAGATCAACTCTTTCCTGGTTCTCCAGGCTTCCCTGGTTCTTTCCTGCTGGCCCATCCTTACATTTCAAACTTGCTGGCACCCACAAGTGTGTGAGCCATGAGCCAATTCCTTAAAATGAGTCAATTTCCCTCTCTCTATATATAGATAGATAGAGATACAGATATATAGAGATCTATATCCATCTGCATCTATATAGATAGATCTATATAGATACTTCTATATATATAGATGCGATGGATATAGATACATGGATATAGATCTATTTCTATGTCACACACACACACACACACACACACACACACACACTTTGGTTTTGTTTCTCCAGAGAACAATAATACACCTGAATATATCAACCTAGTTTGAACTAATATCAATTTAATTTTTTAATTATATACAAATATATATGTATATATACACATATAAACTTGTATATCCCCTTACAGTGTAATTAACAAATTAAAAATTTATACATTGTGTTCATGAACATGAACTTAGAAGTATTGTTTTTTGTTTTTTTTTTTTAAAGATTTTATTTATTTATTTGACAGAGAGAGACACAGCCAGAGAGGGAACACAAGCAGGGGGAGATGGAGAAGCAGGCTTCCCGAGGAGCAGGGAGCCGGATGCGGGGCTCGATTCCAGGACTCTGGGATCATGACCTGAGCTGAAGGCAGACGCTTAACGACTGAGCCACCCAGGCACCTCTAGAAGTATTGTTTTATGTAATTCTCTTCTAAATCAGATAGAAAAATAGAGTATTACAAACTAACAATACATTAACTTTTAGTATATGTGCTGCTGAGAGTGAGCACAATATTGACTTCTTTACTTATGTAGTTATCTTTAGTCTTCATGTGGACTTGGGTTATTTTATAGTGTCCTTTCATTTTAGCCTGAAGGACTCCCTTTAATGATCTTATAGGGAATATCTACTTTCAATAGACACCCTCAGCTTTAGTTTATCTGGGAATGTTTTAGTTTCTCCTTTATTTTTTAAGAATTGTTTTGCTGGATAACAGACTTAATGGTAGATGGCAGTGGGGAGGTGGGAGGTCCTTTCAGTATTTTGAATATATCATCCAACTACCTTGTGACCCTCAAGGTTTCTGATGGGAAATCAACTATTACTTACTATTACTTACTGAGTCCTCTGTGACAAATTGCTTCTCTCTTGCTGCTTCAGAAGTCTCTCCTTGTCTTTGGACAGTTTGACTATCATGTGTCTCATTGTGCACCTCTTCGTGTTTATTGTATTTGGGATTTGTTGAACTTCTTGGATGTGGACATTCATGTCTTTCTTCAAACTGGGTGGAGTTTTCAGCCAGTATTTATTTAAATATCTTTTCTGCCCCTTCCCTCCTTTTTTTCTGGGATTCCCATTAGGCGTACATTGGTAAACTTGATGATATTCTACTGGTCTCTTAAGCTATGTTCGTATTCTTTTTGTTTCCATTTTTTATTATGGTAAAATATACATAAAATTTAATATCTTAGCCATTTTAAGTATCGAGTACAGTGGCATTAATACATTCATAATGTTGTGCACCATCACCACCATCCATGTCCATATCTCCTTTCATTTTGTGAATCTGAAATTCTATACTCATTAAACAATAACTCCCCCATTTTGCCCTCTCACCAGCCCCCAACACCTACCATTCTATTTTCAGTCTATGGTTTTGAGTAATCTAACTACATCGTTTATGTAGAATCATACAGTATTTTTCTTTTGGAGAATGGCTTGTTTCACTTAGAATAAAGCCCTCAAGTCCATATATGTTATAGCATATGTCAGAATTACCTTCTTTTTAAGGCTGAATAATACTGCATTGTAGGTATATGCAATACACATTTAAAAAAAAATCCATCAATGGACACTTGGAATTCTACCACATTTTAGCTATTGTGAATAATGTTGCTATGAACATAGTTATACAAATAGCTGTCTGAGATGTTTTCAGTTCTTTTTGGGTATATACCCAGAAGTGGAACTGCTGGATTACACGCTAATTCTATTCTTATTTTTTTAAGGAACTGCTATACTGTTTTCCACAACAGCTGTGCCATTTTATATTCCTGCCAACAGTGCAAAAGTGTTACAATTTCTCCACATCCTTACCAACAATTTATTTTCTGATATTTGAGGCTTTTTTATAGTAGCCATCCTAATGGGTGTGAAGTGGTATCTCATTGTAGTTTTGCCTTGCATTTACCTAATGATTAGTGACATTGAGCATCTTTTCATGTGCTTCTTGGCCATTTGTATGTCTTCTTTGGATAAATGCCTATTCAAATCTTTTGCCTATATTTTTTAAAGTAATCTCTATACTGAACATGGGGCTTAAACTCACAACTCCCAAGATCAAGAGTTGTATGCTCTACCGACTAAGCCAGTCAGGCAACCCTCTTTTGCCCATTTCTTAGTTAGGTTGTTTCTGATTTTTTATTGTTGAGTTTTAAGAGTTCTCTATATATTTTGGATATCGATGCCTTAATATATATTTGGACACATACAATATTATGGATATATCCCCAAGAAATCATTGCCCAATACAATGGGCTTTTGTCCTGTTTTCTTCTGAAATTTTATAGTTTTAGGTCTCACATTCAGGTTTTTTAAATTGATTTTGAGTTAATTTTTGTATATGGTGTTAGGTAAGGGTCCACACTCATTCTTTTGTGTTTGGACATCCCATTTTCCCAGCACCATTTGTTAAAAAGACTATCTTTCCCCCATTGAATGGTCTTGGCACCCTTGTCAAAGTCATTTGACCCGGGGTGACTGAGTGGCTCAGTTGGTTAAGCATCTGCCTTCAGCTCAGGTCATGATCCCAGGGTCCTGGGATCGAGCCCCTAGTCAGTCTCCCTGCTCAGCGGGGAGCCTGCTTCTCCCTCTCCCTTTGCTGCTCCCCCTACTTGTTCTCTCTCTCTCTCTGTCAAATAAATAAATAAAATCTTTAAAAAAAAAAGTCATTTGACCATATATGCAGGGGCCTATTTCTGGGCTCTATTCTATTCCATTGGTCTATGTGTGTCTTTATGCCGGTACCACAGTGACTATAGTAGCTTTGTAGTAAGCTTTGAAATCAGGAAATGAGAGTCCGCAAACTGTTCTTTTTCAAGATTGTTTTGGCTATTCAGGGTCCCTTGAGATTCCATATGAATTTTAGAATGGGTTTTCCTGTTTCTGTAAAAAACATCATTGGGATTTTCACAGAGATTACATTGAATCTGTAGTTTGCATTGGGTAATATTGATGTTTTAACACTAGCAAATTTTCCAATCCATTATTAGGGATGTGTTCCCCTTTATTTATGTCTTTTCTAATTTCTCTCAGCAATGTTTTATGGTTTTTAAAAAAGATTTTATTTATCTATTTTAGAAAGAGTGAGAGCGAGTGGGGGAGGGGGAGAGGGAGAGGGAGAGAGAGAATCTCAAGCAGACTCCATACTGAGTGTGGAGCTGACTTGGGGCTCTATCTCATAACCCTGAGATCACAACCTGAGCCAAGACCAAGAGTCAGGCGCCCAACCAACTGTGCCACCCAGGTGCTCCTTAATAAGGGATTTAAAGTATTTATAAAGACTGTCCTCTAAAAATTTCCTCAGATTTTTGAAGAGTAGTCTTGGTCCTGAATATCCAGTGTTATCCTGTATGTTTGAAAGGGTGATCCAGACATGAGAAGCAACTAGGTGGTGCATAAGAAGGGCCTACTTGGCTATTTCATAGCTACCTACAATTGACCAAATTTTTTTTAGGCCAGGAATTATTATTTAGTTTCTCTCCTTCTAATGCAAGAAACTGTAAGCTAGATCAGTAGTTCAACAGCTCAACAGTCATAAAATAGTCATTGTGCATGTTAAATTTCAACTATAAAACAAATTCAGTTTGTATTTACTTACTCATTGTGACAGTATTACTAAATAGGTAAGGATGGGAATATTTTGCTATACCATATATAGCAGATGTATTGCTCTGTCTGTAAAAACTGTGCTTTAAATGATATTTTCATATGTTTTGTTGGGGCCAGAGCACATTAAGTTTGAAAGCAACAGAAATTTGTTTTGAAACTGAAGGCAACTTAATGAATCACAATTCCTGCCAAGAAAAGGCGTTTGGGGTGCCTGGGTGGCTCAGTTGGTTAAGTGTCCGACTGTTGATTTTGGCCAGGTCATGATCTCAGGGTCTTGAGATTGAGCCCTGAGTCAGGCTCCATGCTTGGTGTACAGCCTGCTTGGGATTCTCTCTCCCTCTGCCCCTCCCCCTCTGCTCTCTCTCTCTCAGAAGAAAAGAAAAACTGCTTATAAATATAAATGAAATCATATTTAAAACAAACTGCCTCTGACACAAAATAAAAAATAATAAAGAGAGAAAGATCTAAAAATATACTACTGTTAACTTAAAAATGGTCTATAACATGAAGTCTTTAAAAAACCCTCCACAACAACGTTTAGACTGGTTTGACCAAAAACTGGGTACTTAGCCAAGTTGACTCATAAAATAACCATGACATTAGGATATTAATTGTAATCCCCAGGGCAACTACTAAGAAAATAGGTAAAAATACATAACAAAAGGAAGAAGGGGATCAAAATGGTAGACTAGAAAATATCTATGTGACACAAAAGAAGGGAGTAGTGAAGAAATTGTGGTTCAAAAAAGATATGACATAGGAAAAAAAATAGCACATTGGCAGAAGTGCTTCCTTATCAGTAATTATGGATTAAACTCTGCAATCAAAAGACAGAGAGATTAGGAGACTGGATTTAAAAAAACATGATCCAATTATATGCTGTCTACAAAAGAATTACTTTATCTACAAAGACACAAATAGGTTGAAAGTGAAAGGATGGAAAAAGATATTTGATACAAAGAGTATCCAAAATAATTGGAGTGGCTTATACAAATATCAGAAAAAATAGACTCTAAGATAAGAAGTGCTGCAAGACAAAGAAGGACATTACATGATTATAAAAGGGTCAATCCATTAAGAAGATATAATAATTGTAAATATATCTGCACCTGACAACAAAGCCTCAATATATTGAAGGAGAAACTGACAGAATTGAAGGGAGAAATAGACAATTCAACAGTAATAGTTGGAGATTTCAGCACTCACTTTAATAATGGATAGAACAACGAGATAAAAGATCAGTAAGGAAATAGAGGATTTGAACAACACTATAAACCAATTAGAATTAATGAATATGTAGAAGACACACCACCCAACAACAGTGGAATATACATCTGTCTCAAGTGCACATAGAACATTGTCCAGGACAGACCATATGAGAGATCACAAAACAAGTCTCAATAAATTTAAAGTGATTGAAATCATACAAATATCTTCTCTGACCATAATGTAATAAAACAGAAATCAGTGACAGAAGGAAATCCAGAAAATTCATAAATACATGGAAATTTTAAAAACATTTTATTATTTATTTATTTATTTTTAAGATTTTATTTATTTATTTGACAGAGAGAGACACAGCGAGAGAGGGAACACAAGCAGGGGGAGTGGGAGAGGGACAAGCAGGCTCCCCGCCGAGCAGGGAGCCCGATGTGGGGCTCGATCCCAGGACCCCGGGATCATGCCCTGAGCCGAAGGCAGACACTCAACCGACTGAGCCACCCAGGTGCCCCTAAAAACATTTTAAAGAGGAACACTGGGCCAATGAAGAAATGAGAAGGTGATTAGAAAAAACGTTGAGATGAATAAAAATGAAAACACAATAGCAAAGGTTATATGATATAGTGAAAACACTTCAGAAAGACATTTATAGCTATAAATGGCTATATTAAAAAAGAAGAAAGAGCTCATATAAATAACTTCATTGAACACTTTAAGACACTAGAAAAAGAAGAACAAACTAAACTGAAAGCTAGCAGGATGGAAATAATCAAGCTTAGAGTAGGGATAAGCAAAAGAGAAAAGAGAAAAACAATGGAGAAAATAGATGAAACCAAAAGTTGGCTCTTTGAAAAGGTCAACACAACTGACAAACTTCTAGCTGGATTGATTAAGAAAAAAACAGCAGGGGCGCCTGGGTGGCTCAGTCGTTAAGTGTCTGCCTTCGGCTCAGGTCATGATCCCAGGGTCCTGGGACTGAGCCCTACATGGAGCTCCCTGCTCCGTGGGAGCCTGCTTGTCCCTCTCCCACTCCCCCTGCTTGTGTTCCCTCTCTCGCTGTGTCTCTCTCTGTCAAATAAATAAATAAAATCTTAAAAAAAAAAAAAACAGCAAAGGCTCAAATTACTGAAATCAGAAATTAAAGTGGGAACATTACTACTGACTTTACAAAAGCAAGAAGGATTGATTATAAGAGAGCACTCAGAGTACACCAACAAATTAGATAACCTATATGAAATGGACAGTTCCTAGAAGCACACAAACTACAAAACTGACTCAAGAAGAAATAGAAAATTTGAATAGACCTATAACAACTAAGGAGATTGAATCAGTATCCAAAAAACTTCAACAAAGAGAAGCCCAGTACAAATGGCTTCACTGGTGAATTCTATGAAACATTTATTTTTTATTTTTTATTTTTTTTTAAGATTTTTTAATTTATTCATTTGAGACACAGAGATACAGAGAGAGAGAGAGAGAGAGAGAGAGCATGAGCAGGGAGAGAGGCAGAGGGAGAGGGAGAAGCAGGCTCCCCGCTGAGCAGGAAGCCCGACGTGGGGCTCGATCCCAGGACGCTGGGATCAGGACCTGAGCCGAAGGCAGTCGCTTAACCATCTGAGCCACCCAGGCGCCCCTCTATGAAACATTTAAAGGAGAACTGACACTAATTCTTCCCAAACTCTTCCAAAAAATTAAAGAGGAGTGTTATGGGTTGAATATTTGAGTCCTCCCAAAATTCATGTATTGAAGCCACAACCCCCAAATATGACTGTATTTGGAGATAAGGCCTTGTGGAGGTAATTAAGGTTGAATGAGGTCAAATGTTGGGGTCCTGATCCAGTAAATTAGTGTCCTTATAAGAAGAGACAGAACCGGGCGCCTGGGTGGCTCAGTTGGTTAAGCGACTGCCTTCGGCTCAGGTCATGATCCTGGAGTCCCGGGATCGAGTCCTGCATCGGGCTCCCTGCTCGGCAGGGAGCCTGCTTCTGCCTCTGACCCTCCCCCCTCTCATGTGCTCTCTCTCTCTCATTCTCTCTGTCTCAAATAAATAAATAAAATCTTTAAAAAAAAAAGAAGAAGAGACAGAACCTCTTTCTCTCTCTCCCTCTCTCTTTTTCTCTCTCTCTCTTCCATGTGAGGACATAGTAAGAAGGTGGCCATCCACAAGTCAGAAAGAGAGCTCTAGCCAGGGACAGAAACAGCTGAACATTTTGATCTCGACTTCTAGCCTCCAGCACTGTGAGAAAATAAATTTCTGTTGTTTAAGCTACCCACTCTATGATATTTTGTCAGGGCAGCCTGAGCTAACTAAGACAAGGAGGGGACTCTTCTTAACTCATTCTATGAGGCCAGCATTACCCTGACACTATAGACAGACAAAGATCTCACACAAAAAGAAAACTATAGACTCATATCTTTTATTGAATATGAATGGAAAAATTCTCAACAAAATACTAGCAAACCAAATCCAGTACTATATTGAAGGATTATACACATGACCAAATGGGATTTATTCCAGGAATGCAAGAGTAGATCAACATACAAAAATCAATCAACGTCATATACCAAAGTGATAGAATAAAGGGGGAAAACCCCACACATGATCATCTCAATGGGTGCAGAAAAACATTTGAAAAAATCCAACACCCTTTCATGATAAAAATATTCAACAAACTAGGAATAGTAAGGAAGTTTCTCAACCTGAAAAAGGATATATATGAAAACCCACAGCCAAGATACTTAATAGTGAAAGACTGGAGTTTTACCCTAAAATCAAGACCAAGATAAGATGTCCTCTTTCACCACTCCTATTCAACATTGTGCTGAAAGTTCTAGGAAGAGAAATTAGACAAGAAATAAAATAAGTCATACAACTAGGAAAGGAAGGAGTAAAACTAACTCCATTTGCAGATGACCTAATATCATATATAGAAAATCCTAAAGAATCCCAATTAGCGCTAATAAACAAGTTCAGCAAAGCTGCAGGATGTAAGACCAACAACCAAAAAATCAGTTGTTTCTATACACTAGAAACAGTCCTTGTAATCAAGAGTCTCCTCTGCCTCCCAGCACCTATATGCCTTATACACCCCTTAAATAAGGCATCTGGGGGGCTTACCAAAATCTTACCATTTGTATCTTCTTCAATTTCTTTCATCAATGTTTTAATTTTCAGAGTAAAGCTCTTTCACCTCCTTGGCTAAGTTTATTCCTAAGTATTTTATTGTATTTGATGCTATAGTGAATGGATCATTTTTTAAAATTTATTTTTCAGATAATTTATTGTTAACATATAGAAATTCTACTGATTTTTTGACAAACCATGAGAGACGATGGACTCTGAAAAACAAACTGAGGGTTCTAGAGGGGAGGGGGGTGGGGGGATGGGTTAGCCTGGTGATGGGTATTAAAGAGGGCACGTTCTGCATGGAGCACTGGGTGTTATACGCAAACAATGAATCATAGAACACTACATCAAAAACTAATGATGTAATGTATGGTCATTAACATAACATAATAATTAAAAAAAAGAGAAATTCTACTGATTTTTGTATGTTAATTTTGTATCCTGCAACTTTACTGAATTTGTTGATTAGATCTAACCATTTTTTGATGGAGTCTTTAGGATTTTCTATATATAAAATCATGTCATCTGCAAATACAGACAATTTTACTTCTTCCTTTCCAATGCTGATGACTTTTATTTCTTTTTCTTGCCTGACTCCTCTGGTGAGGATTTCTAGTACTATGGGGAATAGGATTGGTGAGAGTGGGCACCGTTGTCTTGTTCCTGATCTTAGAGGAAAAGCTTTCCAACTTTCATCATTGAATCTAATGTTAGCTGTAGGCTTATCATAAATGGCCTTTATTATGTTGAGGAAGTTCATTCTGTCTCTAATTTGTTAAGAGTTTTTATCATAAATGGATGTTGAATTTTGTCAAATATTTTTTCTGCATCTACTAAAATGGTCATAGGATTTTTTTTTCTTTTGTTCTAGTAATGTGATGTATCACATTGATTGATTTGCGTATGTTGAACCATCCTTGCATTCCATGTATAAATCCCACTTGATCATGGTGAATGATCCTTTTAATTACTCCTAAATTCTGTTTGTTAGTATTTTATTGAGAATTTTTCTGACTATATTCATCAATGATATTGGTCTGTAGTTTTCTTTTCTGGTACTGTCTTTTTTGGGCTTTGAAATCAGAATGTTGGCCTAATAAAATGAGTCTGGGAGTATTTCCTCCTCCTTTTTTGGAAGGGTTTGAGAAGGATTGGTGCTAATTCTTTAAATGTTTGGTAAAATTCATCAGTAAAGCCATCTGGTCCTGAGTTTTTCTTCATTTGGAGCTTTTCAATTACTGATTCAATCTCCTCACTATTGATTGGTTTATTCAGACTTTCTATGTCTTCCTGATTCAGTCATGGTAGTTTGTATGTTTCTAAGAATATCTTTTTCATTTTCTTCTAGGTTGTCCAGTTTGTTGGTGTATAATTTTTCATAGTAGCCTCTTATGATCCTTTGTATTTCTGTGGCATCAGTTGGTTGTACTGTCTCATTTTTCATTTATTATTTTGTTGGTTTGGGTCTCCTCTATTATTTTCCCTAGTTAGTCTAGTTAAAGATTCATCAGTTTCGTTTATATTTTCATAACCAACTCTTAGTTTAACTAATCTTTTTTATTGTTTTTCTGTTTTCTATTTCTTTTTTTTTTAAGATTTTATTTATTTATTTGAGAGAGAATGAGAGACAGAGCACGAGAGGGGAGAGGGTCAGAGGGAGAAGCAGACCCCCTGTTGAGCAGGGAGCCCGATGCGGGACTCGATCCCGGGACTCCAGGATCATGACCTGAGCCGAAGGCAGTCGCTTAACCAACTGAGCCACCCAGGCGCCCTGTTTTCTATTTCATTTATTTCTCCTCTAATCTTTATAATTTCATTCCTCTTGCTAAATTTGGGGTCAATTTGTTCTTCCTTTTCTAGTTCCTTGAGACATAGTGTTAGGTTGTTTATTTGGGAATCTTTCTTACTTTTTTTTTTTAAGATTATTTATTTATTTATTTGAGATTGAGAGCATGAGCAGGGGGGAGGGACGGAGGGAGAGGAAGAAGCAGACTCCCCACTGAGCAGCTATCCCAATGTGGGGCTCAATCTCAGGACCCTGAGATCATAACCTGAACTGAAGGCAGACACTTAACCGACTGAACCACCCAGGCACCCCTTACTTCTTTTTAAAAAGTTTTTATTTTAATTCCAGTGAGTTAACATACAGTGTTATATTAGTTTCAGCTGTACAATATAGTGACTCAACAATTCCTTATATCATCTGGTGCTCATCATTCTTACTTCTTTTTTTTTTTAAAGATTTTATTTATTTATTTTGACAGAGAGAGAGACAGCGAGAGAGGGAACACAAGCTGAGGGAGTGGAAGAGGGAGAAGCAGACTCCCTGCTGAGCAGGGAACCCAATGTGGGGCTGGATCCCAGGACCCTGGGATCATGACCTGAGCTGAAGGCAGACACTTAACAACTGAGCCACCCAAGCGCCCCCATTCTTACTTCTTAATGTAGGCGTTTGTTGCTATGAAGTTCCGTCTTAGAACTGCTTTTGCTGTTTTGGTATATTGTGTTTCCATTTTCATTTGTTTCAAGATACCTTTTTATTTCCCCTTTAATTTCTTCTCTGATCCATTGTTGTTCAGGAGAGTGTTGTTTAATTTCCATGTATTCATGAATTTTTCGGTATTCTTTTCATTACTGATTTCTAGTTTCATACCATTGTGGTCAGAGAATACACTTGGTATGAATTCAGTTTTCTTGAATTTGCTAAGACTTGTTTTGTCTAACGTATGTTTAGCTTAACATATGGTCTATCCTAGAAAATGTTCCATGTGCCCTTGAGAAGAATATTCTATTGTTGTTGAATATAATGTTCTGTGTATGTTAGGTCCATTTGGTCTATAGTATTGTTCAAATCTGCTGTTTCCTTATTGATTCTCTGTCTGAATGATCTATCCATTGTTGGGAGTCGGGCATTAAAGTCCCAACTACTATTGTATTGCTGTTTATTTGAAGAGGAACTTCTAAATGGATACAGGATTTTATGTTGGTTCAGCACATCTATACATACTATCAAGACCTCTAAAGCCTTTTAAATCCCAGAAATCTATTTTTATCAAGGTAAGATGTACATAACATAAAGTTCACCATTTTAAACATTTTAAAGTATACAATTCAGTGGCCCTTAGAGAGCTTCCGGATGGGAACTGGACACCAGAAAGACCAAGGCATGATGAGAGGGTTGGAACTTTTAGCCTTGAGTTAATCATCAGTGGCCAGTGATTTAATCCATCCTTCCTAGGTGATGAAATCTATGTAAAAACCCCTACATGATGAATAGCGTTCAGAGAGCTTCCAGGTTGGACCTCACTCTATGTTCTTCTCCATCTGGCTGTTCACCTGTATCCTTTATAATAATCTGTATCATATACTGATAATGACCAGTTTCCCTGAGTTCTGTGAGCCATTTGGCAAATTATGAAATCTGAGAAGGGGATCATGGGAACTTCCAACAATTATAGATGGTCAGTCAGAAGTACAGGAGGCCTAAGATTTGCACCTGCTGTCTGAAGGGGGGCAGTTTGGTCAGACTAAGCGCTTAAACTGTGGGGTCTGTGCTCAAGTCATCAGTGACAGAACTGAGTCAAATTTTAGGACCCCCAGTTGGCATCCAGAGAGATGGAGAATTCATTGGTGTGGGGGAAAAAAACCCCACACATTTGGCATCAGCAGTGGTGTTGGAAAACACGACATAGGGGCTTCCTCTTGGGACGGATGCAGCTTACGGTGCGTGATATGGCTGGCTTCTTGGCGGGGCAGGTCTTGTCATTCCTGTCCTGGGTGTGTTGGGCCAGAAGAGTTTGATCCGAGTGTGGGTCATGTTGGATAGGATAGGGTGGGAATATGGAATGTGACTGGGCTTAAGTGTGGAATTTCTCACGTCCTTCACAGCCACCCTCTCCTTGCCCCACCCATCCACTCCTTGTGACTTCTTTTCCCCAGAATTTATATCAGAAGGCAGGGGGTTGTTTCCCTGATGGTTTATTTTCTTCTGAGATGCAGACTGAGGCGAGGGGACCAAATACTGTTTTCCAACCACTTTATCCTTAGGAGACTGGTTTAATAAATCCAAATAATCTCCAGTTGGGTCCTTCCAACTGGTATAAAACCATCTTTTGATTCACTATATGCTTCTAGCAATGGCTTGGAAAGTGACCACCATCAGCGAGGCTAAGTGGCCGAAGGTGAGGGCAGCTGGTGAGGGGGCAATCTGAGCCTGCCTGAACTGACTAGAAACAGTGACTTAATTGTTCTTCTCCATCTAGTTTTGCATGTAATCTTTAAACAGTCTACCTCGGGTTACCGAGTAACAAGCACGGTTGCTTTTTGCAGGTCAATGTGTTCCCAGGGGTGGCGGCTCACTCATTAACACTTCTGTAAAAGCTGCGTGTCCCGGTTAAACTCCAAATGCTTTGCAAAGCCGCAGGCCATGTTGGAGACATCCACCAGGCTGTGCGTAATGATTTCGTTAGCGAGGACGCATCCAAGACCCTATGGGCTCCAGTGGAAACAGAGCCATCACTGTCACCAGTGGGGAGCGTCTGGGGTCAAATCTGGAGCGGAATCCCAGCTCCGCCCCTTACATGGCCAGACAACAGGTGGCTCAGCCTCCTGGCCTCCATTCCTTGACTGTGATACAGTATCACCTACTCTGAGTGAGCGCAAAATGGGACAGCGCGCAGAAAGGCTAAGCATTGTCCTCAGCTCCTGGCACCTATTAGATGTGTCCCTCCGTGGACATCCTGAGGAGACCACGGGGACCCAAATAGATGGTCAAACGAGGGGCTTGAGATTGTTTCAACTGGCCTAGAAAAAGAAAGCAGAACATTTGGCAACAGACCTTATGGTCCAATACTGGGATGTTCTGGGGCCGGGACAATCTTGGCTGGAAGTGAGCCACGTGATGCAGGAGTCACTGTCCCAAGTCCCTCTCGGTCCACTCATGGCCTGATGGCCACAGGACATGGTTGCTCGCCACAGTGGTGTTCCCAGAGGTGAGGCATCTGTCCCCAACCCTCCATGCTTATACAAATTAAATATAGGTCGAGCCACACATCAGGTAACTGAGCCCTTTCTGGGACTATTCTGGTTGTCTTTGGATGCACGAAACTCCTTTTATTTATGATTATTGGTTTATTTAAAGTAGGCTCCACACCCAATGTGGGGATCAAACTCGCAACCCTGAGATCAAGAGTTGCATGCTCTACCGACTGAGCCAGCCAGGCGCCCCCTAAACTCCCTTTATTTTTCCCAAACCTCCTCTGAGTTTAGGGAGGCTGCCCCCCTCCAAGCCCCTTCCAGCTCTCCCCCCATCCTCACGGTCAGGATTTGCTTCCCCCCTGGGGGGGGGTGGGGGACACCGAGCTGCACTTGGAAGCCGTTGCCCTGCACACGGCCACCTTGTGGGCTGGAGATGCCACCATTGCGCTCGGTTTAATGATCAATTTATTGTCTGCCAGGAAGCCCTTTCTGACCTGGTTCGGCCCTCAGTTCCTCTTGCTCAGAGCCAGTGCCTGCTGCAGGATGGTGGCAGACAACTCCACCGGCGACCCCCGCACTCCCAGGCCGCAGCTGAGTGTGACGGACATCATCATCATCACTGTGTATTTCGCCCTGAACGTGGCCGTGGGCATATGGGTGAGAGGCCCGCGGTGGGCGGCCAGCCGGGATGGGCACTGGGGTGTGGGAACCGGGCTGACCTGCTTCGTCTCCCCTGGAGGGAGGCCCAATGTCCTCTGGGGTCCTCCTCCCAGCCCTGGGGTAGATTTGTCCGAGACCTTGACCAAGCCCCTTTGTCTTTGGGCAGTAGCTGCTCAGGCTACAAAGGGAGGAAGAGGAAGACCTCTCTAATGAGCAGGCCTAGGGGGAAACTCACTGGGCTTTTGCGCGGCCGACAAGCTGGGGGCCCAGTGCGGCACGTCCTCTTCTGGGGCTCCGTCTCCTCCGTGTCAGATGGGCTTGCGGGGTGAACGTTTGCCCAGCTGCACCCCACACCTGCTGGGTCAGAATCCGGAGAAGGGGGGTGCACACAGAGCCTGGGGATCTTTATTTTGCAAAGCTCCTTGTCCGCCTGCCTCTGCCTAGTTCCTAAGCCAGTTTCTCTCACTTTCGATAAGAAAGAGACGTGAGTTAGGCTGTCACAGACTCCAGTGGCAGTGAGGCCCCTCCTAAGCAAGCCCTGTGCTCATCACCTGGCCCCCGTAGCCTCAGGGCAAAGGCCAGCCCCATTTACGGATGAACCCCAGTGCTCTGCGGGCTGGGACTTCCGCAGTGAACCCCAGGTCCCTGCCCACAGGGGAGGCGTTCCTCCCGTCTACTCATAATGCTAACCTCGGAGGCCTTCCTGATGGGGAGGTGAGCACAAAAGCCAGCTTTGGGTTTGCAGAGGTCAGACTCTTCCTCCTTGTCCCCAGAGGTCCCCAGACCAGCATCCCTGAGACGTGATACGTGGTGGGCTCCATCTCCTGGGGGAGAATGAGTATCCTTTCTTTTTTTTTTTTTTTAAAGAATTTATTTATTTATTTGACAGAGAGAGACACAGCGAGAGAGGGAACACAAGCAGGGGGAGCGGGAGAGGGAGAAGCAGGCTTCCCGCCGAGCAGTGAGCCCAATGCGGGGCTCGATCCCAGGACCCTGGGATCATGACCTGAGCCGAAGGCAGACGCTTAACGCCTGAGCTACCCAGGCACCCCGAGTATCCTTTCTTACCTTCCCTGGCCCCTGATTTAAGCCCCGAGGGCCAGAGGCAGGAGACTGGTCATGTTCCCAGCTCTGGCATCCTAGGAAGTCGCTCGGCATTCTAGGCCTTGGGGCTCTCCATCTATAAGTCAGACACACCACCTACTTCACCCCAAGCCCTGAGGGCCTGAGTCAGAGGCGTTCTCCTCCCTGAGGTGCCCACACGGGGCACGGACCCTGCCGCTGCTCTCGGTTCCCTAGCAGGAATGGTGCGAGTGGTCCTGGTGGTGGGGGTGCTGGGGGGCTGCTGATGCTGGTGGGGGTGGGGGGTGCTGGGGTTGCTGGGGCAGCGAGTGGCAGCAACAACAGTAATTGGAATTGATTCTTCGGTGATGGAATCGTAAACCACAAGCCGTTCAGAGCTGGTCCCCACTCTGTGGACTTGGAGTAAGTTGCTTAACCTCTCTGGGCATGGCTCCTCAAACACACAATGCGGATCTGGGCAGCCCACTGCTCCTGGCGGTTCCAAGGAGCACAGGAGGTCCGTGGGTGTGAAAATCTGTTGCCAACCGTAGCCCGTTTCTGGGAGAGTTGCTGGCTGGGAAGTCGGGGGAGGGGGCGCCCGCAATGGAGGCTGTCTGGGTGAGGTGAGGTGAGAGCCAGAGGCTGGAGGTCAGCAAGATCTGAAGAAGGAGGAGGAGCAGGTGGGGGATTTATTGGAAGCGCACATCTAAGAAACTGTTTTGGGCTCCTGAGGCCAGGCCACCCGGTGACTGGGGCCCATTAGCCTCGCTGCCCGGGACTCACCTCTCCCAGCTTAGCCTTTCCTTGCAGGCTGGTGCCGCGGGCAGTGGGGTTGTGGGAGCTCTGGCCTGGCCCTCCAAGCAGGCCTTGCTGGCCTAGCACGATGCTGATGGCCGGACGGCTGTGAGAGCAGGCAGCAAAGAACAGAGCCAGATGAGGAGTGTGCTGGAGCTGGATCGCACAGGGATCAGATTCAGCCGTTCATCACCCAAATGCAGATGGGACAAGCTGGGTTGGACAGGTGCACCTGCAAAAGCGCTCTGACGGTGGGGTTAGGAGAGCCCAGGGGAGGGCCTTTAAGGAGGTGTTCCTGGATGAAGGACCTTGAGCTGAGCCTTTGTGTCTATTAGGGTATCTGTTAACAAGTGACAGAAAACCTAGATCAGATGAGCTCGAACAATGAAGGAAATGTAATGACGTCCATCCTGAAAGGTCCAACAATAAGGAAGGCTTCAGGTACAGTTGGATCCAGGGGTTCACAGTGTCATCAAGGCTATCAGTGCGAAATTACTTTGGCTTTCTCAGCCTCCACCCCTGTGTGGCATTGTCCTGAGCCCAGTTTCCCACACAGAGGTGAGATGCCTTGATTAGCCTGGGTTCAGATCCTGACTCCATCACTTACTAGCCACTTTCATCTCTGGAAGCCTTGGTTTCCTCATTGGTAATATGAGGATGATCATAGTACCTACTTCATACAGGTAAAGCCCTTGGAACCAACTCTGCTGCCAAGGGGCCCTCAGTAAATATTAACTAGGTGCACATGGCTGCCAGTGTTCCAAGAGCCCTGGCTTCCTCCTCACCTCCTGGGAGGCCAGGAGCAATCCCAGCCTAAGTCCACGAGTGCCCTGAGCCAGGTGTGACAGCTAAAGAATGTGATAGCCTCCGTCACTTAGGTGAGTCAGGATTCCTGGAGCAGGAGACCCGGTCGGGACCACTCAAGCCACTTGCTAGGAAAGATGAGACCCCTTGAAGAAGGGAAAGGGCAAGAAGGAGGCAATTGGCAATGCCTACCATAACCTCGAAAGATGAGAAGACATGTTAGGAAAAATCACAAGTTAAGAACAGAGCTGCTCTGGAAGTTGCACAGTGCACAGCCTACACAGCTGGATGGGGCTGTCCTGGCCAAGACCATGAGAGCCTTCAGATAGTACGGCATTCAATGTGGCTGGATCACAGCTCACAGAAAGTGATGGGAACTCAGGCAGGAGAGGCAAGCAGGACTCATATCAAAAGCTTTGGATGGCAGATCCAGACAATTCAGGTGAATCATCTTGAATATGATGGGGTCTGTGTGTGTGTGTGTGTGTGTGTGTGTGTGTGAAATTAAAGTTGGGTAGAAAGAGGGCTGTGTATTGATTGAGATCGTGTGATCCAGCCTTATGTTAGGATGTATATGTTGCGAAAAAGGAATGCAAAATATATACCTAAATACACCTGCTGTGTCCTTCTTTTCAAATTTCTCCTGTTCTCAAGGTCACGTCTTTTCATTTTCTCCTGTCCAGACAGCACTAAGTGAGGTCTTGAAAAATCCATATAATCATTGACCCTTATCAGACACCTTTGTCAGAGTGTTATGCGTATTAACTCATTAAACCTCACAGAAGCCTGTGAGGGACTTTTCTTAGGCCCACATCACAGATGAGGAAACCAAGGTACATTGGTGAAGTAACTTGCCCAAGGTCACACGGCTAGGAAACAGAGGAACCAGGATTTGCCCCCAGGCATTTTGATTTCAGATTTTTAAAATTATATTATGGAGCACGAAATTCCATGCTCCCCCCAAAACAAAAGGTATGCAGGAATACTTGAGTGATAATTCTTGGAAATGTATCAGAGATTAAAATATTCGAAGTAAGAGGGCACCTGGGTGGCTCAGTTGGCTAAGCTTCTGGCTCTTAATTTTGGCTCAAGTCATGATCTCAGCATCGTGGGATCGAGCCCCACGTCGGGCTCTATGCTCAGCGGGGAGTCTGCTTGGGATTCTCTCTCTCACTCTGCCTCTGCCCCTCTCCCCACACCCCCCTCTCAAATAAATAAATAAAATCTTTAAAATATGAGAAGAAATCAAAGGCCAAAGCGTTCTCAGAATCCTTGGCTCAAAGTCCTCACCAAGAGGCAAAAGTCTCCGCTTAGGGGCACCTGGCTGGCTCAGTCAGTAGAACCTGCAACTCTTGATCTCAGGGTCATGAGTTTGAGCCCCACGTTGAACATGGAGCCTACTTAAACCATGTTAAAGTGTATAATTCAGTGGTATTTAGTACATTCACAATGTTGTGCAACCATAACTTTTCATCATCCCAAAAGGAACCCCATACCTATTAATAGTCATTCCTCCTACCCTCCTCTCTCCAGCCCCTAGAAACCACTACTGTACTTTCTGCCTCTATGGATTCACCTGTTCTGGACATTTCATATCCATGGACTCATACAATATGTGGCCTTTTGTGTCTGGCTCCTTTCACTTAGCAGAACGTTCCCAAGGGCCACCGTGTCCTAGCAGGTGTCAGAACCTCATTCCATCCTGTGGTTGGGTAATACTCCGTTGTATGGATAGACCCCATTTTGTCCATTCGTCTGGTGATGGGCATCTGGGCTGTTTCCACCATTGGGCTGCTGGGAACAATGTTGCTCTGAGCATCCAGGGACAAGTCTTGTTTGAACACCTGTTTCCAGTTCTCCGGAAGGTCGGAGGGGAATGCTGGGTCATCACGTAGGGGACTGAACTTTGAACGTGGAAGACTTTGAGGGGCCCGAAGACTGTTTTCCACGGCGGGGGCACCATTTTACGTTCCCTCCAGTGTGTGCGAGGTTCCAATTTCTGCCTCTGCCCTTGCAGTCCTCATGCCGGGCCAGCAGGAACACGGTGAAAGGCTACTTCCTGGCGGGCCGGGACATGGCCTGGTGGCCGGTGAGTGCTGACACCCCCAGCTCCTCCTTCTGTGGGGTGGGGAACAGCATCTGACCGTCGGCACAGGTGCCGGCTCGGGGCTCATCCCTGAGGATGAGGGATGTCCCAGGCAGGCAGTGAGGGGGCAGGGTGAGGCTGGAAGGGCGTCCCCAAGCTGGGACTGTCAGGTTGGGATGCTGGGAATTGTGTAAAGGGTGGGGGCTTTGGAGTCTGGTAGGGGGAGCCTGCCAATGATTCCTTTTCCTCTCTGTCCTCCAGATCGGAGCCTCTCTCTTCGCCAGCAGCGAGGGCTCGGGCCTCTTTATTGGACTGGCGGGTTCGGGTGCGGCCGGGGGCCTGGCCGTAGCGGGCTTCGAGTGGCATGTGAGCTGCCGGTGGGCAGGGGCAGGTGCAGCCGCGGGAGGGTGCTGGATGGGCCTCCACTGGAGTCTGCCCTCGGCCCAAGGGTCAGCTCCCAGCAACTCCGGGCGGCCAATGTCTAGATGGGTGGTGTTCCTGGGAAAGGTTGGTCTTCAGAATGCCAAAGCGCTGGATAGGCCAGCAGGAGGAGAGCTGTTAGCCTTGGCCAGGGGCCATCAGTATACAGATGCACAGAGAGGGGATGAGGCCACTTCAGGTTCTCCTGGCAAGCCAGGCCTCCAGACCGCTGGTCCCGGCTACGTCTCTAGAGCGGGTTTGGGGGGAGCTGCACCTGCTGTCCTCACTCTGCCTCTGTCCCCCTCAGGCCACGTATGTGCTGCTGGCCCTGGCTTGGGTGTTCGTGCCCATCTACATCTCCTCGGAGGTGAGTCCACTCCCGGGGCCCCAGGGTGACCTCACCTGGGTCGGGGCCTTGGTCCGGCTTGGTGGTGCTGATGAGCGGGAACCCCGGCTTCGCTCACAAGTTGGTGAGCGAACCCACTGCTCTCCGGGCTGGGTTATTAGTCCAACTAGTGTGCCTATAACTCATGAAGACAGGTCCCCGAGGACCTCAGCCTGGGGGCTTTGCTGGTTTCTACTGCCCCTGCTTGCCGCATCTGGGGGATGATGCTCCGTCTACTCAAGCACATAGGCGGCACACCTGGGCGGCACACCTGGGCGATACTGTCCCCGACTCTCGGGGGAGTGCTTAGTCCCTGCCCCCGTGTCTCCTCCAGATTGTCACCATGCCTGAATACATTCAGAAGCGCTACGGAGGCCAGCGGATTCGCATGTACCTGTCTGTCCTGTCCCTGATGCTGTCCGTCTTCACCAAGATATCGGTGAGCTGCGCCCCCTACTCCCAGCGTCCAGCCAGCACAGCCTGGAATCATTCCTGCTCTAGGGGCCCCTCAAACAGACCTGATATCCTGTCGTCTGTCTCTAGTTCAACAGCTGGGGAAACTGAGGCCCAGAGAGGGACAATCATTGCTCACACAGTGAACCTGGGGTAGCTGGACCAGGGCTTCCAGAATGTCAGTTCGGCAGCTCGCATCGTCAGGGGACAAAGCAGGCCTTCTGAGTCCTGCTTTGCCCCAGGCCTAGATATGAGGGTGTTAGGGGTTCTCGCTATGAGGGGTCACTGGTGGGGGTGGGGGTCAGCCTGGGTGTCTTTCTGGGCCAGCGCGGAGGTGAGCCACGACTGCCCACTAGGGGGCGCTGAGAACGCGCACGGTCGCTGGTGGTTCAGAAGCCACCGGGAGCCCATCCTGTGGCTGGTCAGCTCCTTCGCAAAGCTGAACCCTGGCGGCACCCTCCTGGTATTTGGGTGCCGCCCTCGTGGGCACTCCAGGCCTCTTTCCCTTGGGGGCTTGGACTTGGTCCCCCTGGGAGGGTAAGAGCAGAAACACCCCTCGAATGTCAGTCAAGGCTCACTTTGGGCTCATCTTGTTGGAACCCCTGATTTCACAGATAGGGAAACTGAGGCCCAGGGCAGGAGAGTAACTTGTCCCAAGCTTCCTGGTGACTTCTTGGCAATACCATGTCTTCTGGCTCTCACTCCTGAGTCCATGGGCACCCTGCCCTTGACCCCCGAGGCCATCTAGCCCACTTCAGCCCCAGCTTCTGGAAGGACTCGGGAGGTGGGGACCAGGGCCCGAGTCCTACATCGGTCTGCTTCTGGCTGGGTGCACCCCGACGAGACCCGGAGCCTCTGTTTCCTTGTTCGTAAAGAGGGCAGGTCATCTGTGAGGGGGGTGAGGCTGTGGAAGCGCTCTTGGGCTGCTAGTTTCCGACCCCCGGCCTCGAGGGCTGCAGTGGGGGATGAGGCTGCCGGGTTCTGATCGTAAGGGGCCGAAGGACCCAAGGGACCCTGGGGACTCAAAGCAGGGGACTGACACAGTCAGCTCTGCTCTGGCACCTCTCAGTGGGTGGACTGGAGGGGAGAGGAGCAGAGTGGGGAGTGCCCGGTGGGGCCCCATGGGGCCAACCTGTGTGCACGGGGCGGGGGCGATTCTCCTCCCCCCCCAGCTTCATGCTGCTATATGTCTGTGGTAGAGTCGCATCTCATTCAGGGGTGGCGTGGGTAGGACTCCAGAAGGACTGAGGCTTAGGAGGGGACGTCCTAACAGAGATCTCATCCTGCAAGCCCAGTTTACAGATGAGACAATCGAGACCTAGAGAGCAACCGTGACTTGCTTGCTCAGGCGGAGAGCATGGTTAGAACCCAGGCCTCTGCCTTCCCGCCCGGGGCCACAACCTCAGCTCTGTTGCACTGAAACAGCTGGGACTTGACACTTTAAACTCCTTACTGTGATAGGGGATGACTCGACTGACCCTCCTATAAAATGGAAAACAGGGGCGCCTGGGTGGCTCAATTGGTTGGGCGACTGCCTTCGGCTCAGGTCATGGTCCTGGAGTCCCGGGATCGAGTCCCGCATCGGGCTCCTTGCTCAGCAGGGGGTCTGCTTCTCACTCTGACCCTCCCCCCTCTCATGCTCGCTCTCTCTCTCTCATTCTCTCTCTCAAATAAATAAATAAAATCTTAAAAAAATAAAATAAAATAAAATAAAATGGAAAACAGCCCACTGACGTCAAGGCTGGGGCTCCAGAGCCAAGACTGGGTTGCCGGAGGAAGCCCAGAGGAACGCTAATTGCTTGGCTTGGTTTGGGCGGGACTGGGGCCGCCCTGGCTGATGGCTTTGGGCTGAAACTCTTTGAAGTGCATGCGCCCAGCTGGCCCCCGGAGGCCCTGACCGCACTGGGAATGTCCCAGCTGTCTGCACATTCAGCACCCGTCCCAGCTGCAGTCTGTCCGGACAGAGACCACCCGGCTCACCGGCTCCCACCCCTCAGGCAGGGACAGTGGTGTGCCGGGAGAACATTCGATGGCAGGGTGCGGACATTACCGCCCTGACCCTCAGATGGGGACTGGGGCCACTGAGCCCCATCACTGCGTGGCTCTGGGCTAGTCATTTAACCTCTGGAAAATAGAGAAACGTGGCACAAGACCCTAGGTCACGTGGAGTGAAGGCCACATGTGGCCTACAAGATCCTCCAAGATGTGGCCCCTACCACCTCGCCAACCTCTCCTGTCCCTCTCCTCCTGTCACACACATCATTCCAACCACACTGGCCCCCTTGCACATCCATGAACACACCAGGCGTGATCCTGCCCCAGGGCCTTTGCACTTGCTGTGTTCACTGCCTGGAACATTTTTCCCCTGGATATCCACATGGCTCACATCTTCATCTCTGTCAGGTCTTTCAAATTTCACCTTCTCAGTGAGGCCTGCCCCTCCCTGCTTTCCCTCTTTTTCATACTCGCACTATCTTCCGGTATGCTGAATAATTTACTTAGAATGTCTGTTGTCTGTCTCCCCCATTTCTTCTCTCTGTTCACTGATGTGTCTCTGGCGCTCCTATGTGCCTGGCATACCTCATGGGACTGAAGGAAAAAGTATGCCAGGGGCCAGCTAATTCTTTCCGGGAAGGGCCAGAAAGTCAGTATTTGGGGCTTTGCAGGAGTCATAGCTGTTACTCGACTTTGCTGCTGGAGTGCGAAACACAATACCAATGCGTGTGACGGGATTTGGTCTGTGGGCTCTGCTGTGCCAGGCCCTGGGCAAGCCCTGGGTGATAAATACATTCCTTACTTGCAGGGAGTGTAATGTTCCTGATGGAGAAGTACACAGGCCAATATAGTCGTAATAGTAAAGTGTGGTGAAAGAGGCAAAGGTGGGGCTGAATTCTAGAATGATGACAGCAGGAGGAGAGATCAGGCTCCCTTCGGAGAGAGTGGCCTGTGTTGAAAATGCCAGGTTTGCAGGAACAGAAGGAAGGGGTGAGGCTAGAGTGCAGGGAGCCGCATAGCTGTGAGTGAGGAAGGGGATGGGAGGGGGCTGCCTGCCGGGTGGCACAGGGCCTCTGGGCATGGCTAGCTGGATCTTATTCTATGTGCGGTGGAAATGCAGAGAACTTGATTTTCCTCTGGACAAGCCGAGTGCGGGAGGGGCCAGTGAGGGGCTTCCAAAGGGATGGGGCCGGGGGTGGGGACAGCAGACGTGGGAGTATTTTGGAGACAGCCCTGGCCAGTGGGTCGGGTGCAGCGAGTGTGGCAAAGGTGAGAAGTTTCTGGAGCCCTGAAGGGACAGTGATGGCCTCGATGGAGATGGGCAAGGTTTGGGGGCAGGACAGGCTCCCTTGGGGGGTCCTGCCCGCCCTTCCCCCCACCTCCCCGAGGGCGGGGCTCTGCAGGGGGATGGAAGAGGCTGGGCCTGCAATCGTGGCCTGTCTCTCCGCATCCACTTCCCCATTTTCCAGATGAGGGCCACTGAGGCTCAGGAGGTGAGGTGACCTGCTCAAAGCCACGTGGCCAGGACACAGCCGAACAGGGACATAGACCCGGCCCGTGTGGCTCTGGGTTTAGGGCTTTTAGCTTGTACCAGGCCGCAGCTCTCCTGGGCCCACAGAAGCCGGGGCTCCGGCTGTAGGAGAGGTCAGACTGGGTGCCGTCGCAAGTTCCTCGCTGGGACTCCCCGGGAACCTGCAGGCAACCTCCTAATCGCTGCAGCGGCATATCTTTTTTTTTTTTTTTTTTTTAAGATTTTATTTATTTATTTGAGAGAGAGAATGAGATAGAGAGAGAGCATGAGAGGGGGGAGGGTCAGAAGGAGAAGCAGACTCCCCGCCGAGCAGGGAGCCCGATGCGGGACTCGATCCTGGGACTCCAGGATCATGACCTGAGCCGAAGGCAGCCGCTTAACCAACTGAGCCACCC
This sequence comes from Mirounga leonina, assembly GCF_011800145.1. Taxonomy (NCBI): domain Eukaryota; kingdom Metazoa; phylum Chordata; class Mammalia; order Carnivora; family Phocidae; genus Mirounga; species Mirounga leonina. The sequence continues at coordinate 10,851,014 of NW_023270777.1, read as the reverse complement.
AGGTGGCCCTGCAGCGGCAAATCTTTACTGCACGCTCTGCAGGGTCCCGGAGGGAAGAGTGCAGCCCAAGTCCCACGTCCACACCTTTGCCTGTGCTGCTCCTGACACGGTCTAAGTCCTCGTCCCTCCTTGGGGCTCACTGCCATGGAAGGAAGTCCCTGAGGAGGAGAGGTTAGGAGAGAGCATCCGGGAAGAGAGTTCTGGAAGATGGGGCGTGCAGACGGGGCAGCTCCAGGGCACAGGGACCTGGCTGGCCGAAGCCTGGAGGCAGCGAAGTGCAGGGTGTGCAAAGGAGACCAGGCTGGTGTGACCAGAGTCACCTGGGCTGGGAGAGATGGGTGGCCGGGGCCTGAAGGCCAGCCACACAGATCAGGGCTGAGCTCTGAGGGCGGCCTCTGTCCAGGAAGGGGTCCTGAGCACCGGCTGGAGGAAGAGCAGGCCAGGGAGAGGGGGTGCTGCTTCCTTCTAGAGACTTCCTGTTCCTCTTCTCCTGGCAGCTCCATCTCTGATACCCTTCAGGGCCTGGCCTCAGGGAAGTCTCTCCCCTCCCCAGGCCTCAGTTTCTCCTCTGGTCTGACGGGGCAGGGGGCTTGAAGAGTCCTTCCTGCTCTGACGTTCACAACCCTGGGCTTCTCTCTTTGGGCTGGAGGTAGACACACTCTCCCCAAGACACATGCACTCACACACACACACACACACACACACACACACGTCACCAAAGCCAGTAGCTAGAGTGAGGGGCTGCTGTTCTCCTGAAAGCACCTTGTCAGAGTCCACACTGGCTGATCTCTCCAAGAGAGGGTAAAGGGGAGCCTGGAGAGAGAGGTACAGGGAATGCAGGCTTTGGAATCAGGGGGTCCACAGCCGACTGAGCAGTGCTGCTCGGCTCTATGGTGGGCCAGGCACTGTAGCTCGAAGGGGCCTCTGCCCCCTGAGCCTCGTGCTGAGCGGTCCCCCACATACACAGGCTCGGCTGACCCACTGGCCTTGCCCAGCCTTGTCAGGAGCCCATCGGCCCCAAAGGCTGTATTTCAGGTCATCTCCCCTCCACCAAGCAGGCCCAGAATGGCAGATCAGGAAACTTGGCAGGGTGGAGCCCCTTGTCCGGCCCCTAGTCCCATAGACAGAGTCCTGCCCTCCTTCCCTGGGCTCCCACAATACAGGTGGGGGTGGTGTTGGAATTAGGGTTGTAAGGCTCAACCCAGGACGAGGACTCCAGCCCCACATGCCGCCCCGGGGTCTGGGATGACAGCGGCTGGATCCAGTCCAGCCCCTGGGGACCAGCCTGGGCCTGAGACATGGTCCTGGCTTCGGGTCCAGCCCCACCGGAGGGCAGTAAGCAAGACTGCCTGTCTGTTCCCCAGCCTGCCCCCCCCCCCAGAACACATCTGGTCTCTTTTCAGGGCCCCCGTCTAATGGGGAGCAGAGAATAGGGGGCACACCCAGACAGATACTGGCCTGCAGACCTGTTTCCTAAGGCCCATTGGTCTTCTTTTTTTTTTTTTAAAGATTTTATTTATTTATTTGAGACAGAGAGAATGAGAGAGACAGAGAGCACATGAGAGGGGGGAGGGTCAGAGGGAGAAGCAGGCTCCCCGCCGAGCAGGGAGCCCGACGCGGGACTCAATCCCGGGACTCCAGGATCATGACCCGAGCCGAAGGCAGTCGCCCAACCAACTGAGCCACCCAGGCGCCCCCCATTGGTCTTCTTGAGCCTCCCTCAGGAAGCCCTCCTGGACTCCTCCTTTCCCATCTCACCCCCCCCCCCCCCACCCCGGCAGGGGCCAGACTCAATGACAACACTGCTCCTCGGTGGACATGGGCCACTTAGGACTTTATTAACATTAGCAACATTCCCTGCACACTGCTTGTCCACATCCAGGACCTCCTCCCACCCTCACGACAGTGCCGGCGGGGGTGCGGGGTGGCTGGGGGTGTGTCTCCCACCTTGTCCACGGGGCACCGAGGCCACACGGTGCGCGAGTGGTGCCCTGGCTCGAGCCTCCGCGCAAGTTCCTCTCCCATTCCCCAGATCGACCTGTACGCCGGGGCACTCTTCGTGCACATCTGCCTGGGCTGGAACTTCTACCTCTCCACCATCCTCATGCTCGCCATCACGGCCCTGTACACCATCGCAGGTATGGCGCCCCGGGGACCCCCCACACAGGGGGCCTGACCGCCAGCCGGCCCGGGCATCCCTGCGGTGGGGCAGATGCATGGGGGGCACGAGCAGGAGGCGGGGGCCCCCTCCTCCCACAGCCTGGCCAGTGGAGCCGTGGAGTTGGTGCTGCCGGCCCAGCCGATTGGCCCCACAGCTGACGCACCTGAGAGGGCAGGGGACACATGTCGTGGAGCTGCTGCCCCTCCCCCCTCGAGCTCCGTCGTTTCTACCCACAGGGGGTCTGGCTGCTGTGATCTACACGGACGCCCTGCAAACGCTCATCATGGTGGTGGGGGCTGTCATCCTGACCGTCAAAGGTGAGCGGGGGGGGGGGGCTGCGCTGCCAGGACCCAGGTGCCAGCACTGGGTGGGGGTGGGCTCACGAGGTCAAGCCACCCGGCAGTCGGCCGCCCCCGCGGCGGCGGCCTCCCGACGGCGGCCCAGCTGAGCGTGTGGCCTGCCCCGGGCTGGCTCGGGGCTTGATGGAGAGGGAGGGCCGAGGGCACGTGTGCGCACCATCAGCGGACCACAGAGCCGCCCGGGCCTCTGGTCCAATTATTAAAAATCCTGTGCATCACGGCAGAAGCACTGCAACAGCCCGCAGGCCGGGGCTGGGGAGGAGGGGAGAGGGTTGAGACGCGTTGGTGGTCCTGGCCTGGGAACCCGGACGAAGCTCCGAGGGCGGCCCCATTAGGGGCTATCAGAGCCAGCAGGATCCCACAGGGGTAAACCGAGGCTCAGACTGGAGGATCCCGTGGCCCAGCAATTTCTGACCTTTGAATAGCGTTCGTACGCTTGCTCTGAGTACTCGGCCCGGCCTGGGCTCGGGGCGGCAGAGAGGCCAGGGCCAGAGTGCCGGCGGCAGGCTCCCAGCCTGGCAAAGGCAGGGCAGAGGGGCGAGGAGCAGGCAGATGAGACAGAGCGTCCCCCGTATTCACACTTATGTGTGTCTGCCTCCTTTCAGACAGGGGCCCACATCCCTGGAACCCACTGCAGGGGAGGGAGCCAGGCAGCCAGGCCCAGGCTGGATGGGGGGGCAGTGACTGCAGACACAGCAGAAGCCACAGATGGGCCGGGGCTTGCCCATGCAGGGCCCTGACCCTGAGGTAGACGGGAACAGTGAGGGAGCGAAAGGAGGGAAATGACTTCTGGCCCGAGCCCCAGCCGGCTGGCCACGTGGCCTCGGTCACTCCTGTGCCCCCTCTGGGACTCGTTCTGTTCTCAGTGCTACATGACTGCCGGGCATCCTCAGCTCTGCCCAAGTCACATCCTTCAGAAGCCCCAGGTCAGGGCTTTAACACTTTAGACTCCTCGGGAAGGTCCTCGAATGCCAAGAAAAAGTACTTTTGCTCCCTTGAGTCAACAATCTGAAGCCTGGCAGAGAACCCCTCGCCCGAGGCCAACAGGCATCCAGGGCCCAAGGGGACACTGTAGGTGTCCACGTGCAAAATGCTCATTTAATAGTCTTATTTTAAATACAAATAGAACAGTCATTTGAATCCCCCACCCCCTTGCTTTTTAAACCCTCTACCCTCCATACCTTTCCAGAGACTGGGAAAGGTGAATGGGAAAAAGTCAAGTTTGATGCACTGGGAAGTGGGGGCCCTGAGTCAGGGCCACCAGCCAGCAACCCGTCCCTGCCCCGCCCTCTCCAGCTTTTGACCAGATCGGTGGGTATGAGCAACTGGCGGCTGCCTATGCCCAGGCCATCCCACGCCGGACCATCGCCAACACGACCTGCCACCTGCCGCGGGCAGACGCTATGCACATGTTCCGAGACCCCTACACAGGGGACCTCCCGTGGACCGGGATGACCTTTGGTCTGACCATCATGGCCACCTGGTATTGGTGCACTGACCAGGTGAGTGTCAACGTCGCTGGCCACCCCACCTTCCTGCCTTCCGGGCCGGGCTCTGGACGGTCCGGGCGGCCCGTCTGCCAGTCCCTGGCACAGCCCCACGGACACCTGCTTGGTGAGTCTGGGCTGGGGCAGAGACCACGGACCGCACGGCTCCAGGCCCAGGGACGGGGTGCTAGGGGTCCTTGCGGTCCCGGGGGGCCTGAGCCCTCTGTTTAGAATCAGAGGAGGCCCACTGGCCACTGCCCGTCCTGGCCTTCAGGTGCTTCGACTGGGACAGTTTGGAGTACGGGATTCCAAAAGGACTTGGCTGCTCTTTAGGGTGCCTGCCATCGGCCTGGGGGCTGGCGTTTCGGGCCGGCCTTGGGGTCCCGGGATCAGCCAGAGTGCGGGACATGGGGCCCGCCTTGACCTGCCAGGGGTATGGGCCTGCCATGGCCGGGCCCGCTTTCCTGGCAGAGCTCTGGGTGCCATCAGCAGCAGGGCGGCAAAGCGGGAGTCCCGAGGTCCTCATCGGCCGCAGGAAGCCATCTTTCTCCCTGGTCCCTGAGGCAGGGACCCTACAGTGGGCGATGGGCTGGCCCTAGAAGAGAAAGAGCAGAGACGGTGAGCCCCCCCAAGGGCTGGGGGCAGGCCACAGCTAGCACACCTGGGTTTGCCTCCTGGCCTGGCCACTCACCTGCTGGTGGTCCTAGACAAGTCTGTTTCACTACTTTGTGCCTCAGTTTCCCCGAGTCCTATGGGAATAATCCCGCCTTCTGTGGTTACGATAAGGCAAGTTCCTGCTGTGCCCGCCCCAGCCTCCTCCATCCGTAAAGGGGGCTGGACGGGTTTGTTGGAGGGAGCACCTCAATGTGGGCCGGGAAAGTTCTGGTGAGCGCAGGGGCTGGGTCTTCTTCTGGAGTCTGACTCTCGCTCTCCCTGGGCTGTGAACACACCAGGGGACTGTGGGCAGTTCCAGGCAGCCGCCTGGTGGCAAAAGGTCTTGTGAAGCAAGAGATGACCATCTTGCCTCTGGACCTGGCTCCCCAAGGGCCCCACCATGGGCCTGAGGCAGCGAAGCCCAAGAGCCACCCCAGCCAGCCACTAGGGGATGAGTGAGGAGAGCCTTCCCTGCAAGAGAGGCCTGGCCAACCCCAGTCCCAGGCCACAACCCCGAGGCCCAGAAGGTAGACCTGGGATCCGCACCCAGAATAGAGTGACCTCCCCCATGGCCATGGCTCCCGCCCACGAGGGGAGTGTTCAGCGGGCTCAGTCCTGGCTCTCCCTCTCCCAGGCAGCAGGAGCTTAAGGACCGTCTCTGGGCTGTGTCAATGGGAAGTAATCCAGGATAGGCTTCAGGAACCTTGGGAGGCTGGGCCTCAGTTTCCCCAGCTGTAACATGATTCTGGTCTCACACGTGGGCCTCTGGGGCACACACTGAGCTGACAGCAGGTGTCTACCCAGCATCCCGGGAGAGTGGAGGGCCCACCCATGCCCCTTCACCCCAGGACACCTGTCATTTCCTCCCTGGCATGACACTGGCATTTCTGGGCGGGATATTAGTCAAGAGATTTTCCCAGGAAGGCCAAGTGAGTCAGCACCCTGCCAGCCCTCAAGGTCAGGGCTGGATGCGCCTTACTGCCTGGATACCGAGGCAGGACGCTGCTGACCCCAAAGTGGTCCCGAGTACCACTGACATTGGGGCCTCATAGCCTGGCCTGACTTCCCTGTCGTCCTTTGGCTCAGGCTGGGTCTGCCCAGGGGGGACGGCCAGGCCTTGGCCCAGAACCTCACAATACAGGCACCTTTGCACTGAACCCCACGGGGCTGGTCCTACTCCGCCGTGACCCTCAGCAGCAAGCGGGGGCTTGCAGGACGCCAACCGGCCACCGGGCCGGGGCAGCCCTCCGAGACGCCCGGTCTGGTCGGCACCAGGAGGCGGCTCTGTGCGCTGCGACCCCGGGGCTTTTCACTGGCTTTGGACTTTTCACTACCTCCTGGCTCGTCCGTAATGTGTAGCTGATGCTCTCAAACTCAGGAACAAGCAAACCCCGGCCCAGGAGGCAAAAGGCCCCATGGGCAGTGAGCTCGGCCACGCCCCTCCCTGACCTCGGTGGCCCTGTCTGAGCACCAGTTTTTTTTTTTTTATTCTTATGTTAATCCCCATACATTACATCATTAGTTTTAGATGAAGTGTTCCATGATTCATTGTTTGTGCACAACACCCAGTGCTCCATGCAGAATGGGCCCTCCTCAATACCCACCACCAGGCTAACCCATCCTCCCACCCCCCTCCCCTCTTGAACCCTCAGTTTGTTGTTCAGAGTCCATCGTCTCTCATGGTTCGTCCGCCCCTCCGATCTCCCCCGCTTCATTCTTCCCCTCCCGCTACCTTCTTCTTCTTCTTTTTTTTTTTCTTAACATATATTGCATTATTTGTTTCAGAGGTACAGATCTGAGATTCAACAGTCTTGCACAATTCACAGCGCTTACCAGAGCACACACCCTCCCCAGTGTCTATCACCCAGTCACCCCATCCCTCCCACCCCACCCCCCACTCCAGCAACCCTCAGTTTGTTTCCTGCGGTTAAGAATTCCTCCTATCAGTGAGATCATATGATACATGTCTTTCTCTGTTTGACTTATTTCACTCAACATAATACCCTCCAGTTCCATCCACGTCGTTGCAAATGGCAAGATCTCATTCCTTTTGATGGCTGCATAATATTCCATTGTGTATATATACCACCTCTTCTTTATCCATTCATCTGTCGATGGACATCTTGTGAGCACCAGTTTTTGACAACCAGGCCGGCTCAGGACCTGCCCAGAGAGCGGCGCCAGGGTCCCTATGCTCACGGGCCAGCATCGCACCGTGGCTGACCCTGAAGATGGACCCCCAAGGAAGTCTGAACTCACGGAACCTGTGAGCAGCCAGGCACAGGCTCGGCCCTCTACACAGTGCCTCACTCAGTCCTGCTAGCAACGCCGGGGGTCAGTGGTAGTACCCCGTCTTGCAGACGAGGTCCCACAGCCTCGGGGAGCTTCAGTGGCTGGGCCTGGGGAGTGAGTGCCAGCTTGGGGCCGAGCCTATGCTGAGATGTACTGGGGAGGCGGGAGCCCGCTGACCCCGCAGGGAAGGTCCCGGCCTTGCTGCCCGATGCTCGCTCTGCTGGAGCAGTGGGCCTCAGCTTCTCCAGCTGCAGAATGGGGGGACGGCAGCTGCCCCCCCCCCCCCCCCCCCCCGCCTCCCAGGGCTGGCCACCGTGAGCACAGAATAAAATGATGAGAGTTGATGTGCGGGGTTTTAGGAAAATGCTTTCTCTCTCCCACGAGGAGAGCAGCCCGGGCTCTGGCAAACCACAGGACATCAGAGGGGATGAACTACGGAGAACTACGTCTAAACCCTTCCTTGTCCAGACAGGGAAACTGAGGCCCAAAGTCAGGCAAGGACTTGTCCCCAGTCAGAGGCAGCTGTTGGAGAAGCAGGATGGAAGTCAGCCTGTCCTGCACACTTGGGGTCACCACTCTGGCACCCAATAATGATTGTTCTACCAAGAGCCGTGTCTTAAAGGGAAATGCGGGGAACTCTGCATGCAGCTCGCATGTTTGGAAAATAAGTTAAAACCACAGATTCTTACTTCTGAACTGCAGCTGGTGATTTCAACTGCAGAACACCAAACATAAACTACTTAAAAGCTGCAGATTGTCCAACCGTGTGAATGTACTAAAACCCACTGAATTGTACCATTTGGGTGGCTGAACTACACAAGAATTCTATCTCTGTGAAGCTGTTTAAAGTTACACTTGAGGGGCGCCTGGGTGGCTCAGTTGGTTAAGTGACTGCCTTCGGCTCAGGTCATGATCCCAGGGTCCTGGGATCGAGTCCCGAATCAGGCTTCCTGCTCGGCGGGGAGTCTGCTTCTCCCTCTACCCCTCCTCCCTGTTTGTGATCTCTCTCTCAAATAAATAAATAAAATCTTCAAAAAACAAAAACAAATAAAGTTACACTTAAAAAAAAAAAACAGAAACAAAAGGAAATCATGTCAGAGCTGGGAGGAATCTCAGATGCCATTGGTTCCAACCGATGCTTCCGGCTGGATTGCTGTCGGGCATCAGGCTCAGTTCTCTCAAGCAGCTCTAGGGCTAGAGGGACGGCACCCTATCTCCTGCCGCTCCCTGAGGCGCAGCAAGGAGAAAGCCCCCGACAGATGCCCCTGAGGGGGCCTGGGACTCACCCCCTCCTCGTGCCCCCAGGTCATTGTGCAGCGGTCGCTGTCGGCCCGGGACCTGAACCACGCCAAGGCAGGCTCCATCCTGGCCAGCTACCTCAAGATGCTGCCCATGGGCCTGATCATCATGCCAGGCATGATCAGCCGCGTGCTGTTCCCAGGTAGGACAGGCACGGGGGGCTGGGCTGGGGCTGCAGGGGGCCCAGGATTCTGGGTCCTGGACCTGCAGCGGTCACCGGGAGGAGAGGCAATGACGAATGTGAGCCAGGGGAGAGGGGAGGAGAGTGGTCCCCTGGGCCCTCATCAAAGGGACTGACATGGAGGTGGCTTGACATGAGGTCCAGACAGGGACCACTTACTGCTGGGTGACCTTGGGGGGTGTAAAGGACATCTCTGTGCTATCAGCAAATAAGGGAGTGGACCACACGGCAGGGCAGAGTCAACTCCCTAGAACTCCGATGTCTGAAATCTCTGGGTATTTTAAGCGCGTTTCCTTTCGGCTCCCAGTAGCTGGCTTCGGTTGCCTTTATAGGGCACAGGGGCTCCCCAGCGTCGGTAGGGACCAGCCACATGTGTGGCCCTGCGTTGTTGCTACCTGCCCCCCGCCCCCGTTCATCAGTTTCCCCATCTGTAGCATGCAAGGCCATCTAATCTGGGGATCTGGTACCCCAGCAGACGACCACTCTGGCTGCTCAGGCCTGGGGGAGGGACCCCTCATAGGCAGGGACCCCGACTCACCTGTGTCTCCTTGTCCGTGGAATTCGGAGCCTGCGTCCTCCTCGGAGTACCCGCCTCTCTTCTCTCCCGACCCGGGGCCCACGGCGAGCCATCCAGGGGTCCACCAAAGGTCCCGTGGGTCACGTGGGGGGCACTCAGCTGTCGGCGGGGGGGCTGGGCCGGCCCGTTGGCTATCTGCTCGGAGTGGCGCCTCTGGAGAGGGGCTGAGCGCCCCCTCACCTCAAAATACTCGTCTGACACAGAAGAGGAGGCCACCGAGGGCCGCCGGGGGCCGGGGCCATGGCTGGAGCTGCCCGAGAGGCTGTCCTGGTCACTGAGGGTCACATAGTCATCATCATCTTCTTCCTCCTCCCCATCTAGCCCATTGGGGATCACCGCTCCCTGGCCGTCAGGGTCATCCTGGGTCACAGACAGCTGCCGCCGGAGCGGGGCGTGGCCTGGGCCCGGTGTCCGGGGCGATGCTCCATCTGTCCCATTCTGGGGCGTCTCCTCTTCTGGGGTCTCCAGGGCCCAGTCAACACCGCCGCTGTCCTGGGCGAGCAGCTCTGCCACAGGGACTGTCCGGGGCTTGGGCACGGGGGGCTGGGGCTCGGGGTCCCCCTGCGGAAGGCCGTTCTCCGCTGGGCCCCCGTCCTGGGGGGCACTGGGCCCGGGGCTGGGGCTGCAGTCCTGGCTCTGCTTCCACAGTTGGGTGCTAGCTTGGGACATGTCTCGGATCTTGATGCGGTTCATCTGGCTGGGCTGGGGGTTCCAGATGTTGGGGTCGATGATATTGATGTAGCCCAGGATGTCACTGCCGGGCTCCGGGTCCGGCTCCACCCACGTGGGCAGGTACTCAAACATGTTGGCCCGCTCCAGGTTGAGCAGGCCGGGGTGGACAGGCAGGGGCGCCTCCGGGACATTTCCGGGCCGCTCGGCCAGGGTGGCGCCCCGCAGTCCGGGGGGCTTCTTGACCTCCTGCTTCTCGGAGGACGTCTTGGCGATTTCATCGGCGCTCTTGGCCTTGACCAGTGCGTACTTGGGGTTGACGAGTTTCTTGGCTACGGTGCCCGAGGGCACCAGTGGCACCACGGAGGGCAGCACGATGGGCTCGGGCTCGGGCTCCTTCTCCATGGGGATGTCCTTGAGGCTGACGCCGTGGGACATGAGGTACAGCTCCTGGAACTGCCGGTCGAACATCTCCACCACCTGGCCCGACAGCACGGAGATCACGTTCCGGTCCGTCCTCGCGGCTGACCACGTGAAGCTGCAGCACAGGGAGACAGGGCGGCCCGGTCAGGCACAGGGGGGCCTGCCTCCTCCCTCCAGCCTCGGGTCCCCAGTCTAGGGAGTCCCCAGCCACGGCAGCGAGCGTGTGAGCAAGGCCCCGAGCACCCAGAGGCTGGCACTCATCAGACTGGCTACGGGGGTCTGGATGGAATCGAGAAGTGAGCACAAGCCTCGGGGTCAGACCTGAGTCTGGGACAAGTCACCTGCACCAGGGCCGCTCCCATCCGTCTAAAATAGCAGTGTGGCACTCCTGCGGGCTGTTAGAGGGCCCCGTAAGGCCGCTCACGGGATGCACAGTACAGCCCCGGCGCCGTCCAGCACACAGGGGCAGGTGCTATCCTCGGTGGCTTGGCTGCGTGGACGGGCGTGGCTGCGGACCGCCCGCCCCCCACCCCCGCCGCCCCCTGCATGGCGGGGTTTGCAGAACTGGGCCACGGCCATCCTTGTCCTGGCCCATCCCTGAAGGTGGCTCTCCGAGTGACCGCCCCGTGTGCTTGGCCCACACCCACCCCCAGGCCGGTGACACCTCTAGGTTGGCACAACAGTTTTGGGGACAGGAGCCCTCCCCTGCCTGCTTCCGGAGACAGGCGGGCGGCGTGCGGGCGTGCCCCAGCCCTGCTCACACCTCAGCAGTTTTAGGACCCACGAACCGGAATAACCAGGGTGTCATAAGGCAGGATGAAGGCCAGAAGCCATCTGGGAACAGGAGCCACCTCTGTCCCTGGCCCCCAGAAAGCTGGAGAGTCACCTGTAGGAGCCACAGATGGCCCGGTCTCCATCCACGAACATGAACTTCTGGGCCAGGGCACCCTTGAACTTGGTGGCCGACCGTGTGAAGAACTCCGTTCCCCCGCTGCTCCGCACCCTGAGATTCTGTGTTGGGGGACAGGAGGCAGAGTTATGTGACCACAGCCCTGACCACACTGGCGGGGGTGGGGGTGGGCAGCAACCTGTGCCCAGGGCTCAGGCAGGGCTTCGGGGAGGGGGTGCGGAGGGGCTGGAGGCACGGGGTGGTGTGTGTGAGGACCACAGGGTCCCGGCCAAGGCGCAAAGCGGTAGGAAGACAGAAAGGAGGGTGGGGCTAGTGACAAAACGCGTGGCGCAGGATGGCCTGGGCGTGGCCTGAAGGCTGTCCACGGAGCAGACGTGGGCAGGACAAGATGTGCGCGGCCAGGCCAGCATGGGACAAGCCGTCACAGGTGGTGGGAGGCCGTTGCAGGGTCTTGAGCAGGAGGGGCGTGCAGACACGTTTTAGAAAAGTCCCACGGGAGCTGTGCAGGGATCGGGGTATTGCTGTCGGGCAAGTGTGTGGCTTTCCCAGGGCGAGTGGCCAGCCGGGCCCCTCTCCCCATCTTCCCTGCACACAGCTGTCTCACTGTCCCCGCTGAGCCCTGCTCACTGAGGACCAGGCTCGCAGCACTCTCCTACTTTCTCACAGGCCAGCTCGCCGCCTGCCACCCAGCAGTGGTTCAGTAAATGGTCAAACCCCACCCCTCACCGGGCTGGTCCTGTGGCACAAAGGCAAGCCACAAAGGCCCCCGCGCAGGTGCGAAAAGCCAGGGTTAGGGCACGGCAGGCCCTGGGAAGGGCAAAGAGACCCAGGAGTGGAGGGGACCCCAAAGTAGAGCCTCAGGATAGGAAAGACCCTTGGGCTCATTGGTCCAAGCACTGCCCCTGTTAGAAACCCAGGCTCCCGGCCCGCGCTCCCCCCCCCCCCGCCCGGAGACGTGCTTCTGGAGGACGGGCGGCAGGCTGCGAGTTTCAGGTTTACCGCAAGCCCCAGTGAATCTGACACCTGCCCAGGGCAGAGACTCCCTCGGCAGCATCCTGCCGGTCCGTCTGCAGGTCCGTGACAGGAGTCACTCCCTCCAGAGGGGGTCTGTGCCGACTTCACTCCCTCCTCGACCCCTACCCAGGCCCCCAGCTGCAGACCGAGGGGATGGTGACGAGGACCCTGCACTGGAGGTGGGGGAGGAGGCAGAGTAGTAAGAACCCCAGCTCTGGGGGAGGGGCTGGGGAGGATCCTGGGTATAGGCTGACATCGGGAAGGCGGGGATGAGTGGGTCGGGTGGGAAAAGGGTGCAGCATTCCAAACGTGGGAGCACAAAGGCCTGGCAGCAGGAGCGGCATCTAAGACCTGGGAGGACTTCCTTGGCGGGAGGACGGTGGGCGATGGAGCCTGCAGAGCAGGCTCAGCCACATGCCGATGAAAGACCCTACCCCTGCTCAAGGGCCTGGCTCTACCCTGGGGGCAGTAGGGAGCCATGGAAGGATTCAGAGCGGGGAGTGATGGAGTTGGAGCTGCCCCTCCAGAATAGCGCCAGTCCTGGCATCCAGCGGGAGGGTGAATGAATGGGGGGTGGGGGGGGTGGGCAGGAGGTGGACAGGCAGGGGGTTTCTGTGAGTGACGGGGTGCACGGCCTGAGTCAGGGCAGGGGAGACAGGGAGGAGGGAATGGGTCTGAGAAAGCCGGAGCCTGCCCTCCATGCGGGCCCCCAGCCCAAGGGTGCTCCTGTGTCTGTTCCTTCTGTGACAGGTCCCAGACCCCTCTCTGCTGGGCAGCCCCAGGGCGGTATCCAGAGGTTACGTGGCCGGCATGGATGCCCACCTGGCCGTGGGGTGAATAATCGTTTGTTGTTGGGCCCAGCCCAGTAGGTAGATAAGCCTCTAGTCCCAGGGCCGGCTCCCCTGCTCCCCAGGCTGTCTGTCGGTACACAGCCAGCTCAGCAGGAAGCTGGCCATAACCCAGGACAATTAGTGCTCGTGACTTTGTACCCAACACAGAGCACGCTCGGGGACCAGAAGTTGGAACAAAGATCCTGGAGGCGGTTTGAGGCCTTCCCCCATCACCTGTGCCCGACCACAGCCCAGCTCTGTGGCTTCTGTGGCTCCCTGCGCAGAGCTCTGCCTGCTGGGGCCACAGACCTCTCCTTGGCCTTGAAGAACAGCCCCCAGCCTTAGTCCCGCTCTCACCAGTGTCTGCCCCCGCCCACCCCAAAGCCTGTCCCCGTGAAGGGCTCAGAAGGTCACCACCTACATCTCAGAAAGACCCAACTCCAAGTGAGAGGCCTTGGCTCCCCTGATTTGCTGTGTGACGCTAAGCAGGTCCCTGGGCCTTCATTTCCCTGCTTGCACGCTACACAGACGGCCTCGGACTCTAAGGCCCATCCGATCCGGGGGCCAGCAGCAGCAGGTGGGGGCTTGCACCCCCCGTTCCCATCATGGCAGCTCCCCTGCTGGTTTGTTCCTGGGTGGGCCCCGCCCCGTGGGATCTGGCCCAGATGAGGTAACGTCTCAGGACTCAGGGCTCGGGTGCGCAGAGGTAGGGGATCCCACAAAGCCGCATTGTCTCTGAGCCCCAGGGCACCCCCAGCAGAGCATGTAGCAGGCAGGGTGGAGGACACCCAGGCTGGCTCCCGTGGGGCGCCTGGGGCAAGGCCCTGGACTCTCTGGAATCTCAGCTTCCTCAGGCACAAAAGGGAGGCAGAGGTCAGTCCCTGCGAGGACCTCAGGGGAGGACAGCTGGGCAGTGCTCCGTCCGCTCCAAGAGTGGCTTTTGCCCCAACCACTGTGGGGCACGACGGGGTGGGCACCCTGCCTGCACCCCCCACTGGGCCTCATATGCTCACAAAGAGGCCACCTGACCCCGTATCAAGCTGCCCAGGGCCCCACGTGGGCCGGTGGTAGGCAAAGGGGACAAGCTCAGTCCCCCACCGGGGCAGGGTGGGTCACTCAGGCTCTGGTCAAACATGGCTCCAGTCCCAGCTGGGCCTCCCTGGGCCTCAGTTTTCTCACCTGTGAAGTGGGCCCACTGAGCCTTCTGCTTCAGGGCTGCTGTGAAGCCTGACTAGAGCCACGATGCATGGGGTGAGAACCAGCAAGGTGCCCGGTGCTCGACGGGTGCTCCACGAATGGGAGGTGACAAAGGATGTGACAGCTCGTGTAGCGTGACAGGGACGTGACCCCTTCTGCTCGTGGGGGGAAAGAGGGGACTGACATGGAGGACTAGAAAATACCTAGAATGTCGTGGGTCAGGCCCATGGAGGCCAGGACCGCCAGCCATATGTGATGGTCGCGGGGGGCTCAGCGAGGGGGAGTGACCGGCCCACAGTCTCCCAGTCGGTGGGCTCCAGCCCCCCAGCTGTCCTGTGGTGGCTCTCTGCAGGGGCCTGCTGGCATCTCCTGGGCCCAACGGGGAGTCGGGAGGCCCAGAGGCCCTGACCAAGCCTGGCTGGTGACAGCGAGATCGGGCCAGCTGTGCAGACTGCAGGGGACAGAGAGCCCATGTCCCCGTGTCCTGGGCAGCCAACCAGCGTCCACTCACCTCTAAAGGGCCTGTTTCACTCTCTGTGATGGGGGACTGGGAGCCACACTCACCCTGGCCTCCCCGTGCCATCATGAAGCTGGGATGCGGAGGGGACGGGGCAGCGCTGAACCAGCCCAGCTCCAGGGCCTTGACGTCTGAGGGGCTCCTGGCTCCTCCCCCAGGCTGGGTTGCTCAGCCCCGGCACTGCTGATATTCTGGGCCAGGTGATGCCCTGTTGCAGGGTCTGTACACTGCATACAGCACGTTTAACGGTGTCCCTGGCTTCTACCCACCAGCTGCCAAGAGTCCCCTCCCAGTCGCAACCATTAAAAATCCTCAGAATGTTGACAAACGGCCCAAGCCAGGCAAAGCCCGCTTGGTGAGAAGCACTGGCCCATCACAGAGCCAGGCCAGGATCAGAGATGGCAGGACAGCAGTGGGAGAAGCCCTGGGCGCCGGAACGGGGCCAAGGCGTGGAACCTGAGCCACAGGCTGCACCCCTGCCTCCTCACCAGGGTGGCTGGAGTTCCCTCGTTCATCAGACAGAGGTCCGGCCTTAGCCCAGTGGCTGCCGGTTTTTCCAGTTTGGCGGCACAAAGCCGACTACCTTTTCAGATCAGCCAGGCATCTCGCTGCTCCCGTCCTGTCTCAGCTGTGAGGCTCGGTCCTGTGTCAGCTGTGAGGCTCGAGGCCCAGCCTAGCTTCCCCTAGCTCCCCCTGCCTCTGGGGCATCTGTCAGCTCTCAGTCTCACCCCGAATGTGGCCAGGTCACCTGGTGTGGCGCTGGGCCCCATGGGGACCAGAGGGCGGGTCCTCTTCTTGGGGCCTGGTCTCTGTTTGTAATTCGGGGCGCTCATTCCCACACTCCCTGCCTGAAGGAGTCAGGGGCCAGCTAAGCCAGCAAGCTGGGGTACTTGGGGATGGCTAGGACCCTCACACCCGGGGAAGGTGCTGGTGCATGGCCTGCCACCTCCCCTAGGAAGCAGGAGTTGGCTTGACCCAAGCAATGCAGCATCTGTTTGCAGAACTCAGAGCTCAGGAGGCACGAGGCTGGGGTGGGGGTGGCAGGCTGCCTGGAGGTGAGGGCGTGAGGGTGGCCCCCAGCCAGAACACAGCTGGAAGGAGGAGGGAAGCTCTTAAGACCAGAGCTGGGGTCTCATGAGGAGGGCTGAAGAACAGGTCAGGGAGAAGAGTTCATTACTGACTGCCCTGCCCCCACATGGCTTCCTTTACTCTTCAGAGCAGCCCTGCCAAATAAATGGGGCAAATTCCCATTTCTCAGACAAGGAAACTGAGGCCGACAAAGATTCAGTATCTTTGCCCAGGGTCACGGTGCAGGTGGCAGACCTAGGGCTCAGGCCTGGCTCCCGGCACTGCCCAGACTGGTGCCCGACATCCCCCTGGTCACAAGGATGACCCCACCAGGCACAAGCTACCCCGGGCCCATAGGAGCTGAGGGCAGGTCACTGCAGAACTGGGCAGGGGCGGCGGGCGGCCGAGGGTGGGCCCAGGGATTACTGGCAAAGGAAGTGCTCCTGAGACGGGCCCGGGCCCAGCTGGCCCATGGGCAGGGAGGTAGACCAAGCAGGCAGGCCCTCGACAAGGTGACACTTGGCCAGGGCCAGGCTCACGGGAGCCTCTGGCCACCTGCCCAGGCTGTGGAGGGGACAGGCTCAACAGCAAGAGTGAGGAGGTCAGGGTCACCCATTCTTTCCCATGAAGGGGCCCGACTCTCCGTGGCGTCCGGCTCCTGGGCACATCACTGCAGGGAGGTGGTGAGCAGGGACCCCTGGTTCAAGCTGCCCCGACCCTGCTTCGGGCTATGGTCTCATTTCAGCCTAAAGTGTGGGGAGAGGCCGCATACCGCACCCTCCCCTGCCTGGGGCCTGGGGTTTATAATTCCTTAGAGCCAGCAGCTGCCTAACTGCCCTTACTTAGCACGCGGAACACTTTTATAACCCTTGTCTCCTCTAATTTCATCCTCAAACAACCCTATTAGGCCACGAGGCACTGGAGGCTCAGGCAGGTGGAGCCACGTGCCCCAGTCCCACAGTGGGTTGCACGGTGAGCCTCCGTGGGCAGCACTGGGACTGCCCCAATGGCAGGTGCATCCTCAGCCAGGGGCATCAGGCACCGAGGATCGTGCCCTCCTGGTCTGTGCCAACTTCTCATTTCTGGCGGTCAGGCTCAGCTGCTGACTTGGCGGAATGCCTCTGGGCGAGCCACAGCCTCCCTGAGGCCTCAGTTTCCCCACCTGCCACGTGGGAGCCTCGGCCAGGGGGCCCTCAAGGCCCAGCTTGGGCATTCCAGGCCCCTAGGAAGCTGCAGGGCTGCAGCAGATTCTGAGCCCCCCGATGACACCAGGGAACAGAGGGCAGGGTAGGTGGGCGGGCAGTGAGGGCCAGGAACCAACCTCCCAGGGAAGGAGCCGAGCAGCCCCTGGGGCCACGTGCTCCGCCCAGTCCTGCCTGCCTCCCACTTCCCAGGAGCTCCGGAAGCTCTGAGCAGGCTTAACACTTGAGATTTCCCTACCGAGAAGACACACCAGACAGGGGTGAGGCCAGTCCCAGGTTCAGATCCTGCTTGGCATGGACAAGCCCACTCCCTGCGTCTTCATCCCACACGAGGCACGCATGCGGGGGCTGAGCCACGTGACGTGTGTAAAGCACCCACTGGGCTCACGGCAGGATGTGGGGGGCAGGGGGGGGGCCAGAGGTTCTCTGATCTGCTGCCCACGGGGCAGAGGCTTCTGCAAGTCACCTTTCAAGAGACGCCTTTTCTACACTCCAGACCTCTCCAGCATGAGCTGTCTGTCCCGGGAGTCCATTCTCGGTGCTAATTACACGGCGGGCAGCGCGCGGGGTGAGCGTGGGGCTTGGGGTCAACCCACCAGGGAGACCACATAAAAATGTCCCAACAGCCACAGACTCGCTGCCCAGAGAGCTCATAGCCACTTGAAAGGGCTCAGCTGGGATGGGTGGGCATACCTGACGAATACCAACAAATTACAGGCGCAAGAGCCCAGCCCCTTGTTAACCAGCCTGGCGTCGCCCCTTCTCCCGCGATCGTGTTCAGATCACAGGCCGGAAGCCCAAGGAAATCTGACCGGTCAGGAGCAGCTCTGGTGCTGGCCCCCACTCCCCTTACGCTTAACTTACTGGCAGCGAGTGACACCTGGACAAATTAACCAGTCAAGTGCCCAGGATGGGGCCGACCCAAGCCAAATTCTGTGAAAGTATTCGCTCTTGTCATGCATACTGATCCGTACTCTCGGGGACCGTGCTGCACATAGCAGGGGCCGAGCGACAGCTGGGTGGAAGGAGGGCTCCTCCTGCCCCCAAACATGGGATCAAATTTAGGCTGAGTGCAAGAGCACAGCGACAGTGGCCCACCTGCCCCTCTTCGGGACCAGAGAGATCCTGGAGCCCAGAGACAGGCAGGGATGAGCTCAAGGACACACAGCAAAGCGCTGCTAAGAACCCAGGTTCATCCTGATCCCTCCCCCTCTGCTCCATTGTGTCCTTCCCTAGAAAGCCCTTTCTACCCTGCTCTCCCTCCTCAAATTTATTTCAAGTCTGCAGCCATCAGGGAAGCCTTCCCTGACCTCAGCCCGAGGAAGCTGCCTCTGCCGGAGCCAGATTCTAAAAGGGGCGGGTAGAACATCATACAGAGAAAGATTCTGGCTTCAGCCCAAGAAATAACTTCCTGGGAGTCAGAGCTCTCCAGATAGGATGTGAGCTGCGGGAGCCTGGGTGGTGAGCACCCCGTCACTGGAGGTGTGCAAGCAAAGACAGGGGATCACCGTGGCCTGGGCTGCTCGGAAATCATACGTGATAAAGCACCTTGCCTCGGCTCCAGGACCGGATTAGCCCTTAACCAGCGTTTATCTTATCTCTGACGGTCGGAGGTGGTGTCCTGTCCCTCTGGGTGGTCAGGCAGAGGTCAAGTGACCGCTTGGCAGGAGGCTCTAGGATGCCTGACCTCTCTGTGCCCAGCATAGGGCCCCATCCCTAGGAGGCAGGTGCTGCAAGTGTTTGTGGACCCACCGAATGACCGCTCGGTCATTCCGGACCAGCCAGCTCACCTTGAGGTGCCCCAGGTGCATGCGGGCCCGCTCACACATGTGCAGGAAGTACTTGACGTTACTCTCGTCCACGATGATGTACACGGCCACCTTCCTCTTGAAGCTGGCGTCCAGCAGGTCCTTGAAGATGTCCACGTCGGTGAACATGTCCATGACCACGGCTATCACCTGCGAGCAGGAAGAGACCAGGGCTCTGGGTGGCAAGGCGGCGGGCACTGGCGCTCGGCAGAACGCACAGCCCTCCACACCCACCGCCCTCTCTGGGCGCCCCTGCTAGCCCTGCCCCACCCCCAGCCTCAGCACTGGGACTGGGCAGCGATGGCCTGGGGGCCTCTCTGGTCCCGAAGTTCTAGGGTTCAAGATTCTCCATCGGTGGCCAGACTGGACTTCGTGGAGCCGCGGGCCTGGAGAAGCACATTCGGCAGGCCCTCTGTCTCCGTAGTACAAGACGACAGAAAACAAAGCCCCGTCTCCTGGCCGGTGAGGCCCATGGAGGGAGGAGAGAATGCCTGGGAGCCAGGCAGGGTCTGCGTCCTGAGGTTGGGAGCGTGCTGGGGCCAGCCCCCAGGGCAGCCTGCCTTCCTCGTGGGTATCAGGGCCCCGTTTTGGTCCCTTCCTGGCTTGCATTCCCGAGCCCGAGCAGCCCACACCTTCACCTGCCACCAGCCACCCTGAGATGCCGAGGTGGACCAGATGTGTCAACAGCCGGAAGGGCAGCAGCTGGTACAGGTGTTCTTGAAGTCACCTGCGCGTCCCTGCCTGGCGCGGACTTGGCCAGGCTTCCCGCTACCACCTCTCCTGTCTGTCTGAACGGAGCCCAAACCAGCAGGTGTGCCCTATTGTGTGACAACAGCGGACCTCCAGCCTCCTGGACCTGGCTCAGGGTGGGGGCCCAGAGGTCAGAGTGCATCCAGCCCAAGCCCTAGCCCCACGTGGGCAGTGACAGGCAGAGGAGAAGAACAGGGTGGTTGGGATGAGCTCACCTGCCTTGGGGATAGTCAGCAGATGCTTGGGACGACTGGGGCTCAGTGACCATCTCTGGCCCTCTCTCTGGTCCCCCCCCCCATCCAACTGGGCAGCCAAGGGGAGCATATGGGGGGGTCTGGGCCTGAGGCGGACAACCAACACAGATAATCAGCCCCCTAGCCCTTCGAGACCGGCGCCACCGCCCTGTCCAGGGCCTGAGAATCTTCTGGAGAAGACTTAAGAGGCCAGGGACTTGGCCTTACAATGAGCTGGGAGTGGTCAGGCTAGAACCTACCCAGGCCAGCTAGGGAGCCAAGTTCACCCCCCACCCCCACCGCGAGGGTGGCCCAACAGGCTCCCCTCACTGGGATCTGTAGGCGCAGGGTGAAGGACAGGCAGACTGGGACCTGCTGGGGATGAGTCCACACACTCCGGTGAGCTCACCCAGCTGGCCTCTGCAGGCCCATGTGGGCTCCTCCCTGCCCTGCCCTGCCCTGGCCAGGACACGATCTGTGTGACCCTGAGCAAAGACACCTAGCTTCTCCAGGCCCAGCTCTCTCTGTGGTCCAATGGGGGCAGGGGAGCTGCAGGACCAGCCGGGCTCCATCATGGCCGAGGCCCAGGATTCACTCCATTCTCTGGGGGACAACCGCTCGCTGGCTTTGGGTCTCTGAAGGGCTGTTTCAGGTGGGGCAGAGGGCGTGGCTACAGGCCAGGCAGGGGCTAGGACAAGCAAGGGGAAGCCAACAGAGGCAGATGTTGGGGCCAGTTGAGGAGGCGCTTTCTGACCCAGAGTGAGGCAGGGGTCTTGATAGGGAATGAGCTCCCCATCCCAGGAGGTGTTTAAGGAAAGGCCAGAGATCGCTTAGCAAGGAGGTGGCTGAGGGGACAGATGAGACACAAGGATGGCTGGGTGGGCTCACGATGGCCTTAGATTTCACCAGTTGAACGTGAGACCTTGAGGTGGGTGGGGTGGTAGCGGGGACTTCCTCACCTGGGCCCCCCCAGCCCCAGAGCCAGCCCTGGGAACCCCTTGGATAAGGCGCTCCTGGAGGCAAACAGCCTCACGTGCCACCCCGGAAAGGGCGCAGCCAACACGTTTCTCCTTGGAGGCAGACATCACATCACCCCTTGCTCCCTTGTCATCGCCATCCCCCACCAGATTGGTCAGGCCCGCTTCCAGGCCCCACCTGCCGTGGCAAATGGGGACTTGCCCTGGGCCTGGGCTGGGGGACATGCCCCAGCAGGACCCACTCCTCCTGTGTCCTTCCCCCTGTCTCCCTCCAGCAGGTAGCGGACCAGATCTGCTGTTGGGCTGGATCTGTTGGGGCCTGCCCCCCATGGTGGGTCCCTTCCATGGGGCCCTGGGGCTGAGCTCTGGCTCTCCCGGGGTACTGGGTTCGGTGCCAGGCGGCGGTCAGAGGAGGGCTTGTAACAGGAGCCAGCAGATGCTGGGAGTGGGGAGGGGTGCTTGGCGCTCCCTAGGCACTGGGATGATGCTGGGGGAGGGGGCCGGGTGCTCCCCGTGGAGGCCCCCACAGCTTGTCCAGTCTGAGCCACAGAGGTTTCTTGGAAGCCCCCCCCCCATCGTGCATGCTGTTCCCCGTTCTGTACATGGGAGAGCTGGGGCCGGACGCGGAAGGCTGGAACCCGGGTCTCGTGCTGCAGGATGGTGTAACGTTCAGTCCTCAAACACGCAGTGAGGCAGCGGTCGCTGCTCCCATTTCACAGATGAGGAAACTGAGGCATGGAGGGATTCACTCCCTTGCCTAATTATCTTGGGTGGCCCAGCTGGCCCGTGACACTGTGACTTCATCCAGGGCAGAGCCCCCATTTGGAGCCAGCGTGGGGCCTGGTCTACGGCGGGCCTCAGGGGACTGCTGTCAACTGAGAATGTGACCAAATGGTCTGAGTCGCGGGAATGAGGGAAGCCCGGGACAAGCCACGGCCCCTCTCGGGCCCTTGGTTCCGGCATCTGCCCAACGGGGATGTCAGCCTGGCTCACTGCTACGGTCTCTCCCGCCCGCACGTCGTGGCCGGAGCCCAAAGCTGCCGGCCCCACCTGGAGGCGTACAGCAGCTGCCCCCTGCAGCCCCAGCTCGCACAGACCCCGCAGGGGTCCCGGGCAAGGCCAGGGCCAAAGCCGTGCAGGCAATGAAGGGGAGGCTGGAATCTGGAGACTACCCTTGCCCCGCCGTGTGTTAAGAGACTGCACTGGGCAAGAGGCAGGTGGCCTGGGTCCCCGCGTTGAAGCTCACACCTCATGACCACAGGCACCAGTGTGTCCGTGTGAGCATTGGACCAACTGCCCAGTTGCCAGGGGGTGGGGTCGGCAGGCACGTGCGCATCCTGTATCCCAGGCTGGGCGTCGCTGGGGAACCAATGGGGCAGCGCCAGCCCAATACAGAACCGGCACAGAATGCACGGGCCGGCTCCCAAGGGAAGGAAGGTCTCCGGGGGTCCCTGTGCGGAAAGTCCTTGCTTGAAGAAAGGCACAGAACCAGGAGGGGCCAGACACCTGTGACAACCATCCCGGTTCTCAGCCCCAAAGGGCAGCGCAGTGGGGTCTGGATGATACCTAGGGGGAGCTGGAGGATGGCCGTGCCCCAGACAGGGGCCAGCCACGCAGTATAGAAGTGGGTGAGGCTAGAGCAGAGGGGAACATGGCAGGATCAATACAGGCACTGGGCTTGAGTGCGCTTTAGACCCAAATGACCCCTGGCCTCTCTGGGGGGCAGGGGGCGGTGGTATATGCAAGCTCCCAAAATACGTCCCTCCAGTGGTTCCCCAAACCTCCTTTTCCCATGCCCTCCCCATCCAATCTCTGGCACGGCCTCCCATGCCCCCAGCACGAGCACTTTCATTGTTCAGGTGGTTACTGGGGGGACGTGAACAAAGGGAGGGCAGCGTCTGAGCCACACTCCCAGCTGCTCCCTGCCATTCGGGCATGCACCACGTCTGCATTTCTGGAAATGCCGCAGCAAACCGACCGAGTGGCATGCCGTCTCCTGAAGGCCTGGACTCTGAGAGCCAGGTCAGGGTCCAGCAGGTTCCCACCTGGAGCTCCCTCTCTAACACCTTCCCCACCGTCCCTGGCCATGGAGCTGCGTGGAGGAGGCTCAGAAGGAGGCAGCTCTGGTCTCTCCCTTCAAAGTGCTCCAGAGCAGACAGGGGAGACAGACAAGCCCCATCCTCCCTGCAGCCCAGAAGCAGCCACGGAAACAGGGCACTGCAAGCACACAAGTCCCTGACCCTCCGTGGGCCTCGTGTCACCACCTGCAAAGTGTCGGAGGTGAAGAGAACCTCAGAGCTCTGGGTCTGTCCCACTGAGGCCCCGATGGACACCCTGATGGTGGTGGCATGGGCTGCAGAGTGTCCTGGGAAGACGCGTGACCTCGGGCAAGAGCCTTAGTCTCCTCAGGGGGCGGTAAAATGCCCACCTGCACAGATGAGATCAGCCCCAGGATTGCCTCAGCTACTTCCGAGTCTGGCAGTCTCCCTGAGTTGAGGAGACAGGGTGTGCTCAGAGCACAGCTGCCAGAATTTTCAGACACAGGGTGTCCCCTTGAGCCTTCAGCTGGTGACTGAGCATCATGTGCATGGAGGAGACCATCCAGGCTGGGACAAAACTGCTAGAAAAAGGCAGCTGGAACGGTCACCGGTGCTCACGCAGGATTTAGGAGGCATTTACAATCCCCCCACCCCCACCCCTGGCTACAGTGCAGACCCCTCTAAAATTCAGGGCCTGCGGGAGAGTCCTCAGAAGGGTATTACCTGAGTAGTGGGCAAATAAGCCCTAGACCAGAGGCCAACAAACTTTCTGTAAAGGCCACGTGGTAAATACTTCAGGCTTTGCAGGCCACATGGCTCTAACACACTCGACTCTGCCGTGATAGCATGGGGTCCATGGTCCAACTCTGACCCTGGGCTAAATCTGCTCTGGTCCCACCTAATAAAGCTTAAAAAACACCAAACTGAACCTCGAGATGTGAAACTAGTCAACAATTAAGATGAAAAATACACTGGACGGGATGAATACCAGATTAGACACCATAGAAGAAACGATGAGTGAACTTGAAGACACATCAGTAGAAATGATCCAAAATGACCCATGGAAAGGGACTGACAAACCAGGATCGGCCCAGAGCATCAGTGAATGGGGATCTAGAGGATCTAGGATACACATAACTGGAGTCTCAAAAGGTGCCGAGGTGGAGAAGGGGTGGGGAAGACAAAAAAATGAAAAAAATAATGTCCATCATTTTTCCACATTTCAAGAAAACTATCCATCCACGGTCACGGAAGTTCAGTGAATTCCAGGCAGAAGAGACAGGAAGAAAACCTCACTGAGGGACATCAAAATCACATCTGAAAAGCAGCCAGAGAGAAAAAGACCTTCACATAATGAGGAACAGAGATAAGTAGGCTTCTCCGCAGAATCACCACAAGCCAGGGAACACGGGAGCAACATCTTTAAGGCACTAAATGCAAAAACAGTTACCCTAGAGTTCTCTGCCCCAGGAAAATAGCTTTCCAAACCAAAACCGAAATAAGGACTTTTTCAGACCTACAGATGCTGAGAGAATGCATCCCTGGGCAGACCCCGTACAGAGAAGTGATTACCAGCCCCGCGTACACATGGAGGGACTGAGACTCCAGAGGACTACAGTTGTCTCCCTGGTGGAGGCACAGGCCCCCCTCCCTGACTGGAAGGGCAGAGTTACTCCCCTACCTGCCCCCACCACATACCCCCACACCCTTGCCTCCTGGCTGCAGTGCCCCCGTCTCCCATGTCCTCGACATGGCCCTGCACCCCTTCCGTCCCCTGGTGCCAGCAGGATTAAGGAGGCTGAAAGGCCTAGAAGGTTCTCCACGCACTGGGGAGGACTCCTGGGAGCCCCTGGCCCCACCGTGGGGGGCATTGCTCCTGACTTCTGACACTCTCCAAACCAGTTTGCCCATCTTCTGGCTTACAAAGGCCTGTCCCCGAAGGAACAGCCTGGTCCTGCCTCCCAGGGAGGGAGTCTGCATAGGTCATCACACCTGCTGACCCCAGCCAGGGTCAGGATAACCAGGCCAGCTTTCTGACACTCACGCAGGTGTCCCTTTTCCAGGGACTAAGGATGGGCAGCAGTGACCACTCCCATTTTCCAGAGAGGGAGTCCCTGTCCCAGAGCCGCACGGTCAGCTGGTGGCAGAGGCCTCTTGCTTAGGGCTCTTCCCTTGGTAGGGGAATCCTGTGTACATCCTAGCTGACTCCACCCGCTGACCCCCAGAGCCCACCTTGGGTCCTGAAACAGACTCTTGATCATCAGCTCTGCCTGGAAGGTAAATGCCCCAGGGCCTCCTGGCTCTTCCACTCCTTCCCAGGGTGGCCCAGGGCACAGCCTCAGCTTCCCTTCTCGGTAACATGGGGGGGGCGCAATGGATAACCTGAGTTTCTCCCTTCTGACATTCATCAACCCTGGCGCTTTCCCCACCCTCTGGACTATTAAAACAGAAGCCTCATTAAGGCCAATTAAAGGAGGCTCGGGCCTCCTGAGTGCCAAATGGCTGCAGCAGGATGGGGTCAAGAGGCGCATATTGGTCACGCCCAGAGCCCTCTGTCCAGCGGCCCGGCCCAGCCCAGCCCAGCAGCGTGGGCCCTGCCGTGAGTCTCCAGCCTTCCCCAGATAGACATTGGCCCCCTCACCAAGGCTCAGCAAAGCTGCAAGGGAAAGGGGCCCTGCAGAGCGTCGGGGAGGGCTGTCAGGGGCTGTGCCTGTGGATGAGCTGGGGGGACAGGCCTCGCCCCCTTCCCCTGCAAACTTCCAGGCCTGCAGGCATAAGGTCCAGCCAACCGGACCCCCACACAGTCATCAGTGAATGGCACCAGCTGAGGATTTTCAAATCGGAAAATTCGAAAGCCTGTAAAACCTCAGTTTCCCCAGGGTCCAGGAGGGACAGAAGCTGTGGTGTCATTGAGCAGCCTAATCCCCAAGGAAGACTGGCCTGGAAAGGGCTTGCCCAAGGTCACGCAGCAAGCCAGAGAAGGCTGATGCCCCTGGGCCACCTGATGCCCACTCGTCTCTACTGCATTCCAGCAAGCCCCTGCTTGAACTCCTCCAGGACGGGGAGCTCACCACTTTGCAACCCAGACTATTCCCAGAGCGAGGCTGTCAGGAGAGAGGGGAGGATGAAGGAAGAGAGGAGAGAACTCGCATTTACGAAACGCCGGCTCGGTGGCAGACACCACACTGCACCCTCTCCGCAACTTTGAGCCGGGTATCGGCAACACCGTGGCAGCGAGGGGGCAGGAACGGAGGGTGAGAGGGGCGAAGGGACCATCCTGGGGCAGCACGGCAAGGTAACAGCAGAGCTGAGGCTTGGCCATGGGTCTGCATGGTCTGGAAGTCCCTCTTCCCACCGCCCTGCACTGCCTGTAGCCTGGGAACACACCTAAGCCTGGAGAGCACCCAGAGCCACAAAGGAGGCAGGCCAGAGCCTGCCAGGATGTGGGGCAGGGTCCTGGAGTGGAGGGGCGGCCCTGCCCCGCACTCAGAATCCTCGGATCACTCAGGAGCTCATGGGTGCTCACCACTGTTACTGTTGCAAGACAAGTGTCCAATCCCCATTTTGCAGATGAAGAAACTGAGGCCCAAGGCTACACAGCAAGGGGGTGGCTGAGCCGGACAGGAGAACCAGGGGACTGTGAGAGGACCGGCCCCTTTCTGCTGGCCCACCCGGAAGGACTCTCGGCCTCAGGATGAGCCTGATGAACCCGGGAGACCAGGAGTGCCATGCAGGCCCGCCAGACCAGAGACCCTCAGGTGAAGGCCAGCAGGCCCTGGCCCGCTCTTAGCGCCCTAACCTCAGTATCCTCATCTGGGACATGAATACGACAGGGTCCCTGGAGGGAGGTCGGCTGCAGGAGGCTGCAGGAGGCTGGCAGCATGCGCCAGGCCCCGAGGTGCTGGCCCTCCTTCCTGGCAGAGCTGTTCCTGGCTCTCTTCAAACTCTCAATTAGATGCAAACGCTGTCAGGTAGGAAGCCTTTGGAGAGGATGGAGCTGACACCTGGGATTATGTTATCAGATCGTTCCCCACCTGGCAGGCGACGGCCCTGGGCCTGGGCTGGGAATTGCTGGAGCAGGCAGGATGCACCTCTGTCACTTCTCGGCCTGAGCCTGGGCCCGGCCCCTGCTCCTTCCAGGGTCCAGCGCACGCCACATGCACTTTGGGAACAGCGCAATGGGCCATCCCGGGGGCCTCTAGAGGACAGCCTCGGTGCCACTGAGCTCAGGGGAAGTGAGAGCCCTCCCTCCTGCTCCAGAGGGACCTGCAGGGGTCTCAGCCTCCGGTCGCCCTGTTCTCCCCAATCCCGGTGTGGTCATACTTCTACCAGCCCCCCACCGCGCCCCCTCCCCTCCTCGGGAGAGCCCAGTGTTTGGGAGCCTGATGGGGACAAGCAGCCTCATGAAAGGGCTTTTACTGTCCTGAGTCAAGCTGGGGGCAGCAACCAGGCACCAAGGCTCCCATTAGGGGCAGGGCCCAGAGAGTCCAGCCAAGACGCCGCTTCCCCTGGGGACAAGAGGCTCAGAGCCTGCAGACTAGGTTCTGGGCCCAGTTCCTCCAAGACGTCTGCCGTCTCTGAGCTGCACCAAGCCTCGGGTTCCTCATCCGCACTGAGGAGGCAATGTGTCCTCTATGCAGTCGCTGGGAGGGTTCCAGTGTAGGTAAAGTGCCCGCTCAGCACCTGGCATATACCTGGCATTTAATGAGCGCCTCATCAAGCTGCTTTTATTCTCCGGGAGCCAAGCCGTGAGCCAGGACATCAGCGTGTGAAGGCAGGGGGCTGACAGGAAAGACTGTGCGATTAATCAGGCATCAGGAAACCTGGTTCCAGTCTCTTGCTGCTGCGTAGCCCGAGGCAAGAAACTGAACCTCTCTGGGTCTCCGTTCCAAGCCCGGACCCGGCAGGCACGAGAAGTGGGTTCTAGTCCAGCCTTGCACACGCACTCTCCCTCGTACTCCCTCAGTGTCCTCACCCGCACACGATTCACCCCTGCCCCTGGGAGCTTCCCCGGACTGTCTGGGGTTGGCGAAGGGATCCCACTAGGGGCCTGCTGGGGGCACCCCCGCCACCGCAGCCCCCTCCAGGACCCAGCCCAGCCTCACCCCTCTCTCTCGGAGGCTGCAGTCAAGCAAGGCTGGGGCTCATCCCTCCTAGGCATGATGCTACAGGCCCGACCTCTGGTATGCAGTTGGAACCCCGAAGCAGGTTTTTCCCCAGGTAAATCCCTGGTCTCGGGGAGGAGGGGTGGGGGCTCTGGCTCAGACACTTAGAGCCCACTGGGGCTGGAAGACAGCTCACAGAGCACAGGCGGCCTGCTCAGCGCCGTATAGCCAGTTCGGTTAGACCCAGGACCCAATCTTCAATGCCCGTACCCATTCTACAGATGAGATGACTGGGGCTCCGAGAAGAGCTGGGGCTTGTCCCGGGTCCCCCAGCAGTGGAGGAAGAGCAGGGACTCTGGGCTCCTTGTACTGTGGCCCCCTAGTTTCATTCTAGTGTTTTGGGAAAGGGGGGAGTTCAGCAGCCTCGCCGGGAACACAGCCTCTCCCGGGCGGCCACACTGGGACGGGCTGTGTGCTGTGTCATTTCCCTGCCCCAGGGTCTGCCTGCCGTGCTGACGGGCCAGGCAGAGGAGGAGGAGGAGGTGGGCCGGGCCGCCCTGAGTCAGCACCAGCAGCCCCAGCCCAGGTGCCCCGGTGGGCAGGGGGTCAGTGTTCGGGCCAAGCAACCGGACAGCGGGCCCCCCATCCCAGGCCTGGGGAGGGGGGAGTGTTCTCCTCACATTGCTGCTGGGGGGGTGGGGGAGGACACGGGGGCGAAGGTAAAGAGGTGATTCACGGGGAGAGAGAAGGCAGGCAGAGCTCCCGGGGGCGGGCGGGCGGGCAGGCCAGGCAAAGCACCTCGTCAGCATCCGCCATCAGCATCCGGCAGCGGCTTGGCCCAGCGCTGGAGCCTGGGAAGCCGCAGGAGCAGGGCAGATGGGAGGGTTGCAGGCCGCGTGGCCGAGCTGCCCCTCCCTGCCCTGCCTGTCACCGTGTTCTGTCAAGGCCAGGATGGGCAGGGGACCCGTCCTGGAGTCTAAGGACAACACAGGCCTGGTCCCCACCCCGCCACCCAAGAACTAGCTAGGTGACATCGGCAGGGACGAACCAGTCGGGCCTCAGTTTCTACATCTGGAAAATGGGCAGATCCCACTAGCTGAAATTATGAAGCGCCTCACGCTCAAAAACCAGTAGCTAGTGTCATTACGCCCGCCCCCCCCACCCCCCCACACCAAGCTGGCCTCGGGTCCCTGGATGGATGTGACAGGGAAGCACAAAGGATGGGAAGCAGGGGCGTGGCTCACCATGGCGCTGGGGGTGTGAACAAGTCCCTCTTCTCCGTGCTCTCATCTGAAAGACCCCAGATCCTCCTGCTGGGTCCAAGAGTAGCAGGCAGTCTCAGCAGTGGGCCCCCATTCTCAGAGGGGTCAGGCGGCAATGCCAGCTGGTCAGGGGGCCCCGCCGATGGTGGTACCACACAGACCGAGGTTCCAACCCAAGATGGACCTCACCCTGCCATGTCACCTTAGACAGGCGAAGCCAACAGCCTGGTGGGGCTTTTGTGGGGAGCAAATGAAGTTACAAGAGGCCCATGGGACTGCATGGGGTGGCTGGGTCTCAGCCCTGGCCACAGACACGTGGGGAGGATGCCCTGCTGCCCAGCCTGGCCCTGGGTGCCCCTATCTGGCCCCATCACTGGGCCAGGCCATCAGTCTTCCTGTCTGGGGCAGATTAGATTTGCTGGCTGTTCCCATGCCGAGCAGGGATCTGGTGCCAGTCTCCTTCCTACTCCTGGTGGGGAGGAGACAGGTGGAGGAGGCAGAACCCTGGCACAGCAGGTCAGGGCCTCAGTTTCCCCATTTTTAAAAAAAGGGTCATGGGATCCCAACAGGCCCTCCCAGAGGACTGGGTTCCATGACCTCAAGTCAGACATGACATCAGCTGCACCTGCCTACCCCCTAGCAGCTCTGGGGCGGATTATTCAGCCCAAGGGCTATGAAGGCCCCTTCCTCCTCCCACTTTCCCTCCTCTTCCTGCAACTCTTCCTCACTCCGGTCACCCGATTCCATCTTCACAACGGCCAAAGACGCAGCTCCGTTCTCACCTCCACTTTACACACCAGAAACCCAAACCCCAAAGCTGCCTGGGATCAGGTCGAGAGCCAGGCTCCGAGACACAGGCTCTCCGACTCTGCCAGCCCCCTCAGGGGACAGGCACTCCACCTTTCTAGAAACCTAACCCATGGCCACCTTGTCAGCTCCTGACCCACTTCTGGTTTCTCGGCCTAAGAGTCTCCCCAGGCCCTGTCAGCCAGGATGGTCCCCAAAGCCAGCGTTCTGGGCTCGTACGATCTGCTGCCCTGCTCTGGGCCTGGCAAAGGGTTAGACTCTGCTAGAAATACCTCCACCAGCACAGATGTTGCTAACCAGTCACCACCCTCTACTGAGCTCAGACCTGGTCTCAGAATCTTTCTCAGCACAGCTCGCTTGGGCAGGCTTTATCAATCAGCTCGCGATGTGCTCTGAAACCACGGGAAGGCACTTCCCCTCGGCAGGAAGACGCACCAGCTCATGGCCTGGCTCGCCACGTGGTGAGCACCCCTTCTCAGGATGTGCGTCAGTGTGTCGGCTGAGAATGACTACCCACACCAGGGATGCTGCCCATCGCGGCCGGGGTAGAGAAGAAGCAACCCTTGGGGTCCTTTCACTGGCAGAATTCAACCCAGGTGGGCAACCCTCAGCTGACTTCACTGCGCTTCCACCCAAGGACCATCCCCGCCCCCTACATCCCAGCCTGGGAAGATTCTGCATTACAAAGCTCACAAAGAGGCTCAGAGAGGGTGAGCAAGTCACTCTCTGCTGCCCAGCGCAGCCAGGAAATAGACACATTTGAACTCGGACCTCCAGGCCAGCCTCAGATGGACGGACCCAGGCTACTTTTTAGTCTCCGTGCCTCCTCCACCACTCCAGACTCTCTCCACCACCCCAGAAAAGCAACAACAGTGTTCCACGGCGTGCGTGAGAGCTTCCTGCTTCGCAGGAATGAATCAGAGTCCTGTCGAGGGACAGTAAGTGAGAGAAAACCCCGAGATTCCTCCCTGCCCCACCCCATCACAGCACTTTCTTCTGGAGAAACTGCTTGCCTGCCGGGTCTGGGGAAATCAGAATGCGCACCGCCCCCCAACAATGCACAAAGGCCCTTTGAGATGGGGCAGCCCATGGTCACCCGCCAGAGGACCCAGGTATCCTATCCCTGTGCAAAGACACTGAGGAATCCCAGGAGGGCAGGGGAGGAGGCAGCAAAGAGAACCACGGGGGGACGGTGTTTCGGTCTCCGTATTGGTGCTGTGAGTGAACGCGCACTGAATTGGCAGAGATGCTGGGGACCGGCTTCCCCTCGGGGGGACCACCCCCCCCTCCCCAGCAGCTGGCTCACCTTCTGGGCCTGGCTGATCATCTTTCGCACCACCTCTTTGATGTGGGCCTGCCCATCGATGGGGGGCTGCATGTAGACACTGGCCCGGGTCACACCACGGTAGGCAATGGTGTCAGGCCAGCCCAGGTCCAGCTGGGGGATGGATCGGTCCGACTTCTGGGGCCAGTACTCCAGAGAGGGCAGTGGCTCGGCCTCAGTGGGGTCCCCACCCGCCCTGCTGGCCTCCTCGCTGTCGCCAACGCCATTGTCCTCAGGACCCCGGGGCCGGCCGGCACCCCTCGGATCCTCGGAGCCTGGGTCATACACCTCAATGGTCTCCAGGATGCGCCTGAGCTCCAGCTCCGACAGGAAGTCCCGAATGTTCTCCCGATTCAGCACCTCATAGAAAGCCTCCCTGCCGCGGGCCACCAGGGCCTCCAGGGCCAGCCGCTGCTCCTCGCTGTAGAAGAACTCGGGCTTGGACTCACTGGAGCGCCAGTTGACGTGGCTGTCGTCCAGACACTGCACCTGGGAGAAGGCCATGTTGCCACTGCCCCGACGCCTGTGGCGGGGTGGGCGGGCGACAGAGCACTCGGCAAGGTCGGGCTCCGAACTCCGGCCCGACTTCGGCAGGGCGCACTCTGGGGCTCCACCTGCGCCTCAGCAGCTCTGCCCATAGGGAGTCTGCGGGAGAGGCCAAGTGAACGCAGAGGTCAGGGCAGGGTGCAGGCGGGACCGGGGAGGGGCGACAGGGTGACAGGGCGGGGGTGGGGCGGCAGTGGGCGAGATGGCGGGGCGGGACCCACGCCTGGGCGCGGTGTGCCTCTCTCAGTAGGGGCGGGGGGGGGGGGGGGGCCCGCATCCCGGAGGAACTGTGGGGCTGCCTAAAGTCCTAGGCAACTTCTGGGAGGAACCAGGGCAGGCAGGGAACTTCCCAGAAGTTTCCAAGAGTGGGGGTGGCAGGGCACAACTCGGAGGGCCGCTAGACCAGCTCGGCGGCGCCCCGCATTCCGACAGCTTCCGGGAAGGGCGCGGGGGTCTTAAAATCTGAGGGCGCCACGACCCCGCAACCCGAGAGGGCTGCCCGGAGGAGGCTCGGGGAAGCGCGGCTGGCGGGCCCGGGATCCGGGGCCGCGGCCCGGGACTCGCTTACCGGGCGGGCGCGGGCGCGGGGCACAGCCGGCAAGGAAAGCCGCGCTGGCGGAGCGAAGCGCACCCGCGGCGGCTACGGGCTGGTGACTAATGCCGCCCCGCCCCCCCCGCCGCCGCCACCTGCGGTCACGTGCCGCCCTGGGGGCGGGGCCGGAAGCTGATTCACCACCCCCGCCAACCCCCCAGGGACATCGGCGCGGGGTGGCGGTGCTCCGCGGTTCCTCCGCTGCTACCCGTGCCGGGGTGGCCGAATTCTGGAAAGCCCAGGTACCAAAGTCCAACAGCTCCTGGAACATTGCAGCCCAGAGAGGGACAGTGTTCTTACTGAGAACACACAGCAAGTCAACAATCTTTGCACCGCCCCTCCCCCTGACCGCGGGGCCTGTTGGTAAACTTGGTCCAACCCTACCAGTATTGTTTCCCAGGTGGGACGGGAAGTCTGTGCAGATACCCAGCTGTCGGGTTGTGGAAGTAGAATTGGGGTACTGGACTGGGAGGCCCCAACGCAAGGATAGGGCACCGTCTGACCCATACTCAGGATGGAGCCTTTACAGAGCCTGGTGTGCAGAGAGCAGATAGATACCCAGTTCTTAGTCCCTAGCCCTGCTCCCTGCTGGGAGGGGTAACCCCCCAGGACTGGTCCCACATGATGAGCAGCGCCCTCCTGAACCCTGGGATGGGGAGAGCCAGAGAGGGCTGCTGTGGGCTGGAGTCAGGCCCAACTCTTGCGCACACACCCCCATCTTCCCCACCCCACTCAGCCACAGAGAAGAGGCAGGCGGTCCCAGGGGGCCAGCACTGCTTTTGGGGTCCTGAAGCCTGATTTATATAGCTTCACTGCCACCAAGGACCCAGAACAAGAGTTTACGGGCCTCAGCTTCTCCTTTTGCTCTTATGACTGCACGTAGGCCCTGGGGCTCATGAAGGGAATCCTGGCTCTCAGGGCTGAAAGGCATGAAGCCCTCCAACCTTGCAGTTACCTGACCGTATTTACAGATGCACAGGAAGTTGTTAAAAACAGCAACAACAACACACCAACAGAGAGGTCACTGGGATCCTTCTCTCAGTTTCTCCCCATGGTATCATCTTGTAGAACTCTAGTACAATAATACAATAACCAGAAAATTGACATCAGTGCAATCCAGAACTTGTTCAGATTTCACCAGTTTACAAGTATTCGTGTGTGTGTGTGTGTGTATGCAACTTTACCGCATGTGTAGATTTGTGTGGCTGAAACCTCCCTCGCTACCCACATCTCCATCCCTAACCCCTGTCAACCACGAAATCTGTTCTCCATCTCTGCAATGTTGTTATTTCAAGATGTTATATAAGTGGGAAGTACAGCATATAACCTTCAGGGATTAGCTTTTTCTCCCACTCGGCATAATTCTCTGGCAAGTCATCCAGGTCATCGTGTGTATCCGTAGCTTGTTTGTTTCTGTTGCTGGCTAGTATTCATGGCATGCGGGGACCAGAGTCTGTTCAACCATCTCTCCTGTTGAAGGACAATGGGTTGTTTCCAGTTTGGGGCTATTATGAATTTAGCTGCTATGAACATTCATATGCATATTATACATATTCATTTGTATATATGTTGTATTATGTATATTTTACATTCCTACCAATAACATATGAGCAATCCAGTTTCTCCACATCCTTGCCAACATTTTATGTTGTCACAACTTTATTTTATTTTATTTTTTATTTATTTTTTAAAGATTTTATTTATTTATTTGAGAGAGAGAATGAGAGAGAGAGAGAGCACATGAGAGGGGGGAGGATCAGAGGGAGAAGCAGACCCCCTGCTAAGCAAGGAGCCCGATATGGGACTCGATCCCAGGACTCCAGGATCATGACCTGAGCCGAAGGCAGTCGCTTAACCAACTGAGCCACCCAGGCGCCCCACAATTTTTTTATTTTAGCCACGCTGATAGGTGTGTACTAACCTCTTCCTATGGTGTTAATTTGCATTTTCCTAATGACTAATGATATAGAACATATTTTCATGTGCTTATTTGCCAGCTGTCTGACCTCTTCAGTGAAATTCCTGTTCATGTGTTTTGCCCATTTTCTAAGTGGATTTTTCGGTTTTTCCTGTTGAGTTTTGAGAGCTCTTTATACTTTTTTTTTTAAGAGAGAAAGAGAGTGAGTGAGAGTGTGAGTGGGGGTGGGGAAGGGTGGGGGGGAGGAGCAGAGGGAGAGAGACAGAGAGAATCTCAAGCAGGCTCCACACCCAGCATGGAGCCCGACATGGGGCTCTATCCCACGACCCCAAGATCATGACCTGAGCTAAAACCAAGAGTCAGAAGCCTAACCAACTGAGCCAGCAGGGTTCCCTGCTCTTTATATATTCTAAATACAAGGTCTTTGTCAGGTCTATGGTCTGCACATATTTTCTGCTGGTCTGTAACTTTTTTTTTTTAATATAAAATACAATATCATTAACTATAATCACTGTGCTGTACGTTAGATCTCCAGAATTTATTCATCTTATAATTGGAAGTTTGTACCCTTTAACTAATATCGCCCCTTTTCTTCCACCCCCCACAGCCCTATCATTCTACTCTCTTTTTCTGAGTTCAGCTTTTTTTGGATTCCACTTATAAGTGAGATCATATAGTATTTGTCTTTCTCTCTCTGACTTACTTCACTTAGCATAATGCCCTCAAGGTCCACCAGTGTTGTCACAAATGGTAGGATTTTCTTCTTTCTCAGGGCTGAATAATATTTCTGTGTGTGTGTGTGTGTGTGTATGCCACATCTTTATCCATTCATCTGTTAATGGACGCTTGAGGTTATTTCCATGTCTTGGCTGCTGTGACTAATGCTTCAATGAACATGGAGTACAGATATCTCTTCAAGGTAATGATTTCATTTCCTTAAGATATATACTCAGATGTGGCATTGCTGGATCAGATGGTAGTTCTATTTTTAGTTCTTTGAGAAATCTCCATACCGTTTTTCATAGTACCTGCACTGATATATGTTCCTACCAGTCGCACACCTACACACGCAAAAGGATTCCCTTTTCTCTACATCTTTGCCAACACACGTGATCTCTTGTCTTTTTGATGATAGCCATTCTAACAGGTGTGAGGTGATATTTCATTGTCGTTTTGGTTTGCATAGCCCCAATGACTAGTGATGTTGAGCACTTTTTCATGCACCCGTTGGCCATTTGTATATCTCCTTTGGAAAAATGTCTATTCAGATCTTCTGCCCACTTTTTAAATGGATTTTGTTTTTTTTGGGGGGGGGGGTTGCTATTGAGTTCTATGAATTCTTTATATATTTTGGCTATTAACCCCTGATCAGATCTATGGCTTACAAATATTCTTCCCAATCCATAGGTTGCCTTCTCATTTTGTTGATGGTTTCCTTTGCTGTGCAGAAGCTTTTTAATCTGTTGTAGTCCCATTTGGGTTTTTTTTTCTTTCTTTCAGTGTCAAATAAAAAAAAAAATAATTGCCAAGATCAATGTCAGGGAGCTTACCCCCCATGTTTTCTTCTAGGAGTTTTACATTCAAATCCTTAGTCCATTTTGAGTTGGTTTTTACGTATGGTTTGAGGTAGTAGTCCAGTTTCATTCTTTTGCATGTAGCTGTCTCATTTTCCCAACACCATTTATTGAAGACACTGTCCTTTCCCCATTGTATATTCTTGACTCCTTTGTCATAAATTAATCGACTATATATGTGTGGGTTTATTTCTGTGGTCTCTATTGTGTTGTATTGATCTATATGTCTGTTTTTGTGCCAATACTATATTGTTTTGATTACCATAGCTTTGTAATACAGTTTGAAATCGGGGAGAGTGATGTCTCCAGTTTTTCCTCTTCTTTCTTAGGATTGCTTTGGCTATTTGGAGTCTTCTGTGGTTCTATACAAATTTTTAGGATTTTTTTTTTCTATTTGTGTGAAAAATGCTATTGGAATTTTGATAGGGACTGCACTGAATCTGCAGATGGCTTTTGGTGGTATGGACATTTTAACATGAATTCTTCTAATCTATGAACATGGTATATCTTTCCATTTATTTGTGTCATCTTCAACTTCTTTCATCAGTGTCTTATAATTTTCATTGTACGGGTCTTTCACCTCCTTGGTTAAATTTATTCCTAGATATTTAGTTATTTTTGATGCCATCATGAATGGGATTGTTTTCTTAATTACTCTTTCTGATGGTTCATTGTTAGTGTATAGAAACATGACTGATCTTTGTATACTGATTGTGTATCCTGCAACTTTACTGATTTTGTTCTGTAACTTTTCTTTTCATCCTTTTCACAGGTGTCTCACACTGAACTTTTAATTTTGATGAGGTCTACTCTATCCATTTTCTCTTTTATGGGTAGTGCTTTCGTTGTCAAGTCTAAGAACTCTTTGCCTAGCCCTAGGTCCTGATCTACTATTTTCTCCCTAAAAGTTTGATAGTTTTTACATATTACATTTAAATCTGTGATCTATTTTGAATTAATTTTTGTGTCAGGTGTGACATTTAGGTTGAGGTTGAGTTTTGGCCTCTGGATGTCCCCCAGAAGGACTTTACAGGGGAAGAAACAGCCTCAGAGACCTTAAATAATCACCCAGGATCATACAGTAGAGCGTTGGGATAGTTGGCCTTAAAATCAGGTCTGTGTGCTTTTCTCCTGCTCCTTATTGCAACATCCACATCTGGACTGTCTCCCTGGGATGGGCCAGGCCTGGTTAGGGAGTGGGGAGCAACTTGATTAGCCCTCCTGGTCTTATGTCCAGTGGCCTCCTTGGGAAAGGGTCATTCAGTCCATCAACAGACACTGGCAGAGGCTGTCACGGGTCACAGAGTTATTTGTGCCATGAGGATATTGCCCAAAGCCTGCACAGACATCCATAGGTTGAAAGTATGAATCCATATGAATTCCCTGAGTTTCTGAAAGAGGGAAGGGTATTCCAGAGAGAGGGAACAGCAAACACAGAGGCCCAGAGGTGTGGCTAAGAGGGTAAGGGGCCATGAATGGCACATTTAGAGGCTTGTGATCCCTCCTGCAGGGGATGGAGAGCCACAGAAGTGTGTGAGCAGGAAGGATGGTGGACAGAAATGGTGTTTTTAGAAGTTCCCTCTGCTGCATGCAGGGAGGGTGGGTTAGAGGGGGCAAGGCGGTGCAGTAAGGAGGTGGTGCAGTTCACCTGGTCACCAAGCCCAGTGGCTGGACTTGGTATCGGCCACAGGGAGGGAGGACGTGGGAGACAAGGAGAGGGGCAGCTCCCAGGCTTCTGGTGTGGGCCCTGGCTGGACGGAGGTGCCAATGCAAAAGTAGATCCCAGCTGGGGAGCTCGTAGGCCCACAGAAGCTGGCTCCCTGGCCAACTCAGAAGCCCCCCTCCCCCCCGCTGGCCCTTGCCATCCTGAGTGTGGCACATTCAGGGGACTTTAATGGCGCACCTCTGCCACTGTCATAAAGGAGAGGTTGTTCTTTCTTGCTGTTCAGCACAAACTCAGGCAAGTGAGCCAGTGGTGCCCAGAGGCGGAGGCCCATGCCCACAGCCTGGAATGGGCTGAATAAACTTGGCCAGAATCTCCTGACTCGGGCTTTCTGAGCCATTATGTGGCTGTGACTCCTCACCTGTCTCTACCAGGAGGGCTGGGTCCGGGCACCAGAGCAGGCCAGTCCAGGCCCAGAACCTGTCAGCAGGGGCCCAATCACCTGCCTTCTGTATGCTGGACCCCAGTGCCCCGCCACCCCGAAGTCCTGCCATGGGGCCTGGGGCTTTGTCCTGGGTCCAACTATGTGTCCCAGGCCAGTCATGCCCTTTGTGGTCCCAAGTTCTCATCTGCGCACCGCTGGCCTGCAGCTGGATCAAATATTGCCTGAACTTCATCAGGACTGTTTTCTGGCATCCTTTCTCCTCCTCCTCTCCTCCTGTGCCTTGCCTCCTTCTTGAGAACAATTCACTCCATTACTCACTCATTCATTCACAAATGTTCGCAGGATCTCTTTTCTGGGCCCAGCCCTACACCGAGTGATACCGGGGACCTGGAGATGATTCAAACCCGGTGTCCGCCCTGGGGGAGCTCCCAGTCTGGTAGGGGAGGTAAAATATGCATACAAACTATCATGATTCAATCCTCGGCCATAGGAGCCTTTGAGAGGAAGCTGCTTTGCCGGCTTAGGGTTGGGGGGAGGGCAGAGGGAGTCAGAGAAAGCCTCAGAGGACCAGCCCTTTGCAATGGGCCAGGGAGCAGGAGGTAAACAAGGGTAGGATGGAGTCCTGGGAGGAGGGGACCTCATCTGCGAAGGCCCGGAGGCGGCAAAGTGCTGGGTGTGTATGAGAAAACACCAGCAGGTCCGGGCGGCTGATGCATGCACACTGGATGGGAGGATCTGGGACCAGTTGACAAGGACCTGAAAGGCCACAGAAAGGATTCCACCACCACCACCCCCCCGGAAGCTAGGGACTCCAGCAGTGTGTATGTGGGGGTGGGGGGGGGGGGAGGCCTCCTGAGAAGTAAGTAGTGTGAGCAGAGGTGTAATTTGGCAAGGATGGGGAGGATGGAAGGGAGGCGGGGAGGGGCTGGTGCCCAGGAGCAGGGCAGGGAGCCAAGTGAAGCAGGCAGGGATGTGGCAGGAAAAGCCATGGGGCTAGGGGGCTCTGGAGCTCCAGAGAGGGGCTGGGCTAGAGACCCGGGATGCCAGGTCATTGAGGATGGGGGGATGCTGCCCCAGCCCTGCTAGCCTGGAGGAAGGGTTCTGAGACCCACCTGCCATGGGTTGGGCATCCATGGAGGGACTTTTCAGAAGGGGCATTTGGAGGGGACAGTGGTTAACTCAGGAGTGCCTGGCCTGCAAGTGGAGCACCGTGGCTGGGGAACGCCGATGCCTGCTGCCGGATTGAAATGTAAGCGCCCACACTGGCCTCCCTTCCCCCTGGAGCGCTGGTCGGTGGCATCTGTTTCTGAACTTCCCCCACCATCAGCTATGCACGCTGTGGGCCCCCTGCTGAAAATCCCAGGGACACGGGCAGCCCATGGGGCGTGGAGAGAGTACTTCATGGGAGGAGCCCGAGAACGTGGGGTTGACCAGTGTTCTCCGCACTGCGCTGGGGAGCCCGGCTGCCGTGGGCAAGCTCTGGGAGTGAGGTGCCGTGCTTCCTGCCCACCCCCCCAACAGGGTTCTGCTGGGGCAGCTTGCTAGGGAGGCCCGGATGCAAGGCTCAGTCCATTCAGTCCACAGATGAGCAGTGCGCCCCTCCTGCTGCGGGGCGCCACTTCTGAGCCAGTCCTCCTGGGAAGGCCTGGGCAGAGGGGCTGGTGGGGAAGGCCTCAGGTGACGGCGAGGCCCCTGTGGCTGGAGCAGGGTGGGGGAGCGGCAAGGAAAGGGACACGACTGGAGGAGCCCGGCGTCTCGATGACTGGAGAGTCTTGTGGACAGCAGAACTACTGGAGAGTTCTGACCAGGGTGTGATCTGGCTCCCCTGTGTTTTAAGGGTCCTCCAGGAGCTGCTGGAGATGGCTCCAGGTGGGGGGGTCAGGGGGACAGGACCCGGCCTAAAGCTCTGAGCCCAGGGGTGGGGGAAGGTGTCCCTCTAGCCTGCATTTGCCCCTCTGGGGAGAAGGGGTGGGGGCAGAAGGGGGGTGAGGGAGACCAGCGCCCCAGATGGCTTCTAACAGTGGACTGCTCACGTGGGTGAGCAGGTGAGCCCCCTGGCCTGGCCTGGGAGAGGGAGAAGACATTACGACGGAGGACACCAGGCAGGAAAAAAGTTAAGGCTTTAGGGGCCAGAATAGTTCTGAGGCCAGCACCCTCCTCGTGACCCAGGACCACATAGCTCCTGGTCAGAGGAGGTGACAGAGCAGGGCTGGGCCGGGGGCTGGCCCACCCTCAGGTGCTCACGGCTGTCCGAAGGGCGGGGTGGAGCAGCTGGGATATACTGGGCATCCCTCTGACGCAGATGACGTGGGCTGCGTGGTGCCGTCTGAGTGCCTTCGGGCCTGCGGGGCTGAGATCGGATGCTCCAACATCGCCTACCCCAAGCTGGTCATGGAACTGATGCCCATCGGTGAGACTCTGGGTGGGGTCCCGGCAGGGTGAGGGGTGGAACCTCGCGTGGGACTGGTGAGGGCGAGGGGCACCGGGGGCTGTGGAGGCCACTTTGGGTCCAGTGTGACATCCAAGTGGGATGTTCACTCATCGGGAAAGAGAGGAAGGTAATAATACTGGAAAATACTCACATGCCCCCCCCCCCCGCCCCGTCCCACCATGGCCCACGCAGGATTCCAAGGACTTTGCATGGGACTACCTTCCATCATTCCAAGAACCCTAAGTGCTGATATTATCACCCCCATTTTATTTTATTTTATTTTTTATTTTTATTTTTTTTAAAGATTTTATTTATCTATTCATGAGAGATAGAGAGAGAGAGAGGCAGAGGCAGAGGGAGAAGCAGGCTCCCCGCGGAGCAGGGAGCCCGATGCGGGACTCGATCCCAGGACCCTGGGATCATGACCTGAGCCGAAGGCAGACGCTTAACCGACTGAGCCACCCAGGCGTCCCATCACCCCCATTTTAAAGATGGGGAAACTGAGACCCAGAGAGGTTGAAGAGACCTGCCCAAAGTCACGTGGCCAGTGAGCCCCAGAGCTGGGTTCTCAACCCGGATAATTTACCTCCAGAGCTTGTCCTCTTCCCCTGTGCTGTGCCATCCCTTGACAGAGGTCAAACTGCTTCCCACTTCCGGCTATGAGGTAGTTGTGAGCCCCGCTTTACAGATAGGGAAACTGAGGCACCGAGCGGGGAAAGTGACTTCTCCATGGTGACAGAGTGGCTGAGCCACAGACCCCGGTCTGTCCTGCTCCAACCCACTGCCGACTCCGCTGGGATCAGGAGCTCGGGCCCCCATGAGCCCCACGCCTCCTGCCTCCCCCAACAGGTAGAACATGGGGGCAGGTTTTGGCCTTTCCCACATTTCTTGTCCCAGCAGAGCAAAAAGAGGAGATAGCCTTCTGAGACCCTCTGCAGCCTGGTTTCACCTCCAGATTCTCAGACCCTGAGTGTCTCCCTCCCTCCCCATGGCTTCCCCTATAGAAGCTTCCAGGCCTTGCCCTGCTTTCCCTCTCTCCCGGGGCGTGGAGGCCCAGGGTGAGTTCACAGACCTGGGATCAAATCTCAGCTCTGCCACTTGCTGGCTGAGATATTTGGGGCGTGTCATTTCCCTGCTGGGAGCTTCAGTGTCCTCATTTGTACATTCCAGATAGTGACACCTACCCACCCCTCGGTGTGTTGTTGCTGGGATTAAACATAATAATGTTGGGACCCTGCCTGGCGCAAGGCTTGGCCTCGCTGTGGGTTCCCACCTCTGGGCCTCACCTTTCTCTTCTGTTCTGGGGGGCGGGGGTAGCTCGCTAAGCCCCCGAGTGCTGACACCCAGCCATTGTTGGGCCATAACCACTCTCTAGGCCTTGAGCTCCCTGTCTGAAAAATGGGTGGAGAAGAAGCCCCAAGTTAATTCCACCTCCCTGAGCAAGAGAAACAGGATGGAGAGATGTTTGAGGGAAAACCGTGATCTAACTCACTTTTCTTTGGGCCCCAGCCCTGTCATCGTGATAACTGAACAGAGAGGGCCATGGGATGCCTGGAAGTCACACAACGAGTCAGACACAGAACCAAGGGCCAGGCAAAAATAGCACCAGGGAGACTGAGCCCTCAGGGGAGGGGGGGGCCATCAGTCAGGTTTAAACTAGGGCAGGGGGTAGAGGACAGACAGACAATCGGCAGAGATGGAGGGGAGGTGCTTAGACACTTGAAGAAAAGGTGTAAGAGGCCTTGGAGATAGAATCAGA